>NC_136997.1:27144163-27414749 GCF_032717465.1 Coenobita brevimanus
TACTGCACCACTGACAACAAAGCTAGCCACTTGTTTAGCCCGTTCCGTCAGCGGGACCTGCCAGTATCCTTTTACTAAGTCAAGCTTGGTGATATAAGTGGCATTTCCCACCTTGTCCATGGAGTCATCGACCCGAGGCAAGGGATAAGCATCGGTCTTAGACAGTGAGTTAACTTTCCGGAAGTCCACACACAACCTAACCTTCCCATCTGGCTTCGGCTGCAAGGTAACTGGTGAACTCCACTCACTGAAACTCCTCTTGATCAATCCATGGTCCAACATATACTTGATCTCATTATCGAGAGCTTTCTGTCTGATAGGGTTGATGCGGTAGGGAGCTAATTTTACAGGCTTACTATCCCCAACGTCAATGTCATGAGTAGCCCAAGTTGTCAATCCCGGTGAATCTCCAAAAACTTTCGGATGTTTCCATAATCTGTTGCAGAGCTCTTCTCGCTTTACTGGATCAAGGTGTCGCAATTTCTCCACCAGAGCTGCATAACCATTGCCCTCCCATAGGTCAGCTGGTAACATCTCACCACAACTAAGCACTTCCTCCCGCTCCTCCAACTCACTACCAACCGCCAAAACCACAGGAGCGCCCCCATCCCTGGTTCCCTCAACGTCCACTCCAAAGTCACCTTCCAGGGACTGTGGCTGCAACCCCGGTCCACCACTCACACCACCGGCACCAACAGCTCCCTCCACAGCACGTTCCCTTGATGCCACGTCCTCCTTTCCCCGTCCTTCACATCCCAGGTGAGAGACATCAGCAGTCATCCCACAATGAGAATCAACTGGGCGGTAGTATGGCTTCAACATATTAATGTGGCACAACTGAGTACTCTTCCGCCTATCTGGGGTAACAATTAGATAGTCAAGTTCCCCAACTTTCTTCTTCACAATATAAGGACCACTGAATCTAGCTGCCAGAGGTTTTCCTTGCATGGGCAGCAGTACCAAAACTTCATCTCCTTGCTTAAACTCACGACTTCTGACCTTCTTATCATAATGAGCCTTCATTTTCGCTTGAGCCCCGATTAGATGGTCACGGGCAAGCTCTAAGCGCAATGCAGTCTCTCCCGAGTGCGGCAGACATAGTCAAGCATGGATTCCTGGTTGCCAGATTTGTTGTTACTCCAGGCCTCTCGCACCACATCCAAGGGACCACGAACTCTGTGCCCAAACACTAACTCATTGGGTGAAAACCCTAACGACTCAGTTGGTACCTCTCTCACTGCAAACATAACAAAGGGCGGTACCGCTAGGTCCCAATCCTTTCCACTATCATAGCAGAAGGTGCGCAGCATGGTCTTTAAGGTCTGATGATGCCTCTCCAGGGCACCTTGTGACTGCGGATGGTAGGCACTGGACAAAATGTGTTTGATGCCCAACTCTGTCATTGTCTGCTTAAATAAATTAGATGTAAAATTTACTCCACGGTCTGACTGCAACTCCTTGGGCAGGCCAAAATGAGTAAAGAACAGGATAAGTTGCTTGACTACTGACTTCGCCTGCATGCTTCTGATTGGTATAGCCTCTGGGTATCGCGTTGTAACATCCATTATGGTTAACAAATACTTGTTTCCAGCAGAAGTAGGAGGTAAAGGGCCCACAATATCAATGATTACCCGGGTAAACGGAGCTTCAACTGCAGGAATGGGAGTCAAAGGGGCCACAGGAAGAACTTGATTAGGCTTGCCCACCATCTGACACGTGTGACAGCTCTTGATGTACGCAGCAACTTGTCCCGGCATAATTGGCCACCAAAAGTTATACCTTAAGCGCTGCACTGTCTTTCTGTTTCCCAAGTGACCTGCTAAAGGTCCCTCATGTGCTAACTGTATTAACGGCACCCTATACTGCACAGGCACCACCACCTGCACTAACTCACCCACTCCTCCATCCACCGTGGCGCCAGTGGGCGTCCATCGGCGATGTAAAACATTGTCTTTAATCAGGAACTCCTCCTTACCACACTCCATACTTCTTTCTTCCCCTACTCGAGCAAACAAGGGCTTTAATGTTACATCCTCCTGTTGCTTCACCCTCAATTCTGCTGGCCCAACACCCGCCAGCTCTACTGAGGACTGAGATAAGGGACTGGTCGGGACACTGGATTGCGAAGGGCGATCAATCTCAGCGTCACCTCTAGTACACTCGACAGGGGGAGGAATGTCAGACTCCACACTGACATCATCATCACCTCTACCCTCAACAGTGACACTCTGTTCCTCAGGCGCGTTTGACGGTGGTCCTGCATCCCCGCAGTCGACCCGAGCGTCCTGAAATTCTAATTCAGTTGGTGGGCTGGGTTCAGTCTCCACACAGACACACTCAGCACCACCTCTAGTGTCCTGAGTGGGAAGTGGGGCGGCGCCCATGCACGCATTCCCACTCTCCTCACCCACTACAGCAACACTCTGCTCACTAGGTTCCTCCATTGGTGGCCCTGCCTCATCACAGTCGACCCCAAGAACCTGTGGCTTCACCAGTTCTTCCTCCCGGGCTGCAACCTGTGCCATAGATCGTGTAATTGCACAGACCGGGAACATGGCTTCCACTTCTGCATCAACTTCAATACCAATTTCTGGGGCGTCAAAACACTTCTCTGCCACAACAACTGGTGGGGGAAGAGATGGAAATACTTTCTCCCCAGCCAGGTCGTTCCCCAGCAGAAAATCAATCCCCTCTACTGGCATTACATCAGCAACAGCTACTTGAGCTGCAGCCTTGAACAATGGGGCACCGAGTTCCACATGAACATAATCATAGTATTCATCCGAGTTCATGCCTCTACACAGCACATACTTCCCTGAGTTTACAGGCCCTCCAGTCACGTTTCTGCACACAGACTGTTGTGCGCAGGTATCACGAGCCACAGTAACTGGATAACTGATCCCATGAATTTTCACTGTGCCGTGACATATAAAAGGTTTACACCAGTCTAGGGACGATTTCTGAGGCAGTTCATCCGGAGGTGGCGTAGCATGTTGGGTAACTTTTTCAGCCTGAGCTGGCAGCGAGCACAGCCGGCTGCACTCCAGCTTTCCACAGACTTCTCCCTCACCGTTACCACCCTCCCAACTCCTCTCGTTCACCTGACTCGAACCTATAACTAGTGCCACTGGTTTGGCATTTTGGGAGGCCTTCCACTTAGGACAGTTAGGCTTGATGTGCCCACTCTGTTTGCAAAAGTAACAAACTAGCTTCGAACTGGATACAGGGCTCTTTCTCCCTGAATTCTTTTTCTCCTCTGAACTTCCCTTGGACTGATTCACGGGAGATTTATCCCAGGCAGGGCCACTCACAGTCCTCTCCCTGGAATACTGAAAATTAGCATACTTGACCCCCATACTCCGCAAGGCAAACACCCGGTCATCAGCCCACGTCGCTGCTTCCTTCACGGTCTTTAATCTCTTCTCCCTAATTTTAACACCAATTTCTTTGTCAGCCATGTTGGTAAAATGTTCCATCAAAAGCAGTTCACGCACCTCGTTATACGAAGTGGCGCTCTCACTCAGCAACCACTCGTCTAACCTCTCCTCCAGATACCTGGCGTAGGCCATATAGGTGTCAGCAGGCCTTTTCCGAGCACCACGGAACAACAACCGATAAGCCTCTGGTCTAAGTTCATATGCCTTCAGGATAGCTGTTTTAAATTCATCATAATCATCTACATCCTCAGGACTCAACCTATTATACACTTCCAAAGCTTTTCCCTTCAGCACATTAGATACCAACCCCACCCAGCGCTGCCTGGGCCACTCAAACTCCCTAGCCTTCTTCTCAAACCTGACAAACCATTCTGTCACCTTCAACTCATCAAATGCTGGCACTAATTTTAGACTCCTTGAGAACCAACTCTCCCTATCCTCTGCACGGCCTGAGGTTTGGGTATCTGAAGTTGGTCTATTAGCAGTCACCTCCAAGCGAGTCTTCTCCAGCTCAAATCGCATCTTTTCACGCTGCATCTCCATCTCCCTCTCTTCTTTCTCTCTGGCACGCTGCATTTCCATCTCCCTCTCTTCTTTTGCACGCTGCATCTCCCTCTCTTCTTTTTCACGCTGCATTTCCCTCTCTTCTTTTGCACGCTGCATTTCCATCTCCATCTTTTTCAACTCTAACTGCAACTGAGCCTCAGGTGACAAGGCTCCAGGGTATATGGGAGTGGAATGAACAACTCCAGGGAAAGCACTAGACATACCTGGGGGAACTGCTCTAAACTGGCTCGGCGGCATCATAGATGGTAATAGTGGGGTAGCGAAACGAGGCAATTCAGCACCATAGTCAAACTCAGGGCTCACACGGGGAGTACCTTTGCTATGTGCCTCTCGTTGTTCCATATCCACAGGTGACTCAGCACGTACGCGATCTGGTGTAGACACGCGTGACTCCATGGCGACAAATCAATGGCAGTACTAAATAATGAAATACTAATGCTGACTGAGAAACTACAAAACACATCAACTTCACCTCAAAGCACAGAGAACGCCAAGGTAACGATATCCTAGCAAGAAGGCACTGTTAGGATATCCTGATGCGAGGTCGCCACTGTTACGGTTTGCGCCAGCCCGGGGCTATTACAAAAAGACAACAAGTCAGCCTTAGATGATCGGCCTCCACTGCGTTGCAAAAATAACACAGACCCCGGCACTGACACTCCGCAAACTAGAGAAAAACTGCGCAACGGAAAAGTACTTACTTAAGAACGCAACACTCTGTACTTTGGTAATAAAACGGAACAGCCTACCTATAGATCTAGCCTACTATCGTCACTACCGGAAGTAATACCGCCCGAGACAGTATACAGGAACACCTCCCACTTACTTCCGGTGGTGACGACTTTCTACTTAACCCGTGTCCAAGGGGGAACGCAGTTAATAGCTCACGATGATTCTCACTAGCCTTGAGCAAAGAGATGGGATTAACTGTGTAGGGGTTAGGGTGTGTGTGTGTATGTACGTGTGTTGGGGAACGTTAACAAAGGCAGCGAGAAGACCACGGTGAGCCAAACTGGCCCTCCAAAGACAACACGGTTACAAAAACAAAATAAAATAACTACTTCCCTCAGTCAGCAACAAAAGAATAAAAATAAACTTAAATGAAAACGCCAGCTCGGCATAAAAATGACTGGGGAGAGAGAGAGTGTGCACACACGCACGATACGGAAGCTAGCTGGGAAGATACTGACTCTGATCAAGGCTCGCGCACGGCCAAGCGCGAACGCATAATCAAATTAATTAATAAGAACTTATATTCGTGCCCCTCTCTCTCTCTACAATAAACTGGTACTTCTAATGCAAGCAAAACATCATTAAATATACTGGTAGCTCACACAAGACAATCAAAATAATCAAATGCATTCTCAGCATGGTATTAAATAAAATTGCCCTCAGTGGCAGGAACGAAAGAAACAAAAGAACTTGTAACACTCGCTAATGTAAACTCCGCGAATGACACGGATACATACTGCATAATCCCCCTAGCCCAGCTGTAACGGCTGCATCCGTGGGAACGAAAGGCGGACAACGTAACAATATATATATATATATATATATATATATATATATATATATATATATATATATATATATATATATACATATATATATACATATATATACATATATGTATATATATATGTATATATATATATATATATATATATATATATATATATATATATATATATATATATATATATATATATATATATATTCAAACATACATCAATCAATCAATCAATTATTTCCTGTGGCACCCTCGGGGATGCATAGGGCCTCGATGAACTCACACCACCACATCCTATCTTGTGCTAACTCCTCAAGATCTCCCCAACACTCATCTCCAACTTCCCGTCTCATTGTCCTCACCCACGTCTCTTTTGGCCTTCCTCTACCTCTCATACCAAGTGCCACCCACCCTGGTGTACCTCGTACTATTCCCTGTCTCCTGTACACATGTCCTAGCCACTTCCATCGTGAGAATCTAACATATTCATCGATCGGCTGCACTCCCGTTATTTCTCTAATTCTACTATTTGGTATCCTTTCCCACCACTTAATTCCTAATATTCTTCTAAGTGCTTTATTTTCAAACACCAAGAATTTATTTTCCATAGTCACTGTGCTGTACCAAGACTCGTGTCCATAAATTAAGATACTCCTAACCATTACCTTATAAAGTTTGATTTTTGTATGCACAGAGAAATTGTTATTATTCCAAATACTTTTAAGCATTCCCATTGCCTGATTAGCCTTTTTTAACCTTTCCTCGAATTCAAAGTTCAAAGAACCATCCTTGGCTAAATAAGTACCTAAATATTTAAACCTATCAACTTGCTTTACAACCATACCTCCAATTACACATTCCTATGCATTTTCCATATTCATATTGATTATTTCAGTTTTTCCACAATTAATAACCAAACCCACCTTGCGACCTTCACTCACCAAACAGTCTAACACTCTCTGCATCTCTTCTGGCCCATCACAAATCAAAACTATATCATCAGCATAATCTAAATCCAAAAGTTTCCTGTTCTCTCCCCAAAGTGTACCTGCACCGGTTTCTGTTCCAACGCGTTTCATAATGTAATCAATGACCAATATAAATAGTAAAGGCGATAGAACACCACCTTGAATTACTCCGGACTTGACTTCAAATGAATCACTCAGACAACCATCAACCATCACTTTACAAAATGTGTCCTCATGCATGTTCATAATGACCCTCACAAACTCCTCTGGTATTCCATAATGTCTCATGATCTTCCCCATAGTCTCTCTCGAAACACTATCAAAAGCCTTTTCAAAATCAACAAAACAAAGACTTAACGGTACTCTCATTTCATTAACTTGCTGCATCAAATGCCTAACTATAAAGATCTGATCATTGCAACCACGTCCCTGTCTAAAACCAGCCTGTTCATCCCTCAGAATACCCTAAACCACCGGCTCCAACCTATTTAACAACACTCTACTGAAAACTTTCAAAGCTATCGGTGACAAAGAGATTCCCCTCCAATTACCACATTCACTCAGGTCTCCCTTCTTCGGAACTTTAACAATTACACCATTCTTCCAAACTGATGGTAGTAACCCCGTCACCCATATCTTATTGAATAGCTTGGTCAAGATCATTATTAATCTATCCCCCTCCACTTTAAACATTTCCGGAAATAAACCATCCTCCCCTGGTGCCTTATTATTCTTTAACTGTTTTACTGCTTTCTCCATTTCTGCAAGCCTCAACTCTCCTGTTTCTATATTTAAATCTTCCTGAGCAGACGGTATATCCTCTTCTGGTGGTATTGGTCTATTAAGAACTGTCTCAAAATACTCTTTCCATCTATTTTTAATATCTCCATCTTTGGTCAATAAATTTCCTTCCCTGTCTCTAACTGGTATTTCCTTACGTTTACCTGCATTACCGCTCAGTTCTCTAATCGATTCATATGCTATTCTTTGACTCTGTCCATCATTTTTGTTTATTAAGATTTCAGTCTCTGCAACCTTTTCATCCACACATCTTCTTTTATCTCTCCTAGCTAACCTTCTTACTTCTGAATTCAAACTCCAGTACGCAGCTCTTGCTAATTCAATCTCTCGTTCATCAATGCATTGCATCTCACTCCTCAATTTAGCCTCACCTCTCTTTTTTATCATATCCCACGTTTCCTCTGATATCCATTTCTTTCTCCTGAATCTATGTCTCCTTCCAATCGTACATTCAGCAGTCTCATGCAAAACTTTGTTCACATCCTCCCACATCTCATCTACACTTCTCTCCCCCTCTTCCAACGTTTCCAACACCAAAAACCTATTTCTGCATTCTAATCTGAATTCCTCCTTTTCTTCTCCTTCCCTTCTAAGCTTAACAATATCGTATCTACCAACACCAGATTTTTCCTTCTTCTGATTTTTAAGTTTAAACCTTATTTTTGCAATGCTGAGTTGATGGTCACTACCAATATCCGCTCCCCGTTTAACATGAACATCTAGCAGAGAACTTCTATGCCTCCTACTGATAGCAATGTGATCAATCTGATTTTTATATTTTCCACACGGCGACACCCAAGTTGTCTTGTGTATATTGCAATGCTGAAAGAGTGTGCCCCCGATGACTAAGTCATTTTTTTTTTTTTTTTTTTTTTTTTTTTTTATGTGACCGACTCTGGGCATAGGCTTCACAGCCTGCTTTCAAGGTCCAGTAGTCCTCCTACGTACCGCACACCTCTACATGTCACCACTTCGGCGCTAACACCCACCGTCCATATTGAATACATGCTAGGGCTGTCTCATACAGGACTGGTGTATTGGTATTAGCGGGGGTATTTTTACGACATGTCGGCGGGCCTTCTGGTAGATCAGTAAAGTCTGATTTTATGAAATTCAAATCCATTAAACTGTTCCCTGCCTCAGCGGGATTTGAACCCGGGTCCGTCAGGACTGCAGGCCAACTCTCAACCGATTGAGCCACCGCCTCCCTCTCAGACAGAAGCTTCCAAACATCACTCCGTTTTCACTCATCCTACTACCAACTCCCATCTTACCCATACATGCCTCAAATCCCTCATTTGAACAGCCCATTACTGCATTAAAGTCTCCAACGCAGATCAAAACATCATGTCTAGGTACCCTTCCTACTCCTTCTTGCAACTTTTCATAAAATGTGTCTTTCCTTTCGTCGAGTGCATCATTAGTAGGTGCATAACACACAAACAGACTGATGTTGCCATGATTTGATTTAAACCGTGCGTATAACAATCGCTCATCTATTGGATCCCATTCACATAAAGCCTTATTTGCCTTACAACCCAGCAACACTCCTACTCCCTGATAATGCATTCCGTCCTGTCGACCAGATATCAATAAACGTATACCATCCTCCAAATCCAACTTGTCGACTCCAGTTAATCTAGTTTCTGTCAGAGCACAAATATCAAGTCCATAATTTTGAAAAACCTTCACTAACTCATCGATTTTACCGTCATACATATATCTATCTATCTATCTATCTATCTATCTATCTATCTATATATATATATATACAAACATACATATATATCTATCTATCTATCTATCTATCTATCTTTCTATCTCTATATGTATCTATCTATATATATATATACATATATATATATATATATATACATATATGTATATATATATATATATATATATATATATATACATATATGTATATATATATATATATATATATATATATATATATATATATATATATATGTGTATATATATATATATATATATATATATATATATATATATATATATATATATATATATATATATATATATAAATCACACTTGATAATTTGTCCTTGCCAAAAGAGACTAAACAGTAAATATAGAAAAACGAGAAAAAATCAATAAAATTAGTTACTCTTAATACAGACTGAAAAAATAAATAAAATTTGTCCCTTACAATATACACGAAACTGAAAACATACTATATATATATATATATATATATATATATATATATATATATATATATATATATATATATATAATCATACTTGATAATTTGTTCCTTCGAAAAGAGACTAAACAGTAAATATAGAAAAACGAAAAAAAATCAATAAAATTAGTTACTCTTAATACAGACTGAAAAAGTAAATAAAATTTGTCCCTTACAATATACACGAAACTGAAAACATACTATAATTTGTAGCCTCCAAAATAGATTCAGTAAAAAAAAAATCAAGAAATATTAACCTCATCAATTGGGTACCATCTTTTTCAGTTCAATTTTCCTTCCTTCTGGCAATTTTATTTAGTTCAGGAGAGGGTTCTGGAAGTGCGGGAATAAATGTTGCCTTCATTTACCTCTTCACTGTTAAGACATCATTTTGAAGCTGTATAAAAACTGTTCGGTGGTAGCAAGAACGAAAAACAAGAATCCGTAATTGGACTGAAGGAGTTAAATCCGGAATGTCTGAATATGCTGTATTGTGTTGAAAAATCTTGAGGTCCTTAAGCCTGCTCTTCAGTGTAATGTCTTCTACATTATATCTGTCTTATGTCTTTTTATTTATCTATAACCATACGCCATAATCCAGTAAGGGATGGCCGCAATCAAATCTCCTCCGTCATTAGGTTGCCATCTCTCCAACAGACGCCTCCATCCTGTATGGAACTCTCAATCAATTCCCTCAGTATCATCCACGGTCTCCCACTGCCCCCCTCCATGTCATTCACGTATTTCCTTTTAGTTCGTCTCTCATCATCCATCCTCTCCACATGGCCAAACCATCTCAGACGACGCATATTTCAAGTAGCAAAATGGCACAATAAAACATCACTGACTGCATTATCCATACAACCGTATTTGGATGTACATTTTGTACTGACTTAGTCATGTTATTGTCTTAATAAACTAGCCCTTGTTACTCTAGGCATAAGGCACGCCGTTTTTTTTTTTTTTTTTTTTATGTACGTACCTTTTGGTTCAGGTTTGGAAATACCAGAGTGTGTATTGCAAGTTGCTTGAAAAGTTTCTGGTCGATCTACTTAAAATTTTGTAACCTCTTCTGCCAAGGGAAATTCCTGAATGGTAACAACAAATCAATGCGTGACGGCTAGCAACTCGCAGTACAATGTGCCAAGCGAGGTACCGCAACTTCCATTCATCATGCTGGCACCTGTTTTTGAGTGTCTCACATATATAAAAACAATTATTAGGTGATGAAACGTCTTACTAATGAATTATTTCATATTCTATACATTTATTTTCTGAATAATGAGTTATTCAGGAATATGTTAGCACTGGACTTTTCCTGATATTATGCCTCTTTTCCCACACAGATTGTCACACCAAGATTACCCAGGCTTTGTCATCACTGATTAGTGGTCCACTGAGCAGACATGACCTCCTGATCGTGAGTGATGATGACAGCCAGTATCTTCTTGACATGAGTCAGCTGCTGGTGTCGGCTGGAGCCTTCCTCACGCCCGTCTTCCTCGCCACCCAACACGCACTCCTCCACACCGCCCGTCCTTCACACCACACCAAAGGATCCCACCTCACTGCCATCATCATCTTCCACAGCGACCCCACCGCCTTCCTCCTCCTCCTAGGAAACAGCAAAGAGTGGAACCCCAGCCACCTCATCCTCTTCTGTCTCAACCCCCACCTCAACACCACGTCAGTAATCAATCAACCTGTTGTCCAGCGCTCGGAATTCATCTTGTTGCTGCAGCCACAAGAACGAGAGGGTCGTCAACGTTTAATCGCCTACACAAGTATACCCACAGGCACTAGGATACCACTGGGAGTCTGGAGCAGCGAGATATTTCACACCAAACACGCACTGTTCCCTGATCGTTTCAGCGACTTTGGAGGACGGGTTCTAGAGTTACCAGGCTACTGCTACGACCCACCGTTCTTTTACTATGGAAAAGACGGTAAATGTGTTGGCGGAAATCTAGACGCGCTTCAGATCATTGGTGATAAATACAACTTCAACCATATAATCAGCTTCAGCGACACGGTCATATGTGGAGTCAAGGAGAATGGAACCTGGAATGGGATGCTGGGCGATATGATGTACAATAATAAGGATATGGTGATCAGTGCAATGCATCTTAACATAGATCGGTCCAGTGACTTTGACCACACCTACCCCTACTGGCGAAACAGTTTTGCGATTCTCCTACGTGTCCCACCGCCCATACCCCGCTGGAGGAGTATCTTGTACCCTTTTTCCGCTCTACTATGGGCCTTAATTCTGGCTTCCACCATCGCTGCTGCCTCTCTGTTCTCCTGCTTACTCCACTACCTCCATCACCTCAGTGACCCCGTCGACATTTTTCTCAAGGTGATTAACCCCTTTGATCTGCTACAACACTTGGTGTTGCTGGTAACATAAACATTTTATTTACCTTAACTCTGGGATACTGGCTGCTAAAATTTTGCTTTGACTGTAGTAAAGATGCCATCACACTGGAAAGAACAGTCTTATGTAGAATGTGACAGACATGGTGACTAATTTTACTGTCAGTTTGAGACATAAGGTTGGTGAAGACAATGTCATCTCTGTGGAGGCATTATGTAATTCTTAAGTATAATCCAGTCCTTGAAATTATTTTGTACTTCTTGACCACAGTCACCAAGGAATTGATTTGTCATTCCCTCTTATTATTTTATACATGGTACTAAGACCTGTAATCTAAAATATCTGCTGGGCAGTTGAAAATAATAAATATCTTTGCCTGGTAGGGCTGTACTATGCAGGCAGCGTAATATAATTGACTCGAATAAACTTATAACAATTTCATATTAACTTCAAATATATTATTCTACTTTTGAAATGTACTTGCATTGTATGTTATTGTTATTGAAAATCCATTTTTTAAAAATGAAATTATATCTATATATGTATATTTTGAACCTCAGCTCAACTGTTTACAAGACAAACCCCAAAGTTCAGTAGTATTACCTGGTTTTAATTTAGAAAAACAGAAATGCATAAAGTGCACAAATCAAATATACTGTATTTGTAAAAAGTATGTTTCAGTTTTCAGTATAGTTATGGTTATCATTTTACAAAATAGTTATAATGAAGAATCAGCGAAGCCATTATATTATATTACTTTACCAAGTAATTGCTCCACATCTCGTCCCTGCTGAAGGGACTGGATGAACACTTACAGCCCGTGGGATCTGTCCTGAAAAAAAAAAAAATAATAATAATAATAATAATCTAACTGTACACCAAAAACGCTAAGGAAATGTTCTCTGGGTAAAGGCGTGAACTATTACACGACAGTTATAAATGTAATGACGACATGGCTGCAGCTCCTCCTCAGTAGTTTCAAAATTACCAGGCGAATAAACAGTGAAGTTTATCATTCTGTATCGGATAAGTGTAGGAAAAAGAAGAGGCCTAACTTCTTGCACTCCAGTCTAACGATATTCAGCCTGTTGTATCACAACAGTCTGGATTCACACGCATACGGTCAACGGTCTCTCGTAACTAAAGTTTGTTTTCGTAGGAAGAATTAGAAACATAAAAGGATTTTCCTCTTTCGTTTCCCCCGTCCATCCTGTAAAAATCAATCCTTTCTATGCCAAGGTTTTGATCGGAGAAGTTCTTTGGTTATGCAGGAAGATCAAAAGACATATGAAGAGTTTTAACTCTCATTTCCTTCGAACGAAGGAAAGAATCCATGTTACGACACAAAATTAACCATTAGCTTCTTAGGAAATCTGGGCCCAGGTAGACAAACTCATAGATATTATACCTTAATTTGACTTCATTTGAGTTGCCACTCTGATGTATCAGGTATCTGTTAATTATCTGTGATAAGAAATATATCATCTACCAATGTTATAGTAACTGGTTTTATCAACATTCTTCTGTGCCTTTGTAAAAAGAACCTTATTTCAGTTCTTCCACGTGATACCCAAAACTCTTGTGTGAGAAAAAAAAAGTCTACCTTAATGACCCCTTTAGATTTGAGAGGTATATATATATATATATATATATATATATATATATATATATATATATATATATATATATATATATATATATATATATATATATATATATATATATATATATATATATATATATATATATATATATATATATATATATATATATATATATATATATATATATATATATATATATATATATATATATATATATATATATATATAATTCTGTGTCTTCAAGTCGACATTATCTTCATAATATTGCTTAGTTTATCATATGGAATTGTGTGAGGATCAGGTGCAGTACTGTAATCTAGAATTTTGTAGTACTCCATATTTCTGCTACATAAGTTACTGCACAATAGGAAGGGCACAGTTTGTTTTCTTTTATTACGAGAATGACATTTCTAATGTCTTATAATTCTGTTCATGAAATTCCATCAATCTGTCTCAAGAATTTCCTTTCCACGAGGTTTCTGCCGTGAGTTCAGATAATATAAGTTGGATGACATATTCGTATGAGACATATTATGCAACTCTTGGTAAAATCCACCTGGAAGCAAATGATACACAAGCAGGGGTAAGGAGCACTGTCTGGCACAAGTGTCCTTTGGCATATATGAACAGATTCTGTAGTGAAGTTAAAGGAAGAGTCAAGGATCTGCTTTTGTAGAAACTCTGAAGAAATGACAATGTTGAGAAACTGCTTTGACAATTATATCCGGAATTATCAATCTATGGTTGTTGAACTATTATGAGCAGGTCCTCCGATCTCTGTAAACCTGCAGCTTTGGTGTTTTAGCAGCAATTTCAATTAATCATTTCAAAATGATGCCAGGTAAACACACATACACAAGTTAAGGGAGATTACTTCTACTCCGAGGTTTAAAAGATATTTTCTCATTCGTTGCGTGGAACAGATAGTGTCCAGGATGATGAATCAGGCCATGAATATCAAGACGGTTACAATTTCCATGGTGCAAATTACCATCTTACATCCCAAAATATAAAATTTCGAATTTCCCGATCCAAACTTTCCCAGTCCCCTTCTTTAAAATCACAGATGACATTCCTGTATAAACTCCCAGGTTGTGTCGGGTCTGCTGGGTCAGTCCATGAATGACAGTAGGGTGCGGGTGTTTTCGTGGGCGCGTGTGTGGCTGATTTTCTGGTGGGTGGCTGTGGACATCTTAGCAGCGGCCTACATGAGCAACCTTGTGTCAGTGCTTACCGTGCCCGTCTACCCACACCGTATACAGACGCTGGAGGAACTGGCTGATTCTGATATCATGTAAGAGTAGCACATTTTTATGTTTTATAAATTTACTTTTATCTTATCATTATCAGTGCACCTTTTATGCAAAGTTTATGTTAGTACTCACCATGCCTGTCTATCCGGACCCTTCCCAGGCGCGGAAGAAACTAGCTTATTCAGATTTGAGTTTTTTTTTTTTCTTGTCTCCATTTTCACTCTTTTCATTTAAGTTGGTGTTGGAGAGAAACGCCTAAACGTGAGAACACTTGCTTGGTTATACAAATGTCCCTCAGGTGTCTTCTTGTTCCCCCAAAGGAGGATGGTGGACAGAAGTTGGCAGCGTATGCAGTCCACTGTGTTCCCAAGTCAGATGAAGCAAAAGCAGCAACTACTGCAACCCTACTAGCATGGGACTTTGGAACAAATAAAAGGCTCAGACGTAGTGTGAGCGTAGCATCATCTCTAATCATTAACTTTTAATCGTCACGTATTGTTATCATTTTACTTTCATGTTTACTTTATGTGTCAGCTCGCTGTGCCTCTCTACCTAAGCCTTATTGTCACTGAAGGAAGTGGCTGAATCCAGCATAATGTGTGGGTCTATTTGTAAATTTGTGTCGCAGTTTTTCTTTGTGTCACCATTTTCGCGCTTCAAAGTTTTACATTTTTTTTTAATGTGTCCGACTCTGGGCATAGGCTTCACAGCCTGCTATCAAGGGAGGTCTCCTACATACCATACACCTCTACATGTCACCACTTTGGGGCTAACACCCACCCTCCATATTGAATACATGCTAGGGTTGTCTCATACAGGACTGGTGTATTGGTATTAGCGGGGGTATTTTCACGACATGTCGGCGGGTCTTCTGGTAGATTAGTAAAGCCTGATTTAATGAAATTCAAATCCTTAAACTGTTCCCTGCCCCAGCCGGGATTTGAACCTGGGTCCATTAGGACTGCAGGCCACCTCTCTACCGATTGAGCCACCGCCTCCCCATACTCTGTCAACCTGAAATCACAAAGGGGAAGTCAGACACCCAGTGGAACGATGTTCTTTAATAACCTTTGTGTTTTAACTAGGGCTAAATCTTGCCATTCCTCTTCACTCTGGTCACCGTTCACCTAGACCCCTTGTGGAAGACAGTGGAGGCTATATTTCCAAGATTATACAACTCTCCAACAACCTCGTCTACATCATTTTGATGAGAGGAATGTAGTGACAGTCATGAAATACTAACTTTCTCTTTCCCTGTGGTTTTCCCACATTCTCGCATTATATAATGGAATAAGAAATTATGGTTCTTACTATTATTTATCCTTCCTACCGACTCCCAAACTTACATTGCTCACAAAGGACCTGTTCAAACTGCCGTCAGTTTTGGATATATTCTGACGTAATCTTCCTGCTCGTTTAGTTTCAAATAAAATCTCGAAGAATGCCCTGTTTCTCTGGGTCAAATTCTGGACTGTTTTCTATCACCGCCTGATGTAATATGAGTGACAGTGAGAAGGAGAAGGCCCTGAAGGTGAACCAAAGAATCAGACTGATCTGTGTTTTTTCATCCTGACTTAAATCGTTAAACTTTCAGCCCAGCTTATGTCCAGTTCCGGATTCATAAAAAGTATTCCCTATCACATAACCCATTATCTTATACAAATGTCTCCCCCACCCAGACCCTGTAATGCAGACTTCAGAGACTTCGTTGACCAGCCCCTCAAGAATCCAGCTATTGTTTATGTCTCCAAGGGATGTTGGATGTACAATAGAAATCGGTGTACATTTGCAGCGAAATGCTCTGACATTATAGACGTTGACAACTGAATATAAAGATTTAAACAAAAAAATAATAGATTATAGCTCATGGTAGGATTCTGCGCCAAACCCAATATTATTAATAATTTTTTATATGAAAAATAGTTCTAGACTTTCAAGAAAGTGTTACAGCATAAGGTAAACCTTATACCTATTTTTATTCTTATTAACTCTAAGCCATTGGCCACCCCTTCTGGGATACATGGCGTCTGGCAATGAATGAAAAATGAAAATTCTTCTTCATCCAGCCCCAGCATGGTGGACTACGGGTCGTTTCTTCCCCAAGCCCTCCTACAATCAACCAACCCTGTGTACCTCACTCTGGGGCGTCGGATGCACCTCGAACCCATCACCAACGTTGACGACACTGACACCTTCCTCCTGACGTTGGTTCAGAAGGGCACTCACGGCTTTATCGACACTATTGATTATGTTATTGTTTTTCAGACAAAAAGGGACCTTGTTCGTACCACGTACATTATGGATGAGAAGGTAGGAGTCTCAGTGTGGGTTTATAAGTCTCTGTAAAAATTATTAACTGAAGATCATACTGAAATCCCAGTAGCGCAGGCTACGGGTTTCAGTGCAGACACTTAAAATCAGGAGACCACTCCCTTTCTCCAGGGTGGCATTAAATGAGCAAAACACAAACTAACATTCCCTACGTCTTCAACCTTTATGGCCTAAATCCGGTTGAAGAACCTTAGCCCACTAGACCACCTGGCCTCCATTTGCTGGGTTTATCGTAAAAGATACTAAGAAATAATTTCACTAAAATAATTATAATCATGCCGACACTTACTCCCACCTAATGATGGGATGGGAAAAATTATTCTTAAACTAAGGCATATTCCACATTTATATTGCTTCCACCCGACTACTGTATATTGTTTACCTTGAGAGAGCTCTGACTTCACACACACACACACACACACACACACACACACACACACA
The DNA here is from genome assembly GCF_032717465.1 of Coenobita brevimanus. NCBI lineage: Eukaryota > Metazoa > Arthropoda > Malacostraca > Decapoda > Coenobitidae > Coenobita > Coenobita brevimanus. The sequence continues at coordinate 27,161,659 of NC_136997.1, forward strand.
CACACACACACACACACACACACACACACACACACACACACACACACACACACGAACTTAAAACTGTCCTTCTGCTAAAGAAGATGATACATCTTATAGTCTCACTGTTTTGGGCGTGACTGTGCAGACCAGTCATGGATTTGCAAACTTTACAACACAGTCGGCATGCAAAGTCTGGCTTTGCTGGTAGAACAGTGTTTTGGTTGTGTCTCTGTTATTTATGCTCCTCTCAGGCCACGTTTCAAGCTTATTCGAGATGAATATTTCCTTTTCTGTGTAGGGCTTTCCACTGGGTTTGGTCAGAGGCATTACATTCAATATCTTTAATAATGTTGCGTTCTTATATCATCTTTCTACCACTTCTTTTGTCCCCTGGGTTGCAGCGTCCTTCATGGACTTGAGTACACAGGACCTGGTAGGAAATACGGTGCACAGACATGCGAGACACTTGCCAGACCCATCTCAGCTGCTTTTTGCCATCATGTTTTCTATGCGGCTTGAATTTGCCTGCTGGAGAATTTCTGAATGAGGGACTTATCCTCCCATGTGAATGCTATGATGCGCAGTAAGCATCGGATGAGAAACGACACAGGCTGCTTAATGTGACGCTTGTACGCAGTCGGAATTCAGCACTAAAAAAAAAAAAAAAGTGGAGGTATATACAGCCATATATTCTGATACTTTCGTCTTGAGTCAGGTTGGTGTCTTCAAAGACACTGCATCTGCGACTTCCAGGCGAGGCTGAAGAGTGGTTGATTCTTGCAAGAACTTGTTTGTTAATGTTATTCTTATTTGTGTGCATACATCCAAGGTACGCAAAATTCTTCACCTGATTTACATTTTCGCTGTTTATCTGAAATGCAAGAGGCTGCTGTGTTGTTTTTCTGAGATATCATTTCTATTTTATAGACACTTATCCTGAGCTTCATTGCATGTTTTATGTTGGAAACGATAATGAATAGTAAGACTGTAATGTAGGGCTTTTGGGGTATGTGCAAGGACAGCACATCGATCAGCGTAATGTAGCTCTAGGAAATGAGCCATTTCTGGCTTCCATTGCTCTTCAAGACGTCTGAGATTAAATAATTTACCGTCAAGATAAAAGTGAGAATTTTTTTCATCATCAGGGTTCATTTGTTGGTGACTTAATAGTGTGACTAAAGTGAGACAGGTGTGAAAATAACATGAATCAACACACATTCTTGCTTTACGTTCATCTCCACATTGAAGGGTTCGAATTTCCTCCCGCTTGTGGACACATGAGCATTCAAGTCGTCATTCAGGCTATTTCGGATGGTAAGAAACTTGTTTGGAATTGGAAACTAAAACAGCATTCCATAGAAGTTCTCTGTTGATTGTGTCAAATGCTCGAACAATAGAAGAATGCAATATGGTTCTACTCGTGACATTTCTCTTGTTTCCGTCTGGCAACAACGATCTTAGTATACTATACAATGTGTTTCACGACGTGTTGACTCAGATGTTTTATCAGTTTGGATAATATTATCTTGGCTAGTACTTTGTCAGCATTCACAAGTAGAGAGACGCCTCTGTTGTCACGATTTGAGCAGACTCCTTTCTTCCTGAAGATGGTTAAAATACATTTTCAGAAGTAAGCCATTCAGATGGAAATCGTTCTTGTTTGCAGATAATCAGGATGAGATCATGGAGGAGCTGGTGTAGTAACTGGCTACCCATTTTGATTAGTTCAGATGGTATGACATCAGGGCCAAGGCTTTTGGTATTTATTAGAGATCGGTTGGCCTGAACGGTTTCCCGAAGTGTAGGTGGGACATCGAGATCTGGTGCTTGAGGAGCATTTGGTATGCTATCAAGGATATTGCGCTCCACCGGGTTTCTGGAATTCAGTATGGCATTGAAGAGTTATGCCAATATTTCTAGGAATCCTTCCTTGTCTTTCAGGAGCTGTTCCTCGGCTGACCGAATACAGATTATACTGAGTATGATTGGCCACTGAATGGTTTTTATGGATTTGTGGAACTCATGTTGGTTATTTTTTTCAGCAAGTGTTTGCAGCTCTATTGCTTGCTATTTACAATTTGCTCTCCATGTCACGAAGTTTTCTCAAGGTATCATTTCTGCAACTCTGGAATTCTAAAAGTTATGCATCTAACATGAGCCAACCAGTTGTTGTGTGCTCTATTCTTCATTGCAAGAAGGTTATGTATACCCTCAGCATAATCATCAAACCAATCTTGATGTTGACAAATGGAGAAGCCCAGGGTTTCTTCTGCAGTCCGTTGAAGCAGGGTCTTAATTTTCAGCCCCTCAGCATCTAGGTTTGTTGCATTGTTATTTGGGTCAATTGATGGGCATTAAGAGAGAGCTTATCTGTAGTAGTGCTGTGAAAGTTTATACAAGTTGGCGTGTCCATTAAAATACTAGTTTAGTTTCTTGGTGGATGATCTATGGAGCGTTTGTAGCCATATTTTTGGTATCATTTTGATGATAAAAGGTTATGGTCTGTTGAACACTCAGCACCTCTCATAGCTCGAGTTATGAGAAATTCTTCGATCTCGCTGTCTAAAGCCCTGTCTACACGAGCGGGCAATGCCCGCGGGCACAAGCGAGCATTGCCCGCTCGTGTGGACAGGGCTTTACAATGACAGTGAAATAGGTGCTAGTGTCCAGATCAAGGGTATGTCCATGTACTATTGTGTTTATTCTTAAGTTGAAAATTGTTCTTGTTGATGACTAGACTGAGTTGAGAGGATAAGGAAAGCAATCTAAAGCCATTGTTGTTCATGTTACCGTCATGATGGCAGCCTATAATGCTTCACCAGAGGTGATTATCTTTTCCTACCCCAGCGTGAAAATCTCCAAACAGAATAAGTCTGTCATTATGTGGCACTGAGCAAACGGTAGCATCCAGAGAGGCACAAAGGGGATCTTTGACCGTGTCCTCAGAGTCAAGCATTGGGGCACTGGCACTGAGCAGTGTTGCATATTGGCTGTTAGAGAGTGGTATGCGCCAGGACATCAACCGCTTTGATATAACGAAAGGGCAGTATCATGGTTTCTTTTTACATTATCTGGGTATCCCCTCCATAAGTATGTATACCATTCACCTGCAGTCATTAGGCTGTGCTTTCCTGAGAAGCGAGTCTCAGACAAGGCAGCAATGTTTTATTTATTTTTTTTTTTTTTCGGTTCATGTACAATACGTGCAGTTCTACAGCATGTTCGTGTGTCTTGTTCAGTATCAAGCAAGGTTCATATATTCAAGGTAGCTAAAGTTAGAGGGATTCTTTTGTTTTTTCGACTGCAGTTTGAGATGCCTTGATAGACGTGGCTTTCTGCTGTGGTCCGGAGCAGCAGATGTTTAGGTTACCTTTTCTAAACCCACTGCCGTCAGGTGTAAAGAGTTGAACATTAGTTTCGGTTGCTTAGTAGCACTGATGCTGCCAAAGGCATGACCTGCTCCTATGCCATCATGCCAGCGACCACTGGGCCAGGGCCGCCTGTGCGGGGGACTTGAACTAGAGACTTCCAGCCACATCCATGACATGACACAGTCAACCTATACAGTCGCCATAGATCTTTTGATTTGGATGAAAAGATGAATTAGGAGGTGAGTATAGCAGTGGGATTGCGTAATGAATGGATTTGGTGTGATGGTGAGGGTGTGCAGTCATGACCACTACATGATTTGTCCTCAACCTGTGATGGTGGCACGAAGATTCATGATCATCATCTGAGCTGGCTTGCAGGAGTTTGCTGGGAGTTCTGTCTGTCGAGCCCCACCTTACCTTCAGTGGTATTCCACTCACGGATTTTTCTTTTGGGGTGTACTTCCGTAGGATTAACGTATCCAAGGGTAGACAAGGCACTGGGTTTAGGAACACTTTTGTAGGAGTAGACTGTAGCACCATTCGAGCAGGGCAGTACTCCCAAGGTGGATGGAAAGGTGAAGACAGGGAGGGCTGGAGCTCCCATTTCATTAGCCCTTGGGACTAATGCCTGACCATCTCCTTTTGCTGAACTTTTTCAGTGTTTCAGTAACTAGAGATAGGCCAGCATGCTCTCCAATACAAGTTTCTCTAACTGGGAATACCAAACTTCATGCACAGTACATACTACACTTCCTCAAAATTCGAACAGAATAATGTCGACTAACAACCAAGCCTCCGAGTCCCCGGGTTGGGGTAGGGGAGGGACAATAAATGCCCCCATTATCTGCCCCTCTTCTGGTGACGACTTAACGAGCTGCCTGGAACCACTGTCTGACACACTTCTTTATTTCTGCAACATTCGTGGCCTTTCCTCTACCACTTGCTCTGTTGAGCACCACCTCTCCTCGTCTAAACCTCACCTTCTCTTCCTAACTGAGACTCAGCTATCTGAGGAAACTGATATCAAACCCATTTCTGTATCTTCCTACTTTCTCTATACTCATTTCAAAGCCAAAGGTGGCTGTTGTGTATATATACGCAACGACATATCTTGCTCTCATGTTCCTGAACTTGATTCTTCTGAATTCTCTACTCTCTGGTTTCGGCTTTTCTGCCATTCTTTGACTAAATATGTCTGTGCTATTAACCTATCCTCTAATTTTACTGACTGAAAAATTCGTCGACTATCTTACTTCTTTGATGGAACACATTCTATCCACTTCTCCTTTCTCTGAAATCTCCATTCTAGGAGATTTCAGTCTTCACCACCACCTTTGGCTCTCTTCTCCTTTCACTGATCCACATGGTGAACAAGCCTACATCATTTCTATCCTTAATGACCTAGAGCAGCTTGTACAACAACCTACCCATATCCCTGACCACCATGGAGAGAGCTCCAACATACTTGACCTCTTCCTTACAACTAATCTTTCTGCTTACACTGTTATTCTTTCCTCTCCATTGCGCTCCTCCAGTCACGACCTTATTACCTTAACCTGTCCTAACCCTCTGGTACGGCCTGTGGACCCTCCAAAGAAACGTCGATTGTGACACTTTGGAGATGCAGACTGGGAGGCCCTCAGGCAGTACTTCTTTGATTTTCCCTGGAATGATTATTGCTTCCATGGCCGGGAGCCATCTGGATGTGCCTTGCACATTACGGAGGTTATTCTCTAGGGCATGGAAGCATACATTCCCTTCTCATATCCTCTGACTAATGCAAAAAAGCCTTGATATAATCACGCCTGTTCTAATGCTGTCCGCAACAAGGAGAGGGCCTATAAAAGGTACCAGAGCCAACCCACCTCTGAATCCCATCTTTTATACATTTCGGCCAGGAATCGTGCTAAGTCTGTTCTTCACTCAGCTAAAAATAATCTCATCCATACTAAATGCTCTCAGCTCTCCAACTTGAATTCTCCCCACTCCTTCTGGCACCTTGCCAAAAACCTTTCTAACAATTTTACCTCACCATCCTCCCCTCCTCTTTTCTACTCTGATGGCTCTGTAGCTATTTCTTCTACTGATAAAGGAGATCTCTTCACTCAGACTTTCTCCTCCAATTCCACCTTAGACGATTCCGGTGCTGTTCCTCCATCACTTACCCCCTCTGACTTCCTCATGGCTGACATTAAAATCTCTTCAGATGATGTATTTTCTGCCATCAATGGCCTCAATATTAATAAGGCATATCCTCAAGAACTGTGCTTCTGTGCTTACACCCTGCCTAGGTAAACTCTTTCACCTTTGTCTGTCAACTTGTACCTTTCCTTCTTGCTGGCAGTTTGCTCTCATTCAGACAGTCCTAAAGAAGGGTGTCCATTCCCAATCCTCTGACTATCGTCCAACTGCTTTAACATCCTGTGTCTCAAAAGTTTTCGAGTCAATGGTTAACAGAAAAAATTTAAAGCATCTTTCCTATCACAACCTTCTTTCAGATCGTCAGTATGGTTTCCGCCAGGGACGCTTCACTGGCGATTTTTTCACGTACCATTCAGACTGCTGGTCATCCTCCTTTCGGGATTTTGGCGAAAGCTTTGCCATTGCACTTGACATCTCAAAGGCTTTCGATCGAGTCTGGCATAAATCTTTCATTTCCAAACTGCCCTCTTGCAGTTTCTATCCTTCTATCTGTGCCTTCCTCCATAGCTTCCTTTCTGGTCGTTCTATAGCCACTGTAGTAGACGGCTATCGTTCTTCTCCTAGATCTATCAACAGTGGTGTTCCTCAGGGCTCTGTCCTATCACCAACTATCTTCCTTTTATCCATCAGTGACCTTCTTAGCTGTATAGTCAGCCAAAAAAGTCGCGTCTTCGTTCCGAACCCCGTAAATATTCGAACAGGTAAGTGGAAGCAGCATGGATAGCTTCACAAGTCTGGTAACTCTGGTGGTGGGGGTGATTGGATTGGGGGTGGAGGTGGGATAGTGGAGGGTGTGTGTGCTGTAATTATTGTTGGCAGTGTAGTCTAGCAGTACACCGCACAGTAAAGGTGCTAAATGTGAAATTACACCTGATTTAATACCTATCAACAGTGAAATGTATCGTTAACCTGAAATTATGTCTATAACATGTAGCCAAAGAAGCGTTAGCAGAAATGACGGGGTGCTACTCCGCTCCCTCCCCACCTTCCCGCCACATTCCCTCTGCCGGGTATCAACTAGCCACATAATACGGGAATAAAGGACTGACAGCTGCGTTTTTACTGAATGTTTACATTCTGAATATGACAGGATATATTACATGCCATGTGTGGTGTGGCAGAGGCATGCGGTGCCTTCACAGTAATAATGAGAAAAGCATTTTTTCCTCAAGTTGTTAATGTTTTGGTAAAGGTGTGAGGGAAACCTGGCCACAGGTGTTAAGCAAGGTGATGGCACCAAGATATACACCCACCAGCATACAGTCATATCTTCACTGTCACTCAGTTTTCTGTATTGGGCTACAGGAAATAGAGGGGAGATTCATGTTGCCACTAATAAACGCTGTTTTATATTATCACATTCATGACGTTTCATTAAATTCCAAACACTCGTTATGAAACGTATTCCATCGTTATTCTGTCCTCTCAAGTATTCCAGAATCCAAATATCAAAGATGAATGCGACATGACAACCCATGTATATGAAACTGCACTATATTTTGATCACATGTAAACTCATGATGATGCATATGAAGACATTTAGCGACATAATATTGGTAAAAATTGACTATAACCCTTTTACCCAGTATGTTATTGTAGACAGTTTCCACCCTACGCCAATGCATGGTACACTCGGCAAGCTTTCTGACAGGACCACCTGGTTGCGGGATTTGGCTAACGTGCCACAGCGCGCGCCCGTGTGTGTGTGTGTGTGTGTGTGTGTGTGTGTGTGTGTGTGTGTGTGTGTGTGTGTGTGTGTGTGTGTGTGTGTGTGTGTGTGTAGGTTCTCACTTTTACCTGATAACCATACACCCACATACCTTATTAATGAAGAAACTTCATACTGGCTGGGTTATATTCAGTAAATCCACGTGGGCTATCGTGTCATTTTCTCATTTCTGTTCCAAGTGGCCCAACATTATAATAAATACAACAAAGATTCTGGATGTGGTATTTTCGTGAGGGTTATGCAGTAATCATATATCATTATCAGTGGTCATTTTCAAACTACTATGCGACATTGGGTACTGGTTTTTCACTTGACCACTCTCATAGTATAAGGAATTATATACATTGGCCAGTAAAGGACAGCTGGATTTATAACCACACCAAAAAATACGTGAACTTCGCAAACTATTAAACACTGAACTTGAGGCCTTTTCTAAGTACTTTACGTGAAAGTGCATTGTGTGAGCCTTCATGACATAGTTAATACAATGTATAACTGATATATTGCATAAATCTATGCTATATTATTACTTAATAAACTGATCGTTAGGAATCCTGTAAGCTACCATTAAAAACAGATGCTCCTACAGTGTAATTTTGTAATGAACATTGAAATAATAATATTTTCTCCTGGAAGAAATAGTTATTCATGTATTATGGATTCCATATTACAGTATTATAATACTTCAGTGTTTTTCATTATATGGTGTTTCAGGTTTCACCCCCCAAACATAATCACAATAATATAATAATGTAACATGCTACAAACTTATAAACAGAACCTAAATAAATACTGAGGTGTGTGTCATCGAGTGTTAAAGGCAAAGATTACATTTCAGTCTTGGACGTCCATAGCCACGTATGCACTAACCCATATTACCATTATGACACACATTTCATACTATACTCCCTCCACCCCCACCACACGTATTGTCCCACACCCACATGCACACACACATACTGTATTTGGCATTCTTTGTACTGAATGAAATCCTGCCTTGATTTCTGTTGTTCCAAATGTAAATAAGCATATAGAACCAACATTAACAGCATGTTCATTAACACTGCACACTGTCAGGCTGGCAATACTGCGACAAAGGACTGTGACTGGGACGTGAGAGCTGGAAAGCTCCACAATATGCTTCATAAATGTATTTTGAGAGTTCCTTATAGGCTGTTTGTATTTTTCATAAGAAATAGCTGTTCACCAGTATGTTAACGATGATTGGAGGTGTCAGCGGCCACCTTCCCTCTAACTGGTATCAGCCACTGAACACACGATTACCTTCACCATTAACGAAATTATCACTGTGGATTTGGTTACCCCATGACTATTACTGAAACATAACCTATGCAAATCAGTACTGATTACTGGTTAACATAATCCATAATGTGAGGTGGTTATGTATTGCATTTGTATTTTGACACAGCATTAAATTTTAGGTAAACATACTAAATGCAACGTTATTACTCATTAACAAAAACTGATAATGTGTGTGTGTGTGTGTGTGTGTGTGTGTGTGTGTGTGTGTACTAATAGCCAGCTGAGGAGTTTTAGAGAGAGAGAGAGAGAGAGAGAGAGTCGGGGCGGTGGAACAATCTGCGTGTTTCCCTTTAACGAGGGAGGGGGTATCCACATGTGTAATCGGGTCTAAATAAAGATGATAACAATAAAAAGGTTTAGTATTATTTAGGATACAGGATATCATTGACACCTTAATAACTATATTGTAATGACTAAGAATATATAACAATTGGCCTCTCACTCCCATACTCCTCCCTTCCCCCTACATCGCACCATTTCCCGGTGAACTTGCCCTCTGTTTCTGAACCACATCTCAATCTGTATCGTGGTTCATGCTGCAAGGCAAGAGTATTATTTTATATAATTCAGACTATTAAATAGTATAGTGCACAGCACATTATCCCATTCACATAATATTTATTAGCCAATATCATAGCATAATACAATGGCCACATAATATAATTCGAAGGATGAAGCTTAACGATTCAAAAAATTGTCAGGCACACACACACACACACACACACACACACACACACACACACACACACACATGGGCATGCGCTGTTTCCATGTTAGCCCAATCACACAACCAGGTGGTCCAGGCGGAAATCTTGCCAAGTGTACTGTCGTTGCCATAAGTAATCACCTATCCTCCTGTACGCTGTGCCTCAGACTGGCTCATTTATGCGGGGCAAGTCACACTGGAGTAAGACGGGCTGAGAGGGAGGGGCCAGAGAGAGAAGGGAAGGTGGGTGGGGGAACGAGTGATGGTGCTCGGGTGGAGTGTGGGAGGGGAGGCAGGGTAGGTCGTGGAGGGAGGATGAAATCCATAGTGGTGGTCACATAATTTGTCTATTTTCTTTCATTCAGGGCATCATATAAAGAAGTTGCTATTCAGTTGATACAGCTGCATTTCACCTTGTATAGCGCTGTCAGATAACAAACTTTAGATAGGTGATGGTATCAAGGTTAGCTTGTGAGAGAAGAATACTGATGTGACAGATCAAATACAGTATTAGTGCAGAGCCATCGAGATTATGTGGGCCCAGACTGTCAACGCGAGGAAGCCAGAGATCAAGAGGACACGGGCCTGCCTCCTCCAGCACACCAAGGATGAGTGGGAGCTGTTCAGACGAAACCAGCAAACCATCAACAACACTGTTTCCCCGGTGCCGCAAAGTCTGCATGAGGGATTTAACGCGCCATGTCCCATTGACGTATATATACGTCCACAAGTTTTGTCACTGTCAATCCCACTGACGTATATAAACACTCATCAATTGCAAGGTCTGTAATTTGCACTATATTCAATATTTGTGCATGATTTTTGGTATGTATACATGGGACACCTTCCTCTACAAGATGCTAGGCAGGGACAATGCCTTACCTCGCATGACCTCCCCCGCCCTGCATGCCATTGTCTCGGCAATTCACCTGTTGCCAGTGACCTGGCCAGTAAAGAAATATCGTGCCACAGTACGAAATTCGGGGCCAGAAAGATTCCCCAATCAATGACATTGTGGAGGACAAACTTTATGTAGCTTTAGAGGAAGAAACAGTCAGAAATGATGATCAGGTAATGTTGCCAAAAAAGGTCAGGTATGTTGATGTGCTTGTTGAGTGAAACAATGCTTATATTGCCTATATTACTGTGTGAAACCTAATATACTCTCATACTACATATAAATTCATACCAAATAAATAAATAAATACTGTTTATGAGTGGTGTGGAATGGTTGCCTTCCCATAGAGCTCGTTTTCTTTGGAGCCAGCCTGATAGAAAACCCAGTAAGGTACAAGGTACTCTGATGTGTATTGAGTATTTTATACCTCAGGTGAGCGACTTCTCTATGAATTTTCGATGTTTCTCAACAAAAGCGGAGGTTTGAGCCAAAAATTTTTTTTTTCCAAAATTGGTCAGGATTGGGGGGAGTCAGTGGTGGAAAAACGGTCCGAGCAGGGCGGGTTAAGGCATGAGGCCACTGGGCTACTTCCTAAGGTATTCCTGGTTGCTCTGGCTTGACCAGTGTCGGTAAACATTGACACAGATATATTTTGGGAGTTTGGGTAGGATTTTTTTTTATTTTCCCTCTAACAGATTATGAGAGATACTGTTATCCACCCATAAGAACACAAGAACATATAAAGAGAGGATAACTGCAGTAAGCCAGTTGGCCCATGCTAGGCAGCTCCTAGAAGAGTAAATGAAATACTAGAATGAGATAAGGATAGCAAAGAAGAAGGCTCTCCCCTGCCGTCCAAACCATTCAGCCGCAGCCGACAGGAAAAAGTCAGAAAGAACACCACGCTGTATGGAAAAACTGGCGTGGACATTTTGTAGGAAAGTGTGAAAGGAGAACAGAGACTATCGTAGTGTAACCTGAAAAGGAAAAAATATGAATTAGTATTGGTTTTAAGATTTTTTTTTTCTATACCCACTCCATATTTGGCATATGCTTATCTAGCCTATGCTTGAAACTCTCAATAGAAGAGGCAGGAATTACTTTACTAGGTAGCTTATTCCATTCGTCTACTACTCTATTACCAAACTAATTTCTACCTGTTTCCTTAAGGAAAAGGAATTTTTTCTAGTTTGAAACCATTAGTTCTAGTTCTATCCTGTATGCTCACTTTAAGAACCTTGCTAATATCTCCCTTATTTATACCCTTCATCCACTTAAACACCTCAATTAAGTCTCCCCTTACTCTTTGCCTCTCTAGTGAATGCGGACTTAGTCTTTTCAGTCTGTCTTCATATGACGCGTTCCGAATGTCATGTATCATTTTTGTCATTCTTCTCTGTACATTTTCTAACGAGTTATTATCCATTCTATAGTAAGGACACCAAAATTGTACTGCATAGTCTAAATGTGGCCTTACTAGTGCCAGATAAATTTGCAGTATTACTTTTGTTGATCTGTTGCTCACGCTTCTCGAAATAAATCCTAGGACCCTATTTACTTTATTTCTCGCATTAATACACTGTTGCCTTGGTTTCAGGTCACTCCTAACCGTAACTCCTAGATCTCTCTCGCATTCCGATTTGCTGATTTCTTTATTATCTAAGCTGTATTCAGTATCTCCAATGGTCTTGTCTACGTTAAGTACTTTACATTTTTCAACGTTTTCGTATACATATATCAATAAATAATTCTTGAATCGACATGATGGTGACTGTATAGAGAGAGTGTATAACGTGAGGGTGATCATATTTACTGTGGACACAGCCGTGTCAAAGGTTGTATATAATATTTAGTTCAAAAAATTAATTACATGAAAGGGTTGAGGACGTTTCATAACACAAACATTACTGAAGTCAATGCCATCCACATTCCATGAGCACAGACATCAAAAATATTTTATTTATTTATTTATTTATTTTGATAATGAATGGAAGAAGGAAGAACAAAGGAAAAAAATAAGTCCATGTGCCTAAGGGCATCCTCCATTCATAAAATATTTATAACAATTGGATTTAAAATCGAGAGGATTAAATGTATGTGGGAAGCAACTCCCAGGAAGTGAATTCCAGAGAGTAATAGTTCTGGGGATAAACGAATTTTGATAAGCAGAGGTTCTGCATTGTGGGGGAGAGAGTGTTAGTTCATGGGCGCTCCCAGCTGCCCGAGTGAGTATTTCGGGAGAAAATGTGAAGGGGAGGCACGATTGAAGCCAGCTCGTTAGAGCACTTATGTTAAAAATATCGATAAAATAGTGCTAAAGAAGCAACTTCTCTACGTACTGATAACGGAGGAAGGTCCTGCGTAATGGCTTTATTCTGAATTTTGTCCAGCTGCCTCGGTGCAACCGCTCCACATCCACTCCGCAGTGGTGAACAGTATTCGATCTGAGAACGCACATGACTTTTGTATATTGTGGCCATCTGCTCGTCAGTGAAGAACTCACGAACTCTGTACATAAGTCCCAGTTTTTTTTAAGCATTTTTAGCAAAGGATTTAACATAAGTTGTCCAGCTTAGGTTAGGGTTTAGAGTAACACCTAGGATATCAATTATACTGGATATGGGAATACTAACATCATTTAAAATTATGTGAGAGTCTGAGGGATTCTTTCTATTGGAGAAATTAATGTATTTAGTTTTCTGAGCATTAAATGAGACCAGATTCTTTTGTCCCCATTGATTAATTTTAGAAAGGTCCTGGTTCAGAGAAATTGCTGTGTTAATTTGGGAATTTATAATATCAAATTGTGTAAAGGAGGTCCTAAATGTGAAAGAACTATGAAGGGTCGAGTCATCAGCATAAGAGTGTATTGGATTGTGCGTGACAGATAGGCGGTCATTTATATGAATGAGAAAGAGGGTTGGCACCAAAACTGATCCCTGAGGTACGCCAGCATTTATGGAATGAAACTGAGAATAAATTCCATCTACCATGACCTGTATTTTTGTACTATGAAGGAAAGAAGAAATTAGAGGAACCAGTGATGCAAGGACATAGTGTGACATCTTAGACAATAAGGCCTTGTGCCATACTCTGTCAAATGCTTTTGAAATATCAAGTGCTACTGTGTGTGTTTCACCATGTTGGTCTATTGTTTTGTTAATTTGATAGGTAAGAAGGCAAAGGATATCTACAGTTGAACGTTCCTGTCTAAATCCATACTGCCAATCATTGATCAATTTATTGATTTCTAGATGCTTGACTAAGTGTTTGTTAATTAATGTATCAAAAACTTAACCGAGATGGGAAGTTATTGCAATTGGTCTATAGTTTGATGGATCAGAAGTTGCCCCCTTTTTAGGAACAGGATAGATATTTGCCTCTTTCCAAGGGTCTGGAAAAATTGAGGTACAGATGCATAAGCAGAAAAATTTTGCTAATACAGGAGCCAACATTGAGGAGCAATTTTTAAGTACTATTGAAGGAATTTCATCTGGACAAGTGGCTTTGTCTTCTGATAGATTCTGTAATACGGCTTGTACGCATCTGGTGTGAATCATGAAAGGAGGTATTTGAGGGGAATCAAAATCAAGTACAGGAGTATTATGATTTAGGGTTGATTTTGTTGACAAAATGTCAACAAGAAGGTCGGCTTTTCCGCATGGGTCACATACTAGATTCCCAATGGGGGACTGTAACGGTGGAATGGAAGAGGTGGTAGTGAAGTTAGTTTTGAATGAATTAAGGGTTGACCAGAATATTTTGTTATCATTTGGATTGTTTAGTGGTTTGTTAGCTTGTCTATGTAGAAAGTTTGATTTAGAAAGATTGATAATAGTTTGGTATGGTTTCTGATATTTTTATAATAGCTAAAGGCTCCTTTGGTTTTGGTCCTTGTTATAGGCTATTGTTTTATGTTCTGTTACTCTAACACAATTGTGGTCAAACCATTAAGGAGAATTACATCTTTTTCTGTAACTATGATGGGGAATGAATGTTTCCATGCCGACTGTAATGAAATCCTGTATGTGGCCCAATGTGGAATTTGCATCATGGGTGAAAAAGGAGGTCCAAGGAACATCCATGAGAAAATTTTTAAGTCCCTCCCAGTCTGCCCTATCGTAGTGCCATTTAGTCGTCACGACAGGTTCAGAGCAGGAGGGTGTGGTAGGTGTGAAACTGGTGGCTTGAATAAGACAATGATCCGAGGATCCGAGGGGGGACTTCACTTCGACACTATAATTATCAGGAATGGTTGTTAGAAACAAGTCCAATAGGTGGGGATTTTGATCTGGGTTGTCTGGTACATGGGTGGGTTGACTAACCAACTGGGTGAGATTAAATGAGTCTGCAAATAGCTCACATTCAAGACAAGAGTCATCAGTTCTGGGTGAATAAGTGAGCCATTCAACATTATGGACATTAAAATCACCCAGAATAGTAATTTCTGATGCAGAATTAATGTTGAGGACACTTAAGTTGAGAAGACAGAGAGTCAAATAAACTCGGCTCTGAAAGGGCATTAGGGGAACGATAAACACAACAGAAATACTTAATTTTACCAAAAGATTTTAATTTGTATATGGAATAGTCAAAATAAGGACAATTAAATTTAGTAATCTCCTCCAGGGCAATTTCTGATTTAGCAAGGCAACATACTTCTCCTTGGGTCTGAAATCTTGGATCAAGATATAGCTGGGGGAATTAAATCTAGCTAAATCAGAGGTGGAGCTTACTTGTGTCACTGTCAGAAATAGCAGGTTAGGGGACTCAAACTGGAGGAAATTTTGAACAGAGTTGATGTTGGAGTGAAGTCCCCGAATATTGCAAAAGAAAATTTTACTGCACTAACGAGCTGATTTAGGGCACCGCAACACTGGAGGTGGCACAGTCGCTTGATGACGACCGGGAGGGCCCTGTGCAGACAACCCAGCCCTGTAGGTGGTGGTCACCCAAGAAACCACCACACTGATTCCCAGTATAGCAGCAGCCATTGTTCTTTTTATGGGGGGGAGAACAGGGATGTGTTGTGAAATGGGTATGATATGTAATGACAAGATCAGTGTTTTTTGGAGAGAGGATAGCCTGTTCAAGGTAATGTAATATAATGTGGATGTGTGTGTTGTGTAAAGAGGGCAGCCTGATGCCCTCCGGTGTGTGAGGCAGAAAGATGTGTAACCAGCTACCAAGGCCTAGGAGAGAAAATGGAATCCAGGCTATTCCTTGAGTCTCCCGTAACCTTGGCGGTAGTACTTCCCTGGTCGGGGCTGCCTACCCCTACTACACCTATGCACAGTTATTTTAAATAGCGTTTTCATATACAGATATCAATAAATGATTCTTGAATCGACATGATGGTGACTGTATAGAGAGTGTATATCGCGAGGGTGATCATATTTACTGTGGGCACAGCCATGTCAAAGGTTGCATATAATATTTACTTCTAAAAATTAATTACATGAAAGGGTAGAGGACGTTTCGTAACACAAACATTACTGAAGTCAGTGCCATCCAGATTTCATTCTGCGTCTGAAGTCAAAATACACGGATAAACACAAATATCTGTCTCCCCACTAATGTTTGATCTGTCACGTCAGTATACTTCTCCCACGAGCCAGCCCTTGATATCACCATCTAAATAAAGTTTGTTATCTGACGCCGCTATACAAGTTGTAATGCAGTTTTATCTACCGAGTAGTAACTCCTTTATATGATGCCCTGAATGAAAGAAAATAAACAAATTATGTGACCACCACTATGCAATTCATTCTCCCTCCCCTACCTACCCTCCCTCCCCTTCCTCACTCCACCCCAGCATCATCGCTCGTTCCCCCACCCACCTTCCCTTCACTCTCGGGCCCCTCCCTCTCAGCTCCTCTTATTCCAGTGTGACTTGCCGCGCATAAACGAGCCAGTCTGAATCACGGGGTACAGGAGGAAAGGTGATTATTTATGGCCATGACTGTACATAAGACATGAGACCTCACACATCCTCCACTGCCCCACGTACACCCCCAATTCACTCACCTCCACCACCGTCTGGTCTGACACAGTTACCAGACTTGTGAAGCTATCGCTGCTGCTTCCACTTATCTGTTCGAATATTTACGGGATTCGGGACGAAGACACGACTTTTTGGATGACTTTACATCTAACCCTAACCACTCGTACGTTGATGATTCCACCCTTCACCTTTTCATTCGGTTCCCGCAACGTCCATCTCAGCAGCTACTCAACAAACAAGGGATGAGGATATGGCACACCTAATGTCTGACGTCGTTTGTATCTCTGACTGGGGTAAAAATAATCTTGTTGTTTTTAATGCATCAAAGACTCAGTTCTTACACATATCAACCCGACAAAATCTTCCACAAGAGTACCTACTAATGTTTAATAATATCCAGCTTAATCCTGCATCATCCCTGAACATGCTAGGGTTTTCCTTCACTCTGGACTTACCTTTGAAAGATCATATTACATCTCTTGTATAATCTGCTTCCAAGAGATTGGGTGTGCTAAGCCGTCTCCTTGTCTTATTTACCCCTGCACAGTTGTTGACTTTATACACGGTCTTTGTTCGCCTCTGTAGAGTACAACTCTCATTTGTGGGGAGGCTCCCCACAAACAGCTCTTCTCAACAGTGTGGAGTCAAAGGCTTTTCGTCTCATTAGCTCTCCTCCTCTTACTGGCTCCCTTCAACCTCTGTTTCTTCGCCGCACTGTTGCATCATTATCTCTTTTCTATCGCTACTCTGAACTGTCTGCTTGCATCCCTCCACTTCTACGACGGGCGCGTAGCACCCGTCTAGCAACAAACTCTCCTCCCTTTCCTGTCAAACTCTTTAATGCAAGAGTTAACCGTTACTCCCAGTACTTCATCTGTGCAACTTGTCAGCTCTGGAACTGTCTCCCTCTGTCTGTATATCCTACATCCTATGATCTCCAGTCTTTTAAACGCAGTGTGTCCAGGTATCTCGAAATGAACATATCTTGAATTTGGCTTTATTTTTTTATTTATTTTTTCTTCGAAGGAACAGTTTGCGGGCTCCTGGCCTTTGGTTCCCTTTTCCTTGCATAAAAAAAGAAAAAAAAAAACTTAGACTCATTACTGATGACCCTTCCAACCTGGACAACCCTGTCCTCTTGATGATTCGAGGGGGATGGGGGATTTCCCCCCGATGGTGCTTTACAGTACGTCCTATCAGAATTTCAAGGTAGGCAAGCCCTCCACCACAACAAGGTGGTTGCCCCCCCACCACCATAACACACGCACTACCATGACGCCTTACCATTTCTTGACACTTTTCTTCAGCTTCAAAAAGACCGCTGGAAGTAATGCAGAGAGAGAGAGAGAGACAGAGAGAGACAGAGAGAGACAGACAGACAGACAGACAGACAGACAGAGAATTCAATAAGGCGACTGTAACCATGAGATGATTATTCCTTAAACTCTACCTGTATAATCATGTCTTACCTTTCTGTCTTTGGCAAAGTAGACATTTTCTCTGCTCACAGATATAGGATAACTGATAACTGAGCGAGTGAGGCGAATGAGGTCAGCGGTTGTTTTTTCATTTCCTCCCGTATAAATAGTTTTTCCCGACGAGGAATGTATGTATTAGCTCCTGTTTGCTTGTTTGTTTGTGTGATTGTTAACATGATTACTCAAAACCTAAAGGAGAGATTTGGACCAAATTTGGCGGGCATATAACCCATGTCCCAGGGAACACTTGATTAACTTTTGGGACCGATCCAGATTGTATTACATATTTTAGATCCGGAAAACACTTTTTGCGAAACCCTAATCAATGATGAGAAAACCTAACCCGTAATGAAGAGTGGTTTGGAAATGAAGTTGCCCTTATTGGAGAGATGTGCTCCACTGAGTACCCCTCAAGTTGGATTTGCTTTCATTATGACTACAACAAATTCACCATACATTTATATAAAACCTGGAACACTAGGACTGGGTCACACATTCAGTCCTACAGGTGTATTAGCTATATAAGTAATGCTGCTACATTAAAGCCATGTGTGTGTGTGTGTGTGTGTGTGTGTGTGTGTGTGTGTGTGAATCTCTCTCTCTCTCTCTCTCTCACCAAACAATTACCCATCCTCACAGCTATTCAGTGACTACATGACGTGGTTTCTACCCCGCAACACAGCCTTCACCCCTCTAATATCCAAAAGCCTTCAGCGCATCCTGGAGACAGGCATCCTGGGAAAAATATATGAGACGCACGTCAGAAATATCGCCGTACCTACCACACAAGTAAGCTGTAATGTAAAACTCAATTTATTCCTTCAACAGCGCAAATTATCCTAATTGTGTCGTCGTCGTAGCAGTGCAAATTAAATATTATTATCACCATCAAGTCGGCAGTACACTTCATACCATTATTATTATTGTTTTTTATTATTATTATTATTATTATGATCACCGTAGTAGGGCAAATCAAACTAATATCATCATCATGGTAACAGCACAAATTAGATATTATCATCGGCACCACATCAGCGATAATTACACAACTATCATCACCGTAGCAAAACAAATCAGACATTATCATCACCGTAGCGAGACAAACCATACCAATATTATCAATGTCATTGTAGCAGTACAAGTCAGACCATTATTATCATCACCACAGCCGCATAAATCAGAGATTATCATCATTACCGTAACAACGCTAAATATATTTAGACAACTATTATCACCACCGTAGCAGCACAGATAAGCGATTATTTCATCACCGTAGCAGCACAAATAAGCGATTGTTTCATCACCGTAGCAGCACAAATAGGACATTATTATCAACGGCGTAGCAACATAAATCAGACATTATCATCATCATCATCATCACTGCAGCAGTATATCAGTATGAGTGTCAGCCATCATCTTCCTTTCCGTCGCCTAATCAACTGTATTTTTTATCTCCAACATCAGCTAAGTTTAACTTGACCTGAACATCACCTGACAAGGTTAACTAAGAAGAAATCTAAGTCTGACGAAACATACTCCCAGTTTTATATCATTAGGACTTCACGAATGCTGATAAGAAAGCTGTGATTGAAATTAATACAACAATAATACTGGTCACTCTTCAAAACATCAGAAATATAATTTTTATTGTCAAGAGGTGATGATAAACACAAGTAAGTACTCAGACTGTTCTTGTTTTGTACAGGTTCATGGGACGGGTGTGTTCAACCTGGAGCATCTACAGGGAGCCTTCATAGCACTGGGGCTGGGTGTTGGTCTGGCTACCTTTACCCTGGCGTTGGAGTGTATTGTGACGAGTCAGTAACGTAATACCTTCCTTCGACAATAACGTCAGCACCATCACCACCATCAAACAACATCACCACCAACAAAACATCCTGGAGCATCTACAGAGAGCATTAATAGCACTGGGGTTGGGTGTTGTTGTGACTGCCTTTACCTTGATGTTGGAGTGCACTGTGAAGAGTCGTTAGTCACTCACCACCAAGAGCACCATCAGCACCACCACATATCAGTATCATCACCACTACCATACAACCTGAAGCATTAAAAAGGGCTTGTTCATTGTACTGGGTTTGGGTGATGTTATGGCTGCCTTTACCCTAATGCTGGGGTGTATTGTTAGGAGCCATTAAGTTGATCACCACCATCACTTACAGCAATATCATCAACACACCCAGTATAGTACCACTGTGCCGGGAATCGAAGCCGGTACTCTCAGGTGGGAGCCAGGCAGCAATCCCTGGTCGCGTAGTGGATTGCTGCCTGGCTCACATCCGAGAGTCCCGGGTTCGATTCCCGGCATAGTGGTAATATACTGGATGGTTTTGCACTGTAAAGTACAAATTTCTCTGTTCATCACCGCACAACAACAGCAACAACAACAAAACAGCTTGGGGCATAAAATAGGGTGCCTTCATAGTACTGGGCATAGGTGTTGTTCTCACTACCCTTACCGTATTAATTGTACTGCTCGAGTGTATTGTTAAAGGACAACGAAGCTTTCCCATCACCACCAGTTAACGTTTGACCAACATCAAGTCCACCATCACCACTCAGCCACCATCCAGCCATCACAAAAACTACCATCCAATACCACCAGCATTGCATAGTAGTGCTGGAGGGGAACGCCTTGACGTGGTGGCACCAATATGGCCGGGTGGTTAGCTGCTTGATTATACAAACGGTCATCAACTCCCTCTCTCTCTCCCTGAAGGAGGAGAATGGGCTGCAGGATACGGGCAGTTCCAGCCTACAGTCCATTTAAGTTAAATTTCAGTATTTCAGGAGTAACTACTACTACTACTGAACATCATTTCCTCGACAGCCACCATCACTACTGCAGCTACCAGCACACAAGCACACAACTTTATCAACATCCAGTCATCACCACTACTACGCAACGAACACCACCTTCACACCACCACCACCAACAACAACAACACATACGTTAACCTTGACTTGACTGAACTTGATGTAATAATACCCATATAAGTACAGTATCACTGTGGGAAAGTGTTGTTGTGTATATTTTTTTGTTTTGAATAAGGCATACAGATTCGCTGTTGTGATCATTTGACAGACACCCTGGTACGTAGACTTAACAGGGATATGAGAAGGGTGGAGATGATACGGCTGTGCCTGACACCAAGAACTAGGATAAGTAAAACTGATTAGAAACTGAGGAGAGGCTGCTAGAGACCGAACATAATGAAAAGCCGCCTTTAGGTGACAGGACCGACGTATGCAAGCATTGATCCATAACAAGTAACCTTCTTGGTTAAGGACAAAAGCACAGGTTATAACCACTACAATGAAAAAGTAGAAATAGACATTAACCCTTTCAGTCTCAAGAAAGTATTTCTGCACTTTATCCTTCCTAATGACGAACGACTTTGCTGGGCTTCCGGAGGGACGTTTCGATATTAAGGGGATAGACATAGTCTTGACCAACTCCTTCAGTGCTAAAGTTAGATAATATTGCTGAATGAAATCGACTGAAAATATCACGAATGAACTGAAATATACGTCATCTCAGTGAAGGGGCTAATCATTTTGTAGAACAGATAACAGAGAAGCAGTTACAGCTGCAGAAGGGCAACCCAGAGATGGAGTAAGCACACGAGGTAGGCCAAGGACGAACTGGGAAGTTTGGTATGCTCTAAAGAGAAAGAAACTGGGCAGCAACAAGTAAGTTAAAATGAAGCAATCTGGGATGGTAAGAGTGAAAAGAAGCGGTGCCAAGGCACAGCAAACCCCTCCCCGGCAGTCATTTTAGTGCTGACGTAACGTCTGAAGTTACCAAAAACTATGTCATCGGATTGAAGAAGTTAAGAAGGTGGTGTCGGTCCCAGCCTACGAGACCAACAGAGTAAGCCAAGGATGTGGGTATTTTTATAAAGGGATTTGGGGATGTAACAACTATTTCTTAGCGATTTATTCTATATATTGCACCTCAATATTTACTTGTATTATTCTATAGCAAACTATGTTGATCATAAAGCGGTATAAGTATAATAAAAGAGAATGATGGTGTAAACTTCTTATCTTCTTTTTTCTTCCTCCATCTTTTATATTGGGTCAATGTCTCTGACCAGACTTCGCCACACCAAACGGTCCGAGGCTATCATGGTTTGATTTCTTATTTTGGTTTTGGCAGGTTAAAGTGTAATATGCCGGATAAATCGCTGAAATGGTTGTGAAATAGCCAACATGTTTTATTCTTTCTGTATGTAATGTTTTGATGTTGCAGCGGCTTATGATACAAATTATTTCGCCTGACCTAAAACTAAAACTCCAACGAAGATAATCTGCATCATCAGGAAGGATTTAACAAGGTTATTAACATTATTAAGAACGGAAAAAAAAAAAAGGTGTGGTGTACAGTGTGTTTTTTCTGTTCAACCTGATGGACTGGAAACGTGCAAAAAAAAAATCTTGGAACGTAAATTAGGAGTGCTTCAAAAAGAATGGAAAGGGCTGTTAGATGTCAGAGAGAGAGAGAGAGAGAGAGAGAGAGAGAGAGAGAGAGAGAGAGAGAGATCCTTGATAAAGAACCAACCAAATTAGACAATATACTAACTACAAAAAATAAGCATAAATGGATGTGGGCAGGTCACGTCCTTCGTAAACCACGTAACTGATGCAGAACCAGGGTAACTGGTTGCCAGCCTATAGACAGAGTGAGAGTAATGGGCAGACGGGATAGAAAGATATAATTTGGAGAATCGCTGGGACTGGATGGAACAAGCAAACAGCCAACAGGTAAGAGATGGATGGGAGAGGCCGTCGACTTGGTATGGACTGTCTCATGATGCTTTTTTTTTTCTTTGTTGTTGATGATGATGATGATGATGATGATGATGATGATGATGGTGATGATGTGTACTGGCCGAAATAGCAAAGTTCATGCCTGAAAATGTTGGAACATGTCGGTACATCAAATAGACAGGACTAATAAATGATCATAGTACAGTATATAGATGCGTCCACACTGACTTGATGAAGGCCACAAGGTATCCTAGGTGGCAGTAATACTGACTCTTCATTTCGGTAACGGAATAATAAAGTCTTGATCGTACTGAGGGCTTTCCATTTTGTTTTCTGGGAAGAACTGTATAATCCTGAGGGTTGTCGGCAAAACATGCTACTGTAGACAGCGGTTCTTTATTAACTTCGCCGAATCTCCACACATATTTGTAGACACCAGGGATACTGTACTTATTCCAGATCAAGGCAAGGCTTGAAAAACACTTAAAACCACACACCATGCTGGACCCAGTCTCAGAAGTAGAATACCGTGCCAGAATTTGGTTGAAGTCCACTCCCAGACTTGCATCCCTGAGAGTGTTTAATTTCCAAGTAAATTACCAAGGTGAAATTATTACACTTAAATTTGAAAAAAAAAAAAAAATCCTCAGGGTAATTCAAAACGAGTCAATTTAACTGTCGTTTGACCACTCTAACCTACCGTCTTTAGTGCTACTGCTCAGAATCAGAACTTATCACCGTATTTCGTTACTAGAAAACATATTTCAGTACCAGTATGACGTACAAGACTGCAAATGTTTACTCTAGGGTGGCAAGATAATGGCAGCGCTAATCTGTACCTTTTTCCATGTTTCACTTCTTTAAAACATTACTAATATAGATATAGTGCTATCAAAATGCTTTTGTAGATTAGAAGTAAATGTAGTAATCCATAGTGAGAAAAAAAAAAAAAAAAAAAAAAAAGCTCCTGGCTGTAGGACGAAGTGTCACCGTTCAGAGGAGAAAATCAGAGCCTTTGTCCCCTCGGGGAAGCGTGCTGGCCTTCTCTCGAGGAACGCTTTTGATAAACTTGCAAAACTGAATATTATTTCTCCTTGAGTTATATGGATCAATATCACAATATATATAGGAACACATTGGTAATATACTAGTCTCAATTGTCAGTTCATCATCATCATCATCATCAGATGATCATGATGATGAACTGACAAAAAAAAAAAATAGTAAAATACTGTAGAAAACACATAATATATGGCAAAGATGTATGAAAATATGGGATATAATGGTGTAAAGAGCAAAACTATTATAGGCATTTATTTACAACCATTACATATTGTGATGGTTTACAACAGAAGAAAATAATGGCATTTAATCAGGAACCAGTTTCAGTTTACCATAAAAACAACCAAACACTAGTTTTCTGTCAATATTTCGACGGGAAATTCGCTCTTTTTGGCTAATATATGACCAAGAATTATAAAGAAAAGAAGGAGACATGGTATAACTTCTGCACAAAATGGGCATCTTTAATTCTTTGATAACGACAGACTATCTTTGCAGTATATTCCGGCTGTCAGATTGGTAGGCTACTAGTAGTATTACTAATAGCAGTAGTATAGTAGTTGCGAGCCCAGTCTCATCTGAAGTTCTGAACGTGAACCCAGTGGACCGCAGGCTGAAGTTGCCCTCTTCTTGCAATCCACCATCTTCTTTTAGGGGGACTGGAATTGGGTTAAAGATAGTTTGTCTCAATGAGCAGTGGAGCTGACCAATTTTATGGATGTCACCACTTAAACGCGTCCATCACCAGCATCGTCAGATAGATATTTCTCCAAAACGACGCTACAACTATGAGTTAGTTTAGGTTAGGCTAGGATGGTTTAGGTTAGATTCGGTTAGGTTAGGTTTGCTAGAATGCTTTTATGGGGGATTGGTTTTTGGATTTCACTTTACAAATCCACTCTCAGGAGATAGCGATGAATTTATTTGCTTTTAGTAAGTAATAGTCATCAATACAAATGACTTTTCTTCTGTCATTTCATTTGCAAATTGATCTTAGACGGTTAATAAATTTGTGGATGTGTCTAGCTGTCATTTGGGATAGAAAACAATGTAACACACACACACACACACACACACACACACACACACACACACACACACACAGAAAGAAGGGGGGGATAGGTATGAGAGTTAATACAAGTTAATGGATTTGTACTTCTTCGCCATTTTTGTTCTGCCTCTAGTCAAAATGCTAGAATGTTGAAGCTGGGTTAGTTTCTGTACGTATTGTAGACAAACCTGGCTGATACTTAACCCATGCTCGCTTAACAACTTAACTCATGAGGGAGGGGAATGATGTTTTGGAAAATTACCTCATTCTGGAAATTGGAGAGGATCGCCTTCATGTGCTGGCACCGATGTAAACGAGCTGCCCCACTGCTTGGTTTTGTAAAAGTCCCGTCACTTTCTTCCTGTCCTCCGAAAGGATGATGGTGAACTTCACCAGGAATGCATATAAACCTTATCCATATTATTTTGCATTATATTTAAGCAATAATGTAATGTGAAAAATTTTTAGCACCCGTAGATTAGAAAAAAATGGCTGCATTATCATCATCATCATCATCATTATTATTATTATTATTATTATTATTATTATCGTTATGCGGGGTGTTTTTAGTTCGACGTCTCGTCCTCAAAACGCCCGCGACTTAGCGGGATCCTCTTTCTGGACCGGAAGTAAAGCACCCACAAGGAACAGGGCATAAAAACTCGGCGGTACACCTTAACACATCTATTGTCTTAACACACCTTACAATATAAGAACAAGAGACACTGGATATGAAATGGACAGGGTGACGGAGTTGGCTTTCCAATACAAGATGTACACAAACACACAACGATGTCAAGGGCATAGTATAGTGATATTCATATACACAGATATTGATAGTCACTAGAGCACGACATAGGTATTATAGTTAGGGCATAGCTGTCATTTAATGTTCTGGACTGGATGCACTATGTGTGGATGGAATAAAGGGTCAGGTTGCTTAATATTACTATACACTTGTTATGGCACGAGTCGCGACACACGGAATTGTCACATAGCCACTGTGACACTATTTCACTGGTTTTGTTTCCTTTTGAGGCGCCACTGGTATAGACACAATGTTTCCTTACATCTGGATGCCTTATTGTCCGTGCTCACTGACCCTTACTTTCTGCCCTGGTGTTCACGTATGCTGTTTGTCACTTTATACTATGCCCTCACTGTTTCATTGTCGCTTCCACTTCTATCTCTGTGGTTTAGACTTAGGCACGACGTACGAGATGCGTTGAAGTCGCCACTATGCCCTTGGTTCCTGGGTTGACAGAGATGGAGCCTGGGCGTGGGAGGGGGCCCTACTGGAGAGCCCTCCTGCGGGAGGCAATGAACCACCTGCAGGGGCATCGTCGCCTGGGCCTGCTTCGGCAGGGGGGTGCAGGGAGGCCCTCCTGTCTGGGGGCCTCGACATGGTAGGTGGCCCTTGGGGCTAGGGCCAAACAACTTCAGGAGATGGGCCTGCCACCTCTTATTCCGGGCGGAGGGCTGTGGGAGAGTGGGGCCCAGGCGAGGAGTGAGAAGGAGTAGGTGTATGAATCAGGAGGGTGATTCTTGGAAGACGCTGAGGTGGGTGGTGCACGGCGGGAGGTGTGCAGCGCACGGTTGAGTGTGGGGTCATTGTTGGTGGGTTGGAAGAGACGCATGTGTCTGTTGCAGTATGTGTGTGTCTGTCCTTAGTGATGAATAGTGACCTGGTACGGGTTAGGGACTTTGATGATAATGAAGGGACCGACAAATCGAGGAGAAGTTTTGCTGGGTGTTGGCAGACGTGCCATGAAGACGGAATCTCCTGGTTTGTAGGAGTTGAAGGGGATTGTGTCGGATTGTAGGTCTTGTTGTAATTGGAGGTGGTGGAGATGCCTTTTGAGGTGGTGTAGGGGGTTGGTGGTGGAGGGTTGGGTGGGGGGTTTGAGGTGTTGACGGAGGGGCAGGAGGAGCAGGGCTTCCTCGAAGACTCGCTCATGGGAGGTTATGCTGTCATCTCTGGGGCATGTGTTTAGGCCCCACTGCACAATTTTGACGTGGGCCGGCCAATCATCGTTGCCCGTTTGCACAATTCTGGTTCTTACCTGGTTTAGGAGGGATCAATGACTTCTTTCACAGACACTATTTCCCTATGGCCAGTATGGAGAGGAGTGGGAAATATGGTAACCAAAGATTGTTGCGAGTTCCTCCCAGATCTTGCCTGCGAATTCTGGGGCATTATCTGAATGTAGGGCTTGGGGAATCCCGAAGTAGGGAAAGACGTGGTGGACTAAGGCGTCGGCGACTGTGACGGTGTTGTGGTCTTTAGCGGGGCATGCGATGATGAATTTTGAATAAACATCAATGAAGGTGATGATGTATCTGTATCCCGCTTTAGGTGTGAGAGGGCCAACGACATCAACCGAGAGTAGCTGCCATGGTTTTTGTGCAGACAGTTTCCCTGATGGCCCAGGTGTGCATGTGATATTCTTGCCTAGGGAACAGACTCAGCATGCTTGAATGATGTTTTTGGTGATGGTGGAGGGGTTTAGTATCCAATATGTCATTGAAGACTTGTAGAAGCTTCTTTGTGCCGAGGTGGATGCCATTGTCTGCGTGAAGGTGTAGCATGGCATCGTGTGCAGTGCCAGGGTCGAGGACGATGTGGCCATCTGGGTTGAATAGATGATCGCCATGCTGGTGTAGTTCGGCGAAGGTGCGTGGCGGAATCCAGGTGGGGCATTGCTTATTCTGCCACATTTGAATTAGGTCAGGCTTGAGGCGAATAGCACTGATGGGGAGGCGGGAAAGGGCATCGGCATTGGTGTGTAATTTTCCGGGCCGGTAAGATATTTCGAAATCAAATTCATCCAAAGCCTCTCGCCATCGAATGAGTTGGGCGTTGGTGGTGTTGGATTGACGTAGCCATTGGAGTGATTGGTGATCTGTAATGATGACCACGTGGATGCCGGAGATGTACGAACGGAAATAGTCCAAAGCCCAGATGATTCCAAGGCACTCACGCTTGGTGGAAGCTTAATTTCTTTCAGCTTGATTGAGAGTGTGGCTGGCGCAGGCGATGATGTGTTTGCGCCCATCCTGCACCTGAGCAAGTACAGCCCCTATGGCAATGAGAGAGACCGGTGTAAACACGGAAGGGGAGGTTGTAGTCTGGGAAGGCTACAATCGGGGCTGAAATGAGCTTCGATTTGAAGGTGTTGAATGCTGCTTTTCTTGTGTCGGTCCACAGGAAAGGTTGGCCCTTCTTTGTCAGGTCGTGTAGTGATTTTTGCTATGTCGGCAAAGCCTTTGACGAAATGCCGGTAGTATAAGGTTAGGCCCAGGAAGGCTCGCGTTTCATGGACGTCCTTAGGTAGAGGGAGGTTGGCTATGGCGCGAGTTTGTCGGGATCGGGGGAGATGCCCTCGGCTCTGATCACATGTCCTAGGAAGGAGACGGATCTCTCGGCTAGGATGCATTTGGAGGGTTTCAGTTTAAGTCCGACTTGGTGTATACGTTTGAAGACTTGTTTGAGGCAGTGGAGGTGGTCGGCCCATGTACGGCTGAATACTATTACGTCATCAAGATACGCCAGGCAGATCTCCCAGGTCAGGCCACTCAGGACCAATTCCATGAGATGGGAGAATGTAGCTGGGGCATTGCAGAATCCGGAGGGGAGGACGTTGAACTCATAGTGCTTGCCATTGGAGGTTGAAAAGGCAGTTTTTTGTTTGTCTTCTGGGTGGACGGGGACTTGCCAATACCCCGATTGTAGGTCGAGGGTGGAGAACCATGATGAGTGGTGTAGTGAGTCGAGGGAATCATCGATTCTGGGTACGTGTGTGGCGTCCTTGGTGGTACCATCATTAAGTTTGTGGTAATCCACACAGAACCGCATGATGCCATCCTTTTTTCTAACCAGCACGACGGGGGAGGACCACGGGCTGGTGGAGTTAGAAATAGCACTGGCATTGAGCATGTCCTGGACCTGCCAGTCTTCCGCTGCATGCTGTTTAGGGTTTTTGCGGCATGAGGGTTGACGGATGGGTGGGCCGGTGGTGTGGATTTCATGGTTGAGGTAGGTAGTGTGGCCGATGTCTGCTGGGCCTGATGAGAAAAGGTCTTGGAAGGCCAGGAGTAACTGTCGGAGGCTGTTAGTCTGGGAGGTGGAGAAGTGGGAAGGTAGAGTAGGTAGAGTGAGATCGTTGGAGGGAGGTGTTTCACAGGGCTTGACCTCCTCCATGTCGCCTACGATCAACCCTTGTGGCAGGACAAGTGGTGTGGCGGCGAGGTTCGTGATGCTGACCGCATGGACATGGGGAGGGAGGAAGGTTGGGGAAACTAAACATGACGAAAGGGGTCCAGGTGGTAGGGCTGGGGAGAAGAGGACAGAGGTTCCGGAGGGTCTGTTTAGTTGTAACCAAGCCTTGTGGTGGGGTGGAATGGTGATAGCGGGTGATGATGGCAGGAAAAGTTGGAGGGGAAGGTGGTATAGGTGAGGGAGAGTGTGAGGGTTGTGGGTGAGGAGATGAGGTGTTGAGTGACGGGATTGGTGGGCTGCATGTGCAGAGTGGTTGGGGGAGATAACTGGTGGGTGGTGATGGTGTGTATGTGTTGCGTGAAGGGTAATGTTTTTTTTGGTTGGGAGTGTTGGGGGCTGGACAGAAGTGGAG
Source organism: Coenobita brevimanus (assembly GCF_032717465.1). NCBI lineage: Eukaryota > Metazoa > Arthropoda > Malacostraca > Decapoda > Coenobitidae > Coenobita > Coenobita brevimanus. Next base: position 27,190,887 of record NC_136997.1, read on the forward strand.
GTGGCGTTGGTAACATTCAATGGTGGTGAGCAGCTTTTGCAGGAGGTCAAGCCCCAGGTACCTGTCGTATGCACGGCAGGTGGAGTCAAAGACGATGAAGGGATGTCTCGTGGAAGCTTGCTGGTGGGTTTCAGTCTGCAGGGCCCATGTTTCTCCACGGATAGGCAGGGGGCCATCCCCCGCATCTACGAGTTTGGCTGAGGTGGAGAGAAGGGGGCCAAAGGCGGAACTGTGGCTGGAGCGAAAATGTGAGTACAGGGATGACCTGGCAGCCTCTGTGTCCACCAGTAGCCTTGCCTTGACCCCGTTCAGGCGTATTATGTCGTAGACTGTGGGTCTGTACTTATGTAAAGTGGCCCCCGCCACCATGGGGAGGTGGGTGGTCAGACCTAAAAATCCATCTGCTGAGCGTGGTCTTCCTTGTCAAGCTCCTCGTCGCGTGGCTCTGAGTATATTATAGGTGGGGCGTCATCTTATGGGGCATCGTCTTCCAGGGAGGATACCTTTTGGCACCTTTGTATGAAGGTCCTGCATCGATTAGCTTTGAGCTGCTCCTGGATGTCGTGCAGGGGGCAGGTGCGACTACAGGCCATAAATTCACCGGGGTTGATGGAAATGAGGTTGAGGTATTCCCTGGGGTTAGGGCGTTTCATCTGGGGGTGGGCCCTGGGAACGGTGGTTGATGGCTCCATTCATTTAATGAATTAAGCTTAGGCTACATGTGCACCTTGCTTGGCCTATCCTAATTTCACAAAACCATTTATAATTTGCACGGATGCATATCTTAAAGTATTAGGAGCTGTACTGATGTAGGAAGATAAGTGTGGAAAAAAAAATCAACCAATTGCATTTGCTAGCAGACAAATAAAAGGTGCACAGAAAAATTATTGTACTACAGACATAGCGGCACTTGCAGTGGTCTTTGTATTACAAAAGTTTCTGGATTTGATAAATGGTTACAAGATTCACCCATTCACTGACCATGTACCACTCGTGGGCATGTTCCAAGAAAATCTCCTCTCTGGAAGGAGAGCAAAATGGAAATGTAGAGTTGAAAATTTTAATGTACAAATTCACTATTTACAAGGCAAAATAAATTTAGCCACGGACGCATTATGCAGGACCCTGACGACAGATAATGTCTTAACATTAGGTCTGAGGGGAAAAAATCCCCAACCATGACGATATCTGGAAAGCACAGAGACTTGAACCAGTGTGGTCTAAATTTATGTACAAGTTGGAGAGTGGCGAGGACATACAATTCCCCAAGCTATATATACCACTTGAACAATTTACAATAGTCAGCTCTGCCCTATATAGGATCAACCCAGCACAACCAAATCATAGTAGAAATAACAGACAGCTAATGATACCAAATAATATGATACCTGACATTATTTTAAGGACAATACACGATAATCCACATGCAGGACATCCTGGCAAAGATAAGACGGTTAGACAAGCCCAGGTGTTATAATACCGGCCATAGTTACGCAAAGACATACACAGTCACATAGACAGATGCGATTCATGTGCGAGACACAAAGGTTACACGTTAACGCCTGCACCAATAGGGAAATATCCTGTACCTAACCAACCGTGGGGCATTGTCGCGGCTGACTTACTAGTTACCCTTATCTCACAGTAATAATCAGTATCTCTTCGTTGTTACAGATCATTTCTGAAGATGTGTGATTTTGGTCCCAATTAAGGATAAGACAACAGAAACAGTGCCGAGGGTAATCATAGACCATATCATCTGTAGATTCACCACACCAAAGGTATTAATAAATGATAACTGAGGTGAATTTATTTATGAAATATTACAGGAAATATATAATACAATATAAAAAAGGAGAATGTCTTAGCCTACCACCCAGCAACCAATGGGTTGGTAGAGAGACAAGACAAAAAAGTTTTGGAAGTTCTATGACACATTCTCAGTGAAAATCATGCAAGCTGGGATGATTGGATGCCCAGAGTGGAAGCATCAGTTAACTGTGCAATAAACAAGTGTATAGGAACACATCACACTTCATTATCTACGGGACAGACAAAAGTTTATCGTACGAGATTCTGGAAGATGAAAATTTGCCTGTATTCAACTATGACGATTACCCTCAACTCCGATTGCGTGAACTCCAAGAGATACAAAAAATGATGAAGAAACAATTATCGATGTCCAAGGAAGAAACGACGGAGTCATTTAATAAAAAGGCAAATCAATCAACTATCAGCATAGGTGACACTGTCTATGGCATCATTCACACTAAAGACAATAAACTATCACCGAAATTTGAAGGCCGATACAGAGTAATTAAGAGAACAGTCAATGAGTTACTAATTAAGTCACTGTCGAGTGGCAAGGAAAAGCAAATTCATGATGATCGCTCAAAAAGGGTCCCATGGAATTTAGCCAGCAATTATGTAACTTCGGACACAACCGAAAAACTGAACACAAACGATGACTAAACTAGATGAAATTGATACATAAATAAATTAAGATTGCATAACAAACAAAAATAGGAGCAGTAATTGCTACAAATGCCACAATACAGCATTTACGTGATCTAGTTATCGATTTAAACTCCTTCTATAAGTGAAACAACAAGCAAAGTTATTGTTCTCCAAGAGTCAGTTTATAATGAGCATCATCACTATGATCTACCTCAGGATAACTGGATTAGCTAATTAACAGATTTTGTTTTTCGATAGGTAACGATGAGAGGACTTATACCATGGATTCTCATCTATACAGCAAGAGGATCAGCTCACTTAGACCCTCAACATATAGTAAGGCAAGGATGCCTCATAGCCCCAACGGCCTCGACAGCAATCGTGAAAGATATCATGAGTACTGAAATTAGTTTGGATATCTTATATGAAGTATTGTTGGAGAACATTACTAAGCCACTGAGGACATTGGAAGCAATGATAAGAAGTTCTGCTTCAGAAGCTCATCACACAATAAGTGACTGAATTCATGAAGTTAGCAAAGTGGAAGTTAGAACAAGTAAAGACTACCATGCTCATCATGATCCAGGATATTCCACCTCATGGAACTGAGACACGCAGGGACATGAACATCACACATACACATGAGAAGTGCGGTTTGTTCGACTTGGGTGGTGCAATTCTAGGGAATATTTTTGAACTGGCAGCAGAAAAAGATTGTCAAGATATGAACAACAAATGTAATAAGATAGTTCTGGTAACAATATATCCACAGATGCTAGTTGACAGAACACGGCAATCATGACGATTGTGATCTCAGAATGGCAGAAAGTATAATTCACCAGAGTGTGGACAAAATAAATGCAATGAAAGGAAACGTGACACTTTTTCAACACTTGTCGGTAGTCATGGAACATATTGACATAATAATATTTCAATTAGACAATACCAGGGATCGTTATCAAGCGTTGATGAAAGGTATTACAAATGCTGGTAATGGCAAGATCACCATTAACTTACTTCCAGCTCACGATCTACATCAATAATCAGTCAAGGTATACATAAACATGGTTTGAAACCACTGTTTCTGGACAGGAATCTAATGCTATATTATCCATAATTAGAAGAGACTCTAACACCAACATCAGTAATAGTTCATGTGTCATTCATAACAGATAATATGTTCACAGTCTATCAAATATACCCTTTTCATTCTAAGAATAATGACACCTTGATCATCATCAATATCAACACCAACAAAGAACTCATCATTGTCTCGAAGAGGCAGGATACTGTCACCTTCGCTGGTGAATCAACGACTGAACGCAAGTGTCGTTCGTCCTTACATGCTGTTCACCTTTGTCCTGCGTACATCTTGTGAAATGACTGTCATAAGAAATCTTGACATTCATCAGCATTGCAGCTTCACATTTGCTCCAGATAAAGTCACCCACCATCAGCATATCTGGCATTCACAGTTTTTCTACTTCACTCATAACACATCAGTTTTCTTGGTTTGTCCAGATACACCACCATCTCATACTTCAGCATCAGGACTATGCACAGCACCTGACTATTGTGCTGTACTTACCCCATCTTTGTCCACCTTAGCTACCAACACCATCTTTGTCCACCTTAGTTACAAACAATCACTATGCCATCCTTAATCACACACATAAACACTTCCAACCACTGCCTGAGATAGATTTAAACATAAGCACAAATATTAAGCTGACTTCACCTATGTCTGAAATTGTGCAATAAATCATTCAAACAATGAAGCCCTGGGAGGAACTGAGTATGAGTATGTTTAATCCATAGTATGTGTATAGCCCAGCTCCAGTTGTCTTTATAATCTTCATTATATTTAGTATATTACTATTAGCAGTGAACAGAATTGAAGCAAGGATTGCAAAGTTGGAATCAGCATTTACGGGAGGAAGAGTAAACATTCAGGAGAAACCCCCTGACTGAAATGTGTTTACTATGTAATATTGTAAATTATAGCTACAAAAGAAAAAGGAAAAAATGAATGAAGATTATGGGTAACATATAATATAATCTAACTATGCATTAATGATAAAACTGATATACATGCATCCATTATATACAATATTAATATACAGTATATATATATATATATATATATATATATATATATATATATATATATATATATATATATATATATATATATATATATAGATATACACATATATTTATATATAGATATATAGATAGATGTACAGAGAGAGAGAGAGAGAGAGAGAGAGAGAGAGAGAGAGAGAGAGAGAGAGAGAGAGGTACTGTACATTACATATGGCTGATTCTTAATACAAATGACTACTATAGACTTGTCATGGCACTGCCATTATATTACCATTGTATAAATGCATATATACACTACAATGTAATGTTGTTCAGTTTTTACTACTATGTATTTACTCCATACTGTAAAATATATTGGTACAATATGTTATGTTTCTACAATATTATTATGTCTACTGTATACTATATTGTCATAAATACCATGTATTGATATGAGAGGATATGTAAATTGTTCGTACCTTCTGTCGTAGGTACAACAGCGTGGCGCTATCGGGCGATGTCAGATCACTAAAATATCATAACACACTACGAAATAGCTAGTGACATATATGCCGTTAATATGTAGTATACTGTAGAGGTTCGAGGAAAGTCGTGCCTAAGCTCGTGAGAGCTGGAAGAAACAGTAATGCAGATTCTAGCTAGGGATTATCGCACATAGCACATTATGATGTATGGAAAACTCACACCGCACACCTGATGGAAATCACCACACGTGCCCACACACATGACCCAACCAATCGTATACAGGGGAAACTGGAGAGACAAGGCAGAAGGGGTTAGGACGCGATAGGAGAAAGAAGAGGCACGGTGAAAAAGGCAGAAGGAGAGGGCACGGAATTAGCTAACATAAACTGCTCTCTCCTTATTACTGCTCTTGTCAAGATAACGCCCTCTTGAGAATAAAACTCCAAGCAAACCCCAAATTCGTCTTTATCTTTCTCCTGCCATCCACGACAAGACCAACTTGATAATTCTCTCCTCTTACAACCCTACAGTCTTAACATTTTTGGAAACGCTTCGGCGACGGCTATGTCACTGCTACTAGCACCTTGCCAAAAAGCTCTCTAACAACTTTACCTCATCATCCCTCCTTCCTCTTTTCCACTGTGGTGGATGTGTAGGTATTTTTACTGATAAAGCAGAACTCTTCGCTCAGACTTTCTCCTCTAATTCCACCTTAGAAGATTCCAGTGTTATCCCTCCATCTCTTCCACACTCTGACTTCTTCATGGTCGACATTAAAATTTCTTCAATTGATGTATTTTCTGCCATCACTGGCCTCAGTACTAACAAGGCATGTGGGCCTGATGGGGTCCCTCCGGCTATCCTCATGAACTGCGACTCTGTTCCTACACCCTGCCTATGTGAATTCTTTCGTCTTTGTCTATCAGCTTGTACTGTACCTTCCGTTCTTGCTGGAAGTTTGCCCTCATTCAGCTTGTCCTAAAGAAGGGTGACCATTCGCACCCCACTAACTCTAACCCAATTGCTTTAATATCCTGTATTTAAAAAGTTTTCGAGCGTATTCTGAAAAAAAAAAAAAAAAAAATGCATCTTTCCTATCCCAACCTACTTTCTGATCGTCAGTATGGGTTCCGCCATGGACGCTCACCTACCTTTAAGACTCCTAGTCATCCTCCTTTCGGGACTATGACGAGAGCTTTGCCATTGCACTTGACATCTCAAAGGCTTTCGTACGAGTCTGGCATAAATTTTTAATTTCCAAACTACCCTCTTACGGTTTCTGTGCTTCTATCTTTTCTTTTTCTTTTTTTTTTTCATCTCTTGCTTCCTTTCTGGTCGTTCTATAGCTGCTGTCGTAGACAGCCACCGTTCTTCTCCTAGAGCTATCAGTAGTGGTGTTCCTCAGAGCTCTGTTCTGTCGCCAACTCTCTCCTTTTATTCGTTAGTAACCATCTAAGCTGTAAATATATCCATATCCACTCATACGCTGAGAACTCCACCCTTCACCTTTCCATTCGCTTCCCGCAGCGTCTATCACAGCAGTTACTTCAACAAACAATGGATAAGGCTATGGTACACCCGATGTCTGACTTGACTCATATCTCTAATTAGGGTAAAAATATCCTTTTTTTTTTTTTTTTATGCATACAAAACTCGGTTCTTACATCTATCAACCACAGAAAATCTCCCACAGGAGTAACCATTAATTTTTAACAATAGCCAGCTCAATCCTGCATCATCTTTAAACATACATTGGGTTTGATTCTCTCCGGACTTATCTTGGAAAGAATATATTACCTCTCTTGTAAAATCTACTTCTAAGAGATTGGGTGTGCTTAGCCGACTCTGTGCCTTCTTTACTCCTGCACAGTTGTTGATTTTATACACTGGTATTATTCGTCCCTGCGTAGAGTACAACTCTCATGTGTGAGGAGGCTCACCACACACACAGCTGGGTGGAGTCAAAGGCATTTCGTCTCATTAACTCTCCTCCTCATACTGGCTCTCTTCAAACTCTGTCTCTTTTCCTCACTGTTGCATCTTTATCTCTTTTCATCGCGTCAATGGTCACCACTCCTGTGAACTGTCTGCTTGCATCCCTCCACCACTACGGCGGGCACGATGCACCTATCTAACAACTCTCATCTCTTTTCTGTCCAACTCTCTAATGCAAGAGTTAACCACTACTCCCAGTCCTTCATGTATGCAACAGGTCAACTCTGTCTGTTTTGCCTACTGCCTACGATCTCCAGTCTTTCAAACACAGTGCGTCCAGGCATCTTGAAATGAATGGATCTTGAATTTGGCTCTCTGTTGTCTTTTTTTTTTTTTTCTTGGAGGGAGCATTCTGCAGCCCCTGGCCATTGCCTACTTCTACCTTGCATTAAAAAAAAAATGCATTAGTAACCGAAGGATCCAATATTATATTTGTATACTGTCGACAGCAACACATTAATGACATGGCAGAAAATAATCCAACATACGTACGGACACAGGAATAAGAATCCCTCCAAAGGTGAACGAATACACAGTGGAAAATCAAAGCATATGAAACAGGCACTACAAGGAGAAAGAGTTTCTATTGTGTTTCGCCCGTTGTTAATATTCTTCAGACGGGACTGGGAAGATGAGTTGTTTCTTTGACTACACTCACACACACACACACACACACACACACACACACATACTTTTTCACAGCGCTTGATTTTGCATAGTACATCATCATTAGGTGCTGCAGACGGACGCCTTCTCGTGGTGGCACCAACATCACCAGAAGGCTCCACTACCCTGTAGTACAAACGTCCCACAACTCTCTTCTCTGTCCTCGAAAGAGAGTGGACTTAAGGACAGTTTCAGCCTGCACTCCACAGGCTTCGCTTTTCAATCGAACCTCAGGCAACAACAATAACAACAATTGCGACTGTTAGTATTTAATAATAATAACAATTTTAATAATGATAATAATAATATCAATAATAAAAATAATTATAATAATAATAATAATTCATATTATTATTATTATTATTATTATTATTATTAAAATAATGCAGGATAATGATTCTGATGTACGAACGGTAAATTTTTTCATATTTGCATTATTGTTTAAATATAAGACAAAATAATTTTGCCATAGTATATACACTCATAATGAAGCTCATCATCATCCTTTCGGGGGATAGGGAAAGAATTGAGGGACTATCGTGGTACAGGGCGTAGTCTGTAGCACCAGTCGAGCATGGTGGGATTCCCAAGGTGGATGGAAAGTTGATGACAAGGAGAGCTGGAGCTCCCGTATCGTCAGTGCTCGGGACTAGCCCCCGACCATCCCCCTTTGCTGAACTTTTTCAGTGTTTCGGTATCACAGAGTAAGGCCAGCATGCTCTCTAATGCAAGTTCCTCTTACTTCAACAGCAAATCACATGTACATTACACACTTCATTCCCTATTCAAAATTTTTACAAAAACATTGATATCTAATGGCCAAGACTCAGAGTCCCCTCAGGAGGGAGACCATAAAAGCCCCCACCATCCGCCCTTTTCCCGGTGACGACCCAGCGAGATGCCTGGAACCAATTTCTGACTCACCTTTTCTCCATTTCTGCAACATTCGTGGCCTATCCTCAGATATTTGTCTCTGTTGAGCACCACCTCTCCTCCTCTGAACCTCACCTTCTCTTCCTGAGACTCAGCTGTCTGAGGTAACTGATAGCAAACCTTTCTCTGAATCCTCCTACTTTGTCTATACTCGTTTTAAAGCCAAAGGGGACTGTTGTCTATAATATACACAATGACATGTCTTGCTCTCGTGTTCCTGAACTTGAATCCTCTGAATTCTTTATTCTCTGGCTTCGGCTTTCCTGTCATTCTCTGACTAAATATAACTGTGCTGTATGCTTATCCACTAATTCTACTGACTACGAAAACTTCTTCGACTATCTTACTTCTAAGATGGAACACATCCTATCCAACTCTCCTCTCTCTGGAATCTAAATTCTAGGAGATTTCAATGTTCACCACCACCTATTGTTCTTTCTTTTCTCTGATCCACCTGGTGAACAAGCCTACATCTGTTCTGTCCTTAATAACCTATAGCAGCTTGTACAGTACCTTACCCATATCCATGACCACCTCGGAGAGTTCCAACATATCTGACTTCTTCCTTACAACTAATCCTTCTGCTTATTCTGTTAGTCTTTGCTCTCCGTTGGGCTCTTCCTAGCACAACCTTATCACTTTAACCTGTCCTATTTCTCCAGTACAGCCTGCGGACCTTCCAATGAAACGTCAATAGTGGAACTTTTGAGATGCTGATTGGGAGGCCCTCGTGCAGTACTTCTTTGGTATTCCTTGGAACGATTATTGCTTCCATGGCCGAGAGCCATCTGAGTGTGCTATGCGCAATACAGAGATTATTCTCTCAGGCATGGAAGCATACATTCCTTTCTCACATCCTATGACTAATGCAAGAAAACCATAGTTTAATCACCCTTGTTCTAATGTTGTCTGCAACAAGGAGAGGGCCTATAAAAGGTACCGGAGCCAACCCACTCCTGAATCTCATCTCTTCTATGTTTCTGCCCGGAATCGTGTAAAGTCTGTTCTTGGCTCTGCTAAAAATAATTTAATTCGCACTAAATGCTCTGAACTCTCCAACTCGAATTCTTCCGGCTCCTTCTGGCACATTACCAAAAATTTTTCTAACAACTTTACCTCACCATTCTTCTTTCCTTCCTTTTTTGCACTGAAAACATTCTTCAGCCATTTCTTCTACTGATAAAGCAAAACTCTTTGCTCAGGCTTTCTCCTCTAGTTCCACATTAGATGATTCCTGTGCTGTTCCTCGATCACTTCCCCCTTCTGACTTCCTCATGGCTGATATTTAGATTTCTTCAATTGATGTATTTTCTGCCATCACTGCCCTCAATACTAACAAGGCATATGGGCCTGAATGGGTACCTCCTGTTGTCCTCAAGAACTGTGCTTCTGTGGTTAGACCCTGCCAAGGTAAATTCTTTCTCCCTTGTCTATCAACTTGTACCGTTCCTTCTTACTGGACGTTTGCTTTCATTTAGTCAATCCTAATGAAAGGTGGCAATTCCCAACCCTCTAACTATAGCCCAATTGTTTTAACATCCTTTATTACAAAAGTTTTTGAGTCTCTTCTTAACGGAAACATATTTTAACGTCTTTCCTATCACAACCTTCTTTCTGATCGCCAGTATGGGTTACGCCAGAGACGCTCCACTGGCGATCTTTTCACCTATCTTTCAGACCCTTGTCATCGTCCTTTCGGGACTTTGGTGGATGCTTTGCCATTGCACTTGATATCTCAATGGCTTCCCATCGACTCTATCATAAATCTTTAGTTTCCAAACTGCCCTCTTACAGTTTCTATACTTCTGTTTTTTTTTTTTTTTTTTTTTTTTTTTTTTATCTAGCTTCCTTTCCGGTCGTTCTATAGCTGCTGTTGTAGACGGCCACCCTTTTTCTCCTGCTATCAATAGTGGTGTTCCTCAGAGCTCTGTGTTATCACCAACTCTCTTCCCTTTATTCTTCAGTAACCTAAACTGTAGGCTACATGTAACCCTGTCCACTCATATGCTGATGACTCCACCCTTCACCTTTCCATTGGTTTACCGCAGCGTCGACCTCAGCAGTTACTCAACAAACAAGGGATGATGCTATGGCACACCTAATGTCTGACTTGGCTCATGTCTCTGATTGGTGTAAAAGTAATCTTGTAGTTTTTAATGTATCCAAAACTCAGTTCTTACATCAATCAACCTGACAACATCTTCCATAAGAGTACCCTCTAATTTTTAATAATATTCAGCTTAATCCTGCATCATCTTTAAATATCCTTGGGGCTGCATTCTCTCTGGAATTGTCTTGGAAAGAGCACATTACATCTCTCGTAAAATCAGCTTCCAAGACATTAGGTGTTCTAAGCCTACTCTGTGCCTTCTTTAACTTTGTACAGTTGTTGACTTTATACACAGGTTTTGTTCGCCCATGTGTAGAGTACAACTCTCATGTGTGAGGAGGCTCCCCATATACCGCTTTTCTCAACAAGTTATAGAGTTAAAGGCTTTTCGTCACATTAACTCTCCTCCTCTTGCTGGCTTCCTTCAACCTTTTCCTTTTTGCCACACTGTTGCATCTTATCTCTTTACTGTCGCCACTTGAATGGTCACTGCTCCTCTAAACTGTCTGCTTGCATCTTTTCACCACTGCGATGGGCGTGTAGCACCCGTCTAGCAATAATCTCTCATCCCTTTTCTGTCCAACTCTCTAATGCAAGAGTTAACCGTTGCTCCCTGTCCTTCATGTATGCAACAGGTCAGCTCTGGAAATGTCTTCCTCTGTCTTTGTTTCCTACTGTCTAAGACCTCCAGTCTTTCAAGTGCAGTGTGTCCAGGCATCTCGAAATGTATGGATCATGAATTTGGCTGTCTGCTATCTTGTTTTTGTTTTTTCTTGAAGGGAAGAATTTTCGGGCTCATGGTTCCTTTTAATTGTATTAAGAAAAAAAAAAAAAAACTGGAACAAAAACAAGTAGTGGTGTAGATCGGTTAGATCTATACCACCACAAAATTGCGTCCCTCTCCAACACACCGAATCAAGCAATTATCCAAAACAACATTCCACCCCACCCCCATCAAGAGTTTGGTTGTTAAGACTGGATGGGTTAGGGCAAGTATCAACCAGGTTTGTCCATAAGCAATACAGGAAGTAATCCAGTTTAAAGTAGGATTCTGTCAGTTTTGTCTAGAAGCATTACGCAAATGGCGAAATGATACAAATCCACTCTAACTCGTTTTTACGTTCCAACTTATTCCCCCCTCTCGTGAATGTGTGCATGTGCGTGTGCTATTATGGCATTCTTTTCTAACGAAAGTGAATCCCAGACACTCCCCAAGTTTATAAATCATCTCAGATCAGTTTGTGATGGAAATGACATTGAAGGAAAGTCACATATATTAATGAGTACTAATTCCTGGAAGCAAAAATTCATCCATATCGTCTGAGAGTCGTTTAGTAAACAGAAATCCAGAAACTAGCTCAAAATAATATTCGAGCACAGCTGACCTAACCCATCTGAAACTAAGTTAAATCATAAGGGCAGCTTTGTTTTGGATGATTACCTACCGGACTGTACTGGTGAGGGACGCCTTCATGTGATGGCATGGATATAACTGGATGGCTCCACGGGCCAGTCCCAATTCCCTAAAAGAGAATGGTGGACTACAAAAGGAGGGCAGCTTCAGCCTGCAGTCCACAGGGTTCACGTTCAGACGAGCCTTGGATCGCAACTAGCCTACCACTACTACCACTACTGCTACCACTACTACTACTACTAATAATAATAATAATAATAATAATAATAATAAAAATACTTCTACTACCTTTCTGGCTTTGCTGGAATATATTACAAAGATAGCTTAACGTTATCAAAAATTAAAGGTGTCCATTGTATCTCAACAAAGTTCTTTTTAGTTGTTGGTCATAACAGTCAAGAGAGCGAATATCCCAGCGTATCAATGAAAGAAAACTAGTCTTAGGTTGTTTCTATGGTAAACTATACTGGTTGCTGATTAAATGCCATTATATTCTTCTGTTGTAAACCATCACCATCTTTACAGATTCATGGTATATCATATTTTGCTCTTAATACCATAATATCCCATATTTTAATACATCTTTCCCACGATACTGTGTATTGTTTACATCGTTTCAGTATATTTTTTCATTCAGTTGAAAGCGATGACATTTGGAGACGAAAATATTACCAATGTGTTCCTACATATTTTGTGCTGTTTATCGTATTGGGTAGGTGGGGGCGCTCACCATCCACTCACTCGATGTAGTGCTGCTGACGGGAGTCTGCCCTTTCCTCTCCTCCATCCTTCTTTCCTTCCATCCTCTTCTGTCTTCCTTTCCTTCATTCTTTCCTCTTCCTGCCTGTGGGTGACTCTACACTGAGTGACAAGCCAAATGGTTTCCTGTACACCAGGAAACCATTTACTAAACTGGGTGGTAACCATATAACCTAATTTTGCCGCCTGGTGGTTTAGTGGGTAAATATTGCGCTCCAATCGGATTGAGCCGGTGAAGGTCTATATCCAAGGGTTGGTTGGGGTTGATTGCTCATGTAATGCCATTCAGGGATGAGTGCGGCTGGTCACTCTTATCTTAAATGTCGGGACCAACTGCCTAGCCCCGGGCTCCTACGCTTCTCATGGGGCAATATAGGATTGGATAATGGATGGATGGTTGGATTATCCACAATCCTAAAAGAAAAAATAAGAGGTTCAAATTTATCAAAAGGGTCCTTCGAGGGGAAGCTAGCCAGCTTCCCTGAGGGGAAAAAAGCTCACTGTTTTGGTGTCTCTGAGGCGTGACACTACGTCTTCTGCCCAAGATATATATTTTTCCTTGTTCCATTATGGATTAGTACATTGACTTCTAAGCCCCAACAAAGGTATGTCCATAGTAATAGGCCTATTGTTTTGAAGTGAAAATTACATGAATTGTGAGAGATGGTAGAAGGCACAGCAGCTCTGCCAGTATATTGCCATCCTACAGTAAGGATATGCAGTCTTGGGCACCATTCTGGTACTGAAATTTATTTTGCAATCGTGAAATAAAGATAATGATTCTTATCCTGGGCAGTATCATTAACGAACTGAGGTTAGAGTGGTCAAAGAACGTGGGAATTATCTCACTTTGAAATACTTTTTTTTTTTTTTTTTTTTTTAAGCATAATAATTTCACCTGAGTAATTAGCTTGGGACTACCTCAAGTTCAACACTTTCAGGGGTGGAAGTGTGGGAGTGAACTTCAGCCATGTTCTGGTACAGTATTCTACTTTTGAGACTGCGTCCAGCACGACCATTGCCTGGTTTTCAAGTGTTTGTCAAGCCTTGCCCTGTCCTGGAACCAATCCAGCCCCCGTTGGGCTCCTCCGATCACAACCTCATCACCTTAACCTGTCCTATCGCTCTGGTACGGCCTGTGGACCCTCCAAAGAAAAGTCGTCTGTGGCACTTTGGAGTTGTGGTTTGGGAGAACCTCAAGCAGTACTTCTTTGATTTGCACTGGAAAGTTTATTGCTTCCAAGGCCAGGAGCCATCTGAGTGTGCCTTGTGCTTTACGGAGGTTATTCTCTCAGGCATGGAAGCATACATTCCTTTCTCATATCCTTTGACTAATGCACGAAAGCCTTGTTTTAATCACGCTTGTTCTAATGCTGTCCACAACAAGGAGAGGGCCTATAAAAGGTACCGGAGCCAACCCACCTCTGAATCCCATCATTTATACGTTTCTGCCCGGAATCGTGCTAAGTCTGTTCTTCACTCTGCAAAAAATAATTTCATCCGTACTAAATGCTCTGAACTCTCCAACTCGAATTCTTCCAGCTCCTTCTGGCACCTTGCCAAAAACCTTTCTAACAACTTTATCTCATCATCCATCCCTCCTCTTTTCTACTCTGATGACTCTGTAGATATTTCTTCTACTGTTAAAACAGATCTCTTTGCTCAGACTTTCTCCTCCAGTGCCACCTTAGACGATTTCGGTGCTGTTCCTCCATCACTTCCCCCCTCTGACTTCCTCATGGCTGACGTTAAAATTTCTTCAGCTGATGTATTTTCTGCCATCACAGGCCTCAATATTAACAAAGCATATGGGCCTGATGGAGTCCCTCCTATTGTTCTCAAGAACTGTGCTTCTGTGCTTACACCCTGCCTAGGCAAACTCTTTCACCTTTGCCTATCAACTTGTACCTTTCCTTCTTGCAGGAAGCTTACTTTCATTCAGCCAGTCCCAAAGAAGGGTGACCATTCCCAACCCTTCAACTATCGTCCAATTGCATTAACATCCTGTATCTCAAAAGTTTTCTAGTCAATTCTTGATAAAAATTTTTTTAAAGCATCTTTATTTTCACAACCTTCTTTCTGATCGTCAGTATGGGTTCTGTCAGGGACACTCCACTGGCGATCTTCTCACATACCTTTCAGACTCGTGGTCATCCTCCTTCTGGGACTTTGGCGAAAGCTTTACCATTTCACTTGACATCTCAAAGGCTTTCGATCGAGTATGGCATAAATCTTTAATTTCCAAACTGCCCTCTTACAGTTTCTATCCTTCAATCTGTGCCTTCATCTCTAGCTTCCTTTCTGGTCATTCTATAGCCGCTGTTGTAGATGGCCATCGTTCTTGTCCTAGATGTAATAACAGTGGTGTTCCTCAGGGCTCTGTACTATCACCAACTCTCTACCTTTTATTCATCAATGACCTTCTAAGCTGTACATCTAACCCTATCTGCTCATACGCTGATGACTCCACTCTTCACCTTTCCATTCGGTTCCTGCAATGTCCATCTCAACAGTTACTTCAACAGACAAGGGATGAGGCTATGGCACATCTAATGTCTGACTTGGCTCATATTTCTGACTGAGGTAAAAATAATCTGGTTGTTTTTAATGCATCAAAGACTCAGTTTTTACACCTATCAACCCGACAAAATCTTCCATAGGTATACCCACTGATGTTTGACAATATTCAGCTTAATCCTGCATGATCCTTGTACATGTTTGGGGTTTCATTTACTCGGGACTTATCTTGGAAAGATCACATTACATCTCTTGTAAAATCTGCTTCCAAGAGATTAGGTGTGCTAAGCCGACTCTGTTCCTTCTTCACCCCTCCACAATTGTTGACTCTATAAAGGGGTTTTATCTGCCCCTGTGTGGAGTACAACTCTCATGTGTGGGGAGGCTCCCCATATACAGCTCTTCTCAATAAGGTGGAGTCAAAGCCTTTCGTTTCATTAACTCTCCTCCTCTTACCGACTCCCTTCAATCTCTATCTTATCGTCACACTGTTGCATCTTAATCTCTTTTGTATCGCTGCTTCAATGGTCACTGCTCCTCTGAACTGTCTGCATGCATTCCTCCACCTCTACGACGGGGGCGTAGCACCCGTCTAGCAGCAAATTCTCATCCCTTTTCTGTCCAACTCTCTAATGCAAGAGTTAATCGTTAGTCCCAGTCCTTCATTTATGCAACAGGTCAGCTCTGGAACTGTCTCCCTCTGTCTGTATTTCCTGCTTCCTATGATCTCCAGTCTTTCAAGCGCAGTGTGTCCAGGCATCTCGAAATGATCGGATCTTGAATTTGGCTCTCTCCTGTATTTTGTTTCTCGCTTGGAAGGAACAATAATTGCGGGCTCGAGGCCTTTGGTTCCTTCTTCCTCATATATATATATATATATATATATATATATATATATATATATAAGATATGGGTCTAGTCATGGCGGCAGCTGGAGCCTCCCTCAATCCCAGCATTGCTCGCCACGCAGCACTTACTCCTCCACACCTTCCAGACCCCACACCACACCAAAGGATCCCAGTTGACTGCCTTCATTCTTTTTCTTAACCCTAAAACACCTCCGGAGGCAAAATTTTACCCCACGCCAACTTTGATCACGTGGCATTCTATATGACACAGAGAGACCAGGCTGGATAGGGCTATAGCTTCAGTTTGGCGTATGATCTGTGGGTGAGAATGCTTGGTGCTATGACTATTAGTGTGGGTGTTAGGAGTGCATTGGGGTAAAATTTCACCCCCGTACGTAAGCGTGTACAATTTTGGTCTGCGACCTCCCCTCTCCTGGTGGCACTGCTGCCATAGAGCGACCAGGCCGGGTAGGGCTATAGCTTCAGTTTGGTGTTTGCTCTGTGGGTGAGAGGTATGTGCTTGGTGCTGTGACTATTAGTGTGGTGGTTAGGAGTGCATTGGGGTAAAATTTTACCCCTGTCCGTAAGAGTGTAGAATTTTCGTCAGTTATGGAGTTTTTTTTTTTTTTTAATGTTTCCTTTAATATCACATTTTCTTCTTATGTTTTTATTTAGAGATGGAAATGAAAGTCCAATCATTATACTTTCAAATGACACCTTTAGGTTTGATAAAAATTGAGTAGAACCATCTTTTTTTTCCGAAATTGGGGTAAAATATTACCCTCGTACGTGTTGCCGTCATAAAGATTAGGGAACGTGTTCAAGGGCTGATCAAAAAAATTTCTTCCTTCTCTAGAAAAACAAAGAGTGGAACCCTAGCTACCTCATCCTGTTTTGTCTCAAACCGCATCCCAACACCACACATGTTCTCGCTCAGTCTGACGTCCAGCGCTCGGAGTTTATCTTATTTTTGCTGCCACAACACCGGGGAGGCTTTGAACGTGTATATGCCCATATGTGGGCATTAAGATATCCTAATAATATGTAATAGGCATTAGTATATAGGCATTAATATATCATAGAACTGTGGGAAAAGGCTTGCACAAGAACTCATGTCTGGTGTACAGGGAAAGTCACACACATACTAGAGCCAAGAATGTGTAAACGATCTCCTTTTAGCTCAGACAATACAGTAATTCCATGATACTGCAGTGTAACCTACTTGAGCCAGTTATCTGACGTTATGGGAACTACCAATGGAAAGATACTATCCCCCCCCCTACACACACACATATGCACTCTGGTCGGTATATATAGGCTGGGAAATCGAAGAAAAGGAAAGAAGAAAAGAGGACGGCTAATCCAGGTGAATAGAGTAGGAAGGCAGCAGCAAGCAATGAGTCTTCACTTTGTCACTGTATCTCAATAAAGCCCACTTAGCCCCAAATTGTTTATACATCACCTCCACTTAGGAGACAAGAGGGAAAGCTAGAGGAGAAAGCGAGACAGATCACGACCTAGAAAGAGCCATCCAATGCCTCACGATTTTGCCAATAGCTGCCCAAGTAAATTTTTATATCCTGAGCTACGATTGTATACAAGGGCAGAACTATCAACACTGGCGGCTGCTGTGATCTACGATACATCTACGATTCACCAATAATCTCTCTCCATATAATTAACAACTCGGCTACGTCTGTCGACATTGGTGGCAACGATGAAGAAATGAAGACAGCAAGTGCTAAACAAGACGACATGAAGCCATTACACGACGCTATAATCTCCAAGGAACAACCTTCAGTCAACTCTAAGTACAAGTAACTAAAACGCAAATGTACGACTTACAAGTTTACAGTCAAATAAGATCTACTACAAGTTAATCTTTGAAGCAACACCATGATCAGCTACAAGTAACAAGTAACCAATAACAAGTAACATCATCATCATCAGTCGGACCTCCTTTCCCACCATAAGGCAGGGCGAGGAGGAGCAACGTCCAGACAGCCCAAAATTGCCCAACACAATGGTCCACGCTTCCATTCATTCACGAATGAAGCCTGCGGAATCCTGGCTCTATTTGATACGCCCAAAACATTCACCACATTCTGTAGATTCACATAAACGCATCCGACAGTCAGTATAGACGGTTTTACGTTAAAAAGGGATGCCGAAACCCTGATCATGAGCTTCTCACAATACTCATCCAGCCAGCACGATCTCTTGTCAGTCCTCTAGCCTCACCAACTTCCAACCCTCTCTTCCTCACACACTTATCCATCATATCCCTCCACCTTCTTTTTGGCCTACCTCATCTCCTCCCTCCTTCAAATTCGCTCAGATATAAAGTACCTGTTTACCACACTATTGTTATTCATCCTCTCCACATGACCATACCATCTCACTACACTCTCTTCGATTTTGGTGCCCAGAGACTTCCTCACTCCACATCTTTCACGAAACAAATTATTTCGTATCCTGTCCACTCTCTGCACTCCACATACATTCCTCAGCAGTCCCATCTCCACTGCTCTCACTCTTAACTTTTCATTTTCATGCCACACCATAGTTTCAAATCCATATGTTAAAGTTGGCACTAACACTTCTTCATGTAAGCCTTGTGCAGCTGCAACACTCATGCCTTTGTTTCTTATCAAGGCCTTCATTGCACTAACTACTTTTCTTCCTTGTGTCACTCTCCTTTCTACTTCTTTTGCACATTTTCCTCTCATTTCTTTCACTTTACCCACGTATTTGAAATCTCTCGCCAATTCCATTTTC
The DNA here is from genome assembly GCF_032717465.1 of Coenobita brevimanus. Classification (NCBI taxonomy): domain Eukaryota; kingdom Metazoa; phylum Arthropoda; class Malacostraca; order Decapoda; family Coenobitidae; genus Coenobita; species Coenobita brevimanus. The sequence continues at coordinate 27,209,935 of NC_136997.1, forward strand.
CATTCACTGTAACATCACACTGGGAGCCACCTTCTCTCTCAATAAACATTACTTTATTTTCTACATTTACTCTCGAGGCATGACGCTCACAGACATCATCAAAACTCTGCACTCGTCTACCAAGTTCTTGTTCGTTATTTGCAAGTAGTACTGCATCATCAGCATACAACAAATTTGAGATATTCCATCCATCACCATTCATTACCAGCGTCATCCCCCTCTCCATTGCTCGTGTTTTTATTTCTCTCATCATCCCATCCACATGTATACTGAACAACCATGGGGACATCACACAACCTTGTCGCATTCCCACACCGATAGTGAACCATTCATTTAGATGCCTATTGACCCTTACACATGCATCACTACCATCATAAAAACTTTTGACGGCACCTAGCAGCTTACCATCTACATCGTACATGCACAAAACCTTTTACAATCCTTCTCTGTCTTCGTTGTCGTATGCTTTTTCAAGATCCACGAATGCCATAAACACTTTATAGTCCTTCTCACAAACCTTCTCCGATATATGTCTCACTGTGAACATGTAATCCACACATTCTCTGCCACTCCTAAAGCCACCCTGTTCACCATTCACTAAGACTTCTGATATCCCTCTTACTTACTCTATAATACTTTTATATACCTTCTCTACCACACTCAATAAACTAATGCCACGATGTTCTTTCATATTTAATTTTGTACAGGGTTATAGTCACAGCCTGTATCCACTCTGCTGGCAGTTTCACTCATCCATGCCTTCTTACACATCCCCAACAAGCACTTCATTTCGCTCTTTTCACTGCACTTAATCATCTCTGCATACACTTCATCAGCGGCTTTCCCATTTTTCAGCCGCTTCACAGCGCTCTTCACCTGTGCAATTGTCACGTTTCCTGGCTCAGCATTCCTTCTCTGCACATACCCCAAACCAATCATGTTTACAGTGGCTCTGTTCTCTCTATTCCAATTCATTAGGTTTTCAGAATATTCTTTCCATCTGATCCTTACTTCATCCCCAAGTGTTAATAATCTACCATCTACATCCTTCAAGTAGCAAGTTAAAAAAAAAAAAAATGCAATACATGTCTACGATCACCTACCGCAACAAGTATCAACTTTCTTTTACAAGTCTAAGAAGTTGGTCACAACAAGAAAGAAGCAAAAATAAAGTACAGTAAGAAAGAGAAAGGGTATGCGAGGGAAGAGAGTGAGAAGCGAGGCAAGAGGAAAGAGCGAGGGATCAACGCGTGTTTTGACAAGTAGAGCTTAAGTCATCACAACACAGTTGAACTTCAACACACCCTCTTCCATTACCACCAGCTTCACCACCACAAGGACAAGTATTGTTGAGCCTTCAGTGATGATGCAGGAGCAGCAAAATTGCTGTGGGTCATCATTCGCTGAGCAGGGATAACAACACCACTGACCTACCTCAACAAGTAACAAGTAGGTAAAATGAGTAAGAACGAGCAAGTGCAGTGTCTTGACGAGGAGGTACATCCGAGCTGTGTTGTTGTGATGAGCTGAGTTTGCAAAACACTAGCTAATCTCCGACTTCACTCCACACCTGCATTCCACACCAGCACTCCACACCTGCACTCCACACCTGCGCTTAGCACCTATCAGGGGAAGCAGCTACTTACAGTAGTGCCATCATTTGCTACGAACAGCATAACACATCAGTCAACCCAATATCACCACCGCATTCACCATCCCACCATAGTTAATATCAGTTAGTTGAAGATTTACTCTTTCCAAGACTGTATTAGTTTAATAGGACTACTTCTTTTATATACAACTTTACATATACACACCTAGCTTAGAACGCTAACACTAGTTAAACATAAAATATTGCACTAACAATAACCAATAATTATATAAATTATTCATTTCTTTTCTATCGCATAACTTTCATACCTCAGTTTTCCCTTTACACAGTGATAGACAAATATATATATATATATATATATATATATATATATATATATATATATATATATATATATATATATATATATATATATATCAGCATATAATACAGACTTATGGAGATCCATTAATACCAGTGATGAAAATGGCTTATACAAATGAAGCTAACAATAGTGTACCACCTTCTGCACATAATTACTGCACTAATATGGCACCAGTATATATGAAGACAAGAACCTCACAAAATTTTCAGGTACTGACAAAGATACTGTGGACTCATTATCCAAACAGTGCTAACATCATTATTGTCTACCTTACCTAGTAAAAACCACTATGCTATACACAACCATACACATAAATACTTCCAACCAATGCCTAAGATGAATTTTAATATGTGTATGCATATTAACCCCTATGCACTGGTTGACGTGTATAGCTGTCACGATTCTGGACGCGGAGGAACTCCAGTTGACGTGTGTAGCTACAAGCGTTTTCCCGCCACCCTTTGAACCAGCAACCATTTCCTATGACAACCATAGGGTAGGTAGGCACCCTAGGTATCCCACTGATGCGCGGCTCTGTCTGTACACGGCACTGATAGAGTGTGTACTCGCGACAGTGAGAGGTGGCGGAGAAGCACCTTCCTCAAGGCGGAGTGAGGAAAAGGCTTTCCTTCTCTCGTCCCTGATTGGTCTACGGAGATGAGCAGAATGGGGAGGTGTGACAGCGCTTATATTTCCCTCTGGTACTGTCGTCAAATTGATCGCCATTGTTCGAAGCTATATTTGTTGGTTACAACAGTTAATATGCGTACATACAATATTATCTATGGTATATTACAATACCTACAGGTGTGCATGTTGAAATTCTAGAACATAAAAGACTAGTAAAAATATATAAGGAGTAAAACATTAGAAAGGACAGAACATTATTCAATATAAGCCAAAATCAGGAAGGGTGAGAGAAAGAGAGAGAAAGAGAGAGAGAGAGAGAGAGAGAGAGAGAGTTAAGAATGAGTGCGCAATGAGTGAACATGATCATAAAATAATCTTTGTAAGCTTTGTCTTGTCACTTTAACAGTGAACAGGAGCATCGCTCATTTGAAAACATTGTTCACCCGTGTCAATATATATATATATATATATATATTGGTCGAGTGTACTGTACGCCGGTATGCTAAGTTAATATTTTAGGAGTAAAGCATTAGAAAGGACATACAGTATTCACCTTAAGCCAAAAGCAAAACATTCCATCGGACAAGCAGACAAAGCGGCTGAAAGGTGAGGTGAAGAGGCATGATGCAAAGTACAGAGGAAACAAAGGAAAACATTCCCTCAGGCTATACGCTCGCATCCCTGGTGATTCTCATAGAGGGTTGAAGGGTTTACCTGGCCATACTTGCCACTCCTAAACCCTTTTTTTAGAGAGAGAGACAGACAGACAGACTGACAGACAGATAGACAGACAGAGAGACTGACAGAGAGAGAGAGAGAGAGAGAGAGAGAGAGAGACAGACAGACAGAGACAGAGACAGACAGACAGAGACATAGACAGAAAGGGAGGAGTGCTGCTAGTGGATGGGACGAAAGGAATGAGCCACTGTACGCTGGTATGCTACTTTTATGAGACGTTGAAAGGAGTGAAATTTTGGTGGAAAATAAAAATTGAGTGAAGGAAGAACAGTGGAAGTGGAGGGTTAGCATATACCAGTAATAACTCAATTGATGTGGAGCAAAGTGTACGAGTCTTGGAGTAGGATAGAGGGACACACACACACACACACACACACACACACACACACACACACACACACACACAAACACACACACACACACACACACACACACAAACACACACACACCAGATTGTATTGTCCCTTAACCCGCCCCATCCCGTCGATGTATGGATACATTGCAACATTTTGCATTTGCTAGTCCCGACAACGTACTGGCACGTTGCGCAATTGCAAGGTTCATAATTTGCACAATTTTCAATTTTCGCACGTGATTTACCATATGTATACACCGGACACCTTCTTCTATTCCTCTACAAGATGCCAAGCAGGGACAATGCCTTACACCACATAACCTCCCCCCCCCCTGCATGCCATTGTCTCGGCAATTCACCTGTTACCAGTGACCTGGCCAATAAAGACATTCAGGGCCAGAGTGATTCCCCAATCGATGACAATGTGGAGGACAAAGTTTACATAGCATTAGAAGAAGAAACAGTCAGAAATGATGATCAGGTAATGTGGCAAAAAAAGATCAGGTATGGTGATGAGTTAGTGAGTGAAACAATGCTTATAATGCCTATATTACTGTTTGATTATGGTTATTTGTGAAATAATGATTGGAAATGCCTTGGATAACCCTACCTGCTACATGAAAGAAGACCAGAAGTGCGGGGGTGGGAAAGAAAATGACATGGTTGGCTTTAACTAATTTTCCCCTTGTTACTCACAATATAATGGTGAATATGTGAGAATAAAAGTATTTGTGATGTGAAGAGAAAAAATTGTAAGTTGTGTATAACATTAGTAATAATTTCCCGATGCCCCTGATTAGTACACATTAATCACAGTTTTAGTACAAGATATTACTTTGTACTGAACCATACTGCGTGAAACAGCCAGAGCAGTTACTGCTCAAAGTGCAATTACCCGTAATCGTGATGTCACGTAAAAATATAAAAGCTGTAGTTAAGGGAAATTATTATAACTTATGCATGAAGCGAGTACAGAAAATCAAAGAACTATTCGTTTCTCACACACCTATGGAGCACAGTGACAGTATGAAATGGGTGGAAAACACTGTGGGGAGCCACATCAACAGGGTGATGACTCATCCTTATGACAGTGTGCGAGGAAAAACGGAAGATTGAGTGGAAAATTGCAGTTTTCCTTGAAGGAAGGCCAAGCAGTGTTACAAACACCACTGGTCAATGCTGCTAACGCTAGTCAGTTAGTCCAAGGTCACTGCCAGGGATGTGCCCTTGGAAGCGGCCCACCAAAACTCGGAAAACCAGACATTTTTAATTATCCTTACTCATCAATGGGACTACCTGGAGACCTGAAGATAATTTCATTTGATAGAGGAAGAGCTGATGAGTTCTACGTATTTTAAATTTCTTCTTTAGCTACTATAGTTTGGCAGATAATGGGGTTTGAAGCAATGGTATATTTTTCTAAACCCACGGAAATCCCCCACAGGAAGGAGTGGGTGATGTCGGAAAATCCCTGGCGTGAAGAGGTTAAGTTGATATCACCTACACTGGGTACCTTCTAATTGATCAACTAAACAATGCAGCCTCGGGAGGAATATAGTGTCAAGAGATGTGTGGTACATATGAAACCAATGAAGTAAATACTTAATATATTGTAAATATTGTATACATACAAAAATAACATAATATGGGATTAAATATCACATAATTTTGATTTTAAACTGTGTAACATATCTTACCCTATATGTATATATATATATATATATATATATATATATATATATATATATATATATATATATATATATATATATATATATATATATATAATCAATCAATCAATCAATCATTTCCTGTGGCAGCCTCGGGGATGCATAGGGCCTCGATGAACTCACACCACCACATCCTATCTTGTGCCAACTCCTCAAGATCTCCCCAACACTCATCTCCAGCTACCCGTCTCATTGTCCTCACCCACGTCTCTTTTGGCCTTCCTCTACCTCTCCTACCAAGTGCCACCCACCCTGGTGTACCTCGTACTATTCCCTGTCTCCTGTACACATGTCCTAGCCACTTCCATCGTGAGAATCTAACATATTCGTCGATCGGCTGCACTCCCGTTATTTCTCTAATTCTACTATTTGGTATCCTTTCCCACCACTTAACTCCTAATATTCTTCTAAGTGCTTTATTTTCAAACACCAAGAATTTATTTTCCATAGTCACTGTGCTGTACCAAGACTCGTGTCCATAAATTAAGATACTCCTAACCATTACCTTATAAAGTTTGATTTTTGTATGCACAGAGAAATTATTATTCCAAATATTTTTAAGCATTCCCATTGCCTGATTAGCCTTCTTTAACCTTTCCTCGAATTCAAAGTTCAAAGAACCATCCTTGGCTAAATAAGTACCTAAATATTTAAACCTATCAACTTGCTTTACAACCATACCTCCAATTACACATTCCTGTGCATTTTCCATATTCATATTGATTATTTCAGTTTTTCCACAATTAATAACCAAACCCACCTTGCGACCTTCACTCACCAAACAGTCCAACACTCTCTGCATCTCTTCTGGCCCATCACAAATCAAAACTATATCATCTGCATAATCTAAATCCAAAAGTTTCCTGTTCTCTCCCCAAAGTGTACCTGCACCGGTTTCTGTTCCAACGCGTTTCATAATGTAATCAATGACCAATATAAATAGTAAAGGCGATAGAACACCACCTTGAATTACTCCGGACTTGACTTCAAACGAATCACTCAGACAACCATCAACCATCACTTTACAAAATGTGTCCTCATGCATGTTCATAATGACCCTCACAAACTCCTCTGGTATTCCATAATGTCTCATGATCTTCCCCATAGTCTCTCTCGAAACACTATCAAAAGCCTTTTCAAAATCAACAAAACAAAGACTTAACGGTACTCTCATTTCATTAACTTGCTGCATCAAATGCCTAACTATAAAGATCTGATCATTGCAACCACGTCCCTTTCTAAAACCAGCCTGTTCATCCCTCAGAATACCCTCAACCACCGGCTCCAACCTATTTAACAACACTCTACTGAAAACTTTCAAAGCTATCGGTGACAAAGAGATTCCCCTCCAATTACCACATTCACTCAGGTCTCCCTTCTTCGGAACTTTAACAATTACACCATTCTTCCAAACTGATGGTAGTAACCCCGTCATCCATATCTTATTGAATAGCTTGGTCAAGATCATTATTAATCTATCCCACTCCACTTTAAACATTTCCGGAAATAAACCATCCTCCCCTGGTGCCTTATTATTCTTTAACTGTTTTACTGCTTTCTCCACTTCTGCAAGCCTCAACTCTCCTGTTTCTATATTTAAATCTTCCTGAGCAGACGGTATATCCTCTTCTGGTGGTATTGGTCTATTAAGAACTGTCTCAAAATGCTCTTTCCATCTATTTTTAATATCTCCATCTTTGGTCAATAAATTTCCTTCCCTGTCTCTAACTGGTATTTCCTTGCGTTTACCTGCATTACCACTCAGTTCTCTAATCGATTCATATGCTATTCTTTGACTCTGTCCATCATTTTTGTTTATTAAGATTTCAGTCTCTGCAACCTTTTCATCCACACATCTTCTTTTATCTCTCCTAGCTAACCTTCTTACTTCTGAATTCAAACTCCAGTACGCAGCTCTTGCTAATTCAATCTCTCGTTCATCAACGCATTGTATCTCACTCCTCAATTTAGCCTCACCTCTCTTTTTTATCATATCCCACGTTTCCTCTGATATCCATTTCTTTCTCCTGAATCTATGTCTCCTTCCAATCGTACATTCAGCAGTCTCATGCAAAACTTTGTTCACATCCTCCCACATCTCATCTACACTTCTCTCCCCATCTTCCAACGTTTCCAACACCAAAAACCTATTTCTGCATTCTAATCTGAATTCCTCCTTTTCTTCTCCTTCCCTTCTAAGCTTAACAATATCGTATCTACCAACACCAGATTTTTCCTTCTTCTGATTTTTAAGTTTAAACCTTATTTTTGCAATGCTGAGTTGATGGTCACTACCAATATCCGCTCCCCGTTTAACATGAACATCTAGCAGAGAACTTCTATGCCTCCTACTGATAGCAATGTGATCAATCTGATTTTTATATTTTCCACACGGCGACACCCAAGTTGTCTTGTGTATATTGCAATGCTGAAAGAGTGTGCCCCCGATGACTAAGTCATTTGCTAGACAGAAGCTTCCAAACATCACTCCGTTTTCACTCATCCTACTACCAACTCCCATCTTACCCATCTATCTATCTATTGCCAGACGCCTCAATCCCGTTTGGGGTGGCCACAAACAAATCGCCTCCAAGTCGCCCTGTCCCCCGCCATTTCACTGCCCTGCTCCCAACTCACACCCCCCTCTCTCATATACCTCTCCACCCCATCCCTCCATCTCATCCTCGGTCTCCCCCTCCCTCTTCCACCCTCCACCTCACTCACATACACTCTCTTTGTCAATCTTTCACCCTCCATCCTCTCCACATGGCCAAACCACCTCAGTGTGTTCCTCACAACGCTTCCTATCACATCCACATCCACACCACAACGCTCCTTTATATCCTCATTCGTCAGCCTGTCTCTCCACGTGACTCCACAGGCTCCTCTTAAATAACTCATTTCCACTGCTCTCACTCTTGACTTGTGTCCTTCCAACAATGTCCAAGCTTCACTTCCGTACGTTAGAGTTGGTATCACAATACTGTCATGTAGTAACTTTTTTACTTCCATGCTCACTTCCCTGTTTATTATCACTGCTTTTAAGGAACCAGCAACCTTTCTTCCCTGCTGTACCCTTTCAAGCACTTCACCCTCCAAACCTCCATCCTTACTCATCACACTACCCAAATACTTAAACGTACTCACATTTTCCAATTCCTCACCATCCAACCTCGCTGTACATTCACTGACTTCACCTCTCTCAAAGACCATCACTTTACTCTTCCCTACATTCACCTTTAGGTTCCGTTTCTTACACACTCTCTCAAACTCATCCACCAAGCCTTGCAGCTCCCCTTCGTCTTCACTCAACAACACAGTATCATCTGCAAACAACAGTACAGGGAGTTTCCAAACACTATCCTCTCTCACCAGGGCCACTCCAACATCCACTACCCTACCTTGTACCTCTTTTATTACCCCATCCATGTACAGATTGAACAACCATGGAGACATGACACATCCCTGTTTCAAACCAACTTTCACAGAGAAAAATTCACTTAGTTCACCATCCACACGCACTGCAGCCTTCGCACCATCATACATACTCTTCACAGCATTCAACAACTTCCCATCTACTCCATATATTCTTAACACTTTCCACAATCCTTGTCTATCCACCCTGTCATATGCTTTCTCCAAATCCATGAAAGCCGCATACAACTTCTTTCCCTTCTCTAGAAACTTTTCCACTAAAGATCTAAGAATGAATATCTGATCTACACAACCTCTTCCCTTCCTAAAGCCTCCCTGTTCTTCTCCAACTAATTTCTCTGTTCTTTCTCTAACTCTGTCTATAAGTAACCTACGATACACTTTTCCTATTATACTAAGAAGACAAATGCCCCTATGATTACCACACACTTCTTTTTCCCCTTTTCCTTTGTACAAGGGAATAATTATACCTGACTTCCAATCCTCCGGGACTCTACCTTCCTCCCAGGCCAATCTGCACATCTTCCACATCCATTCTACTACTATCTCTCCCCCATGCTTCAGCATTTCACCACACACTCCATCAATTCCTGGGGCTTTCCCCGATTTAACTTTCTTCATTGCTTCCACAACTTCCATCCTACTGATTTCTTCCTGTCTTCTCACCTCCCTCCTTCTCCCAGCCATTCCCCAGCCACTTATACTCGCATTACTTCCATCCTCCACGTTCAACAATTCCTTAAAGTGTTCTCTCCATCTGCTCACTTTTTCTCCCTTCTCCACTAGTAATCTACCATTTTTATCTTTCACTCCCCTGCTAACTTCACTTCCACCCTGTCTTACTCTTTTCACTTCTCTCCAGAACATTTTCTTACAGTCCCTCCACTTTACACTCAAATTCCTTCCAAATTCTTCATCCACTCTCTTCTTACTCTCTCTTACTAATCTTTTCACCTCTCTCTTCCTTTCCACATATAACTCTCTCTTCCGCCTCTCAACTTCTTCCACGCCCCTATTTCTCATCCATTCATTGTATGCTTTCTTCTTTTGTGCCACAGCCTGTTTCACCTCTTCAGTCCACCACGCTGTTCCTTGCACCCCTCCGTCTTCTCTTCCTTCCACACACCACATCACATGCTGCACATATTTCTTCTGTAAATATCTTACACACACCTTCCACGTCTCCCATCTGCTCCAATTCATATTTGCCCAATCGTTCCTCCACTTCTCTCTTATACTCTGCCTTTTTCTCATCCTCTTGTAACCTTTCCACTCTCCTTGCAACTACTCCTTCCTCTCGTCTTTCCCTTCTTCTATTCCTCCATCTTACTTGCAACCTAATTCTGGCCACCACCAAGTAGTGGTCAGAAAGTCCACTCCCCCAACCTCTATACACTCTTGCATCCTTTACACATCTTCGCATCCTTTCATCCACACACACATAATCAATCATTGCCTTCCTTTCATTCAGTTCACCACCCACCCTTCTCATCACTCGCCATGTATACCTGTGGATCATTTTATGCCTGAAGAGGGTATTGGCTATCACCAACACACTCCCAGCACAAATGTCCACTAGCGCACTCCCATTCTCATCTATCTCAGCAGGCACACCCCACTCACCAACTATTCCATCCACCTTCACATTACCAACTTTACCATTCATATCACCAATCAAAAACACTCTCTCACTCCTTCCAAACTTTTCCATGCACACTTCCACATTTGTCCAGAACTCTTCTCTCACTCTTCTAGCACGATCTTGCGTTGGCGCATACACACACACACAATCGCCCACATTTGTATTCCAACTTTCAACTTTACCCACACAATCCTTGACCCAACTGATCCATACTGTCTTATGCTCTTCTTCCATCTTTTACTCACAACTATACACACTCCTTCCTTTGCCCTCTCATTCTCATCTACTCCTGCACATATACCCCATCCATACTCCCATTCTCTCACACTTTCTCCTCTCCATTTTGTTTCAATTATTCCACATACATCCACTTTCGCATCCTCAAGCACCTGGACAATCTCTCTCTCTTTCACCTCATCATTCGCTCCTCTTACATTCCATGTACACATTACCAAGTCCTTTGTCCGGTCCTGGGTCGTCAACGTTTGGTCAGTCCTTGTCCGAGGCTTCTTGTTTGTTTTTTTAGTTAGTTGTTTTCCGGGGAGGGGCACTAACCCTCCGCCAACCCTTTTAGTCGCCTTTTACGACAAGCAGGGATACTGGGGGAGTATTCTTGAAAACCCCCCTACCCCCAGGTAGATCAAAACATCATGTCTAGGTACCCTTCCTACTCCTTCTTGCAACTTTTCATAAAATGTGTCTTTCCTTTCGTCGAGTGCATCATTAGTAGGTGCATAACACACAAACAGACTGATGTTGCCATGATTTGATTTAAACCGTGCGTATAACAATCGCTCATCTATAGGATCCCACTCACATAAAGCCTTATTTGCCTTACAACCCAGCAACAATCCTACTCCCTGATAATGCATTCCGTCCTGTCGACCAGATATCAATAAACGTATACCATCCTCCAAATCCAACTTATCGACTCCAGTTAATCTAGTTTCTGTCAGAGCACAAATATCAAGTCCATAATTTTGAAAAACCTTCACTAACTCATCGATTTTACCGTCATGATTTAGCGTTCTCACATTCCAGTTACCAATTTTAATTGTATTTTTTGCATTGACAAAAGAATTAGATTGTAATTGAGGCAACCGTGAGATTCTTAGCACCCCCTGCCCATTTAAGGGCTGCACGGGACTGGGGGCCATTATTGTTCTTTCAGAGTCCATCAAGGTTTCTTTGGCTAACTTCCTGAACACCTCGCCATTGTGTTGCAGTCGCAGTAGGCAGCTAACTTGCCTGATTGCCCACACCCGAAAGACCCAGCTATGCTGTAGCCAGTCACGTGCCGGCATGCTTCCCAGCCATTTCACTCTCAAGGAGTTCCTCTGCCTGAGAAAGCAAATAGATAGATAGATAGATTAGATAGATAGATATAGATATAGATATATTACCAACTCTCACATAAACAAATACGAAGTAAATCACATATGGCAGGTTCTTGACACAATTGACTACTGTAGCCTTGCCACTGTATTCCTGTTACATTACGTATATATTACTACAATTATTATGATAGAGCTATATTACAACAGTGACTACAGATATGTTTCAACTATGTTATTATAATGACTATAATTATGTTATAATTATATTACTACAATGTCTACAGTTATGTTGCAACCATATTACCAAAATGTTACTGCAATTATAATGCAGATGTACCAAAACAATGTTACTACAATATTACTATACCCCATACCAATTACTTTGGCCAGGCATGTATGGTAACACTGTTCTGCCCGAGACTCTGATTGGCTGGAGGTGTTTGTTCGATTTCGTTCTTGCCTTAACCGATACACTCTTTATTAATAGATGTGATACTGAGTTTTTCGACGGCACAATCGTCAGAAGCAATATGAAATCCGCTATATACTTAGCAACAATGAAATTTTCGCAGGAAGATAGAGATAATGAGTCAACAAAGTGTTACATTACAGTCCAAGCCAAGGTCAGCATTCGAACAGTTCCTTTACGTTCCAGAAAGTCAGTAAAATTACAGAATATCAAGGAAACCTGCTTAATCTAAGCGTTGCTATAACACATATTTAAAATTATAAGATCAGTCCGCACCCTTAAACCGTGCCACAACTCTGAATAATTAAAAAAATTCAAATGAAAATACGAGTTCTGCGGGGAGGGAGGCAGCTCAATCGAACAGCCACTGAGCGACAGCTGAGTGAAGGCGGACTATTTAAACTTCAGAGACCTTAACCTGACTGGTTATCGGAATGTAATAACCACGATATCTAGACGAACTATACATCGTGGTAATAACAAATGTACCCTCTCACGTACAAATTATATTAAGTTTTCTATTTGTTTACTTTATAGATATTTGATTACTTGATTAATTTAGAAAGTATGAGGATGCGAAAGATGCAGAAAAATTTCTCCCCTCTGAACTTCTTCATGAAGTGATAGGCTATACCATTCCTTTCATTTTTACTTCATATTCGACGTAAGTCCCGTGCATCCATATTTAAAATGTAAAATGGTACAGGGTATTTCCACTTTTTAGTACTCGTGAATTTAATACATATACGTCACTGTCCAGTTTATTTGCAAGCCTATGTACAGTACAAATAATCATATCCACCTTCATCTTCTTTTTTGTTCTCTCTCTCTCTCTCTCTCTCTCTCTCTCAAAGGACACACACACACACACACACACACACACACACACACACAAATACGAAGCTAAAACAACAGGCATAATAGGTTATCAATACAAAAATAAAATGTGAGCGTGATTTATTGGATGTTCTGAAAAAATGTGTAGGCTACGTACTGGTGCTCTATATTAAGCTCTTTCTCCATGTGCGTCATCTTCACTTTCATTCTCGTCACTTGTATCAGAAATTATGTTAATAACAAATTCCTCAAACAAATGGTCTTGTGCGATGTCTTTGGCACGGTATTCATCTTCGATTTTCTTCGTGTGGCTGATGCAACTACGCCAAGTTTCAGGGGTAATCTTGTTCATAGCCTCGTGAGTAATTTCCTCAACTCTCTTCAGGGACTGATCTGCGTTTTTTTTTTTCTTTACTTCGCTCTTCAGCTGTGCCCATATTAATTCAATAGGATTGAACATACAGTGGTAAGGAGGCAGTCTGAGTATTATATGTCCCTTTTCCATGGCCAATTGGTCTATCTCATATTCTTGTTTGCCTTTATGTTGTTTGCAGACAAAATACAATTCCTTCTTTGTTTGAGATGGATCAAATGTGATATTGGCAGATGACAGCCATTCAATTAAATCGCCTTTCTTACTGCTGGTTGTTGGCATTTTATTGATGGTTTTTGAGTGACAGGAAGCATTATCCATTATGATAAGGGATCTTTCTGGGATGTTTGGAAGTAATTGTTCCTGAAACCACTGCTTAAACCGTTGATGGTCCATTGACTCGTGGTAATCTCCCTTTGCTCCATTCTTTGATCGAAACATCAAGAGTCCTCCCGGCACAAAACCATTTTGGCCACCAGCATGTAGGATGATGAATCGAGCTCCTCTCCCTGTCTTAAGTTTAGGCCCAACTACCCCATCACCATCAGTCCAGCATCGCTCAACGCATATATTTCTGGTTAATCCAAGTCTCATATAGGTAGATTTCAGGGCGAGGATGAGAACTATCTCTGTTACCTTTTATTTTTCTCAGATACGCATTTCTAGCAGTTACGATGTCTTCTCTCTCCATTAATATCCTTCTCCCACTTTCTGCTTTTTTGTATCTGAAGCCCATCTGCCTCACAACTCTGTGTAGAGAAGTCCTTGATCCATTGAAGGATATGGGTGATGTCTTGACCCTCTTCAGTAGTTCCGTCAATGATGGAAGTTCACCTCGCTCGTAAAAGGAAAGTAATTCCCTCCTGATACAGTCCTTTTGAAAGTCATCGGTCTGTCCTACCACAGTGGAGAGTCTTGAACGTGGAGGTGGTGTGTGTATAATTCCATCTCGTGACATTAAAACTTCACTCTTAATCCTCCTGACGGTCCTTTCAGAAGCCCCAGTTGCATCTGACGTTTTCTCAACGGCATGTGCAGCAGTTAGACATGATCCCTCACTTTCAAAATACTGGTGGACATTGTGGATGATATTCCTGGCTTGAGCTAAGTACTTGGTGGGTGCATACCGATGCCTAACTCTGTCCTTCAACGCCGGTCTGTCTTTGCCAGGCATACTGTAACAGCCAGGCTGGATCGTGCCCAAACATACCTGCCAGCAAACCTACATATAAGTATACTCGGAAACATAATCATAACCTTTCCGATACGATGTCATTTAAAATAATTATGGTCAAGAGAAGTAATTTTCGAAACTAAGGGGCGATGTATAGCTAAAAGGTAAAAAATATCTAGCCTGTTTACTCGCCTCTATATTATACCTCTACACCACCTTTCCTTAAAACAAAATCGTCTATAGATAGCCTGAACTAAGTTAGAAAGGCAGCATCGCACTGAAGGATTTAGTAATGACTTCTCTCATGATACACTCAAACTCGGTCAATTTAGTTCAATTTGAAAACATAGCTAAACATCAGAGTAGGCTAAAGGAAAATTGTTTCATTAAAACTTCTCTATTATCACAGTATATAAAAGCTCAAACGCCTAATATAAACACTTACATTGAATGACGAGAGAGCATGCTGTCGTAAGGGAAGGGGGGGGGGGGGCAAAGAGCTCTCCATGATAAAGAAAAACGGTACGCATAAATAAAAAAAACTTCTGCGTCCCGCCTTCACTCAGCTGTCGCTCAGTGGCTGTTCGATTGAGCTGCCTCCCTCCCCGCAGAACTCGTATTTTCATTTGAATTTTTTTAATTATTCAGAGTTGTGGCACGGTTTAAGGGTGCGGACTGATCTTATAATTTTAAATATGTGTTATAGCAACGCTTAGATTAAGCAGGTTTCCTTGATATTCTGTAATTTTACTGACTTTCTGGAACGTAAAGGAACTGTTCGAATGCTGACCTTGGCTTGGACTGTAATGTAACACTTTGTTGACTCATTATCTCTATCTTCCTGCGAAAATTTCATTGTTGCTAAGTATATAGCGGATTTCATATTGCTTCTGACGATTGTGCCGTCGAAAAACTCAGTATCACATCTACTAATAAAGAGTGTATCGGTTAAGGCAAGAACGAAATCGAACAAACACCTCCAGCCAATCAGAGTCTCGGGCAGAACAGTGTTACCATACATGCCTGGCCAAAGTAATTGGTATGGGATATAGTATTATTACTTTTTACAGCTTTATAGTCTAACACGTATTTAACTTAATTATCTTTTATTTAATGCGAGGAAGAAGGAACCGAAGGCCTCGGGCCCGCAATTGTTGTTCCTTCCAAGAGAAAAACGAAATACAAGAGAGAGCCAAATTCAAGATCCGATCATTTCGAGATGCCTGGACACACTGCGTTTGAAAGACTGGAGATCATAGGAAGGAGGAAATTCAGAGGGAGACAGCTCCAGAGTTGATCTGTTGTATAAATGAAGGACTGGGAGCAACGGTTAACTCTTGGATTAGAGAGTTGGACAGAAAAGGGATAAGAGTTTGCTACTAGACGGGTGCTACGTGCCCATTGTATAGGTGGAGGAATGCATGCAGACAGTTCAGAAGAGCAGTGACCATTGAAGTAGCAATAGAAAAGAGATAAAGATGCAACAGTGCTGCGAGGAGACAGAGATTGAAGGGAGTCGCCAAGAGGAGCAGAGTTAATGAGACAAAAAGACTTTGACTCCACCCATTTCAGAAGACCTGTATGTGGAGAGCCTCCCCATACATGAGAGTTGTACTCCACACAGGGGCGGATAAAACCTCTGTATAGAGTCAACAATTCTGCAGAGGCAAAGAAGGAACGGAGTTGGCTTAGCACACCCAATCTCTTGGAAGCAGATTTTACAAGAGATGTAATATGATCTTTCCAAGATAAGTCCCGAGTAAATGAAACCCCAAGCATGTTCAAGGATGATGCAGGATTAAGCTGAATATTATTAGACATTAGTGGGTATACTTGTGAAAGATTTTGTTGGGTTGATACGTGTAAAAACTGAGTCTTTGATGGATTAAAAACAAAAATATATTTTTTTTTTTTACCTCAGTCAGAGATATGAGCCAAGTCAGACATTAGGTGTGCCATAGCCTCATCCCTTGTTTGTTGAAGTAACTACTGAGATGGACGTTGCACGAACCGAAAGGAAAGGTGAAGGATGGCGTCATCAGAGTATGAGGGGATAGGGTTAGATGTGCAGCTTAGAAGGTCATTGATGAATAAAAGGAAGAGAGTTGGCAATAGGACAGAGCCCTGAAGAACACGACTGTTGATAGATCGATGAGAAGAACGATGGCCGTCTACAACAGCGGCTATAGAACGACCAGAAAGGAAGCTAGAGATGAAGGCCCAAATAGAAGGATAGAAACTGTAAGAGAGTAGTCTGGAAATTAATGATTTATGCCAGACTCGATCGAAAGCTTTTGAGATGCCAAGTGCAATGGCAAAGCTTTCGCCAAAGTCCCGAAAGGAGGATTACCAGGAGTTTGAAAGCTAGGTGAGAAGATCGCCATTGGAGCATCCCTGACGGAACCCATACTGTCGATCAGAAAGAAGGTTGTGATAGTAGATGCTTTAAAATTTTTCTATTAAAAATTGACTCGAAAACTTTTGAGATACAGGATGTTAAAGCAATTGGACGATAGTTAGAGGGTTGGGAATGGTCACCCTTCTTTGGGACTGGCTGAATGAGAGGAAACTTCCAGCAAGAAGGAAAGGAACAAGTTGATAGACAAAGGCGAAAGAATTTGCCTAGGCAGGGTGTAAGCACAGAAGCACAGCTTCTGAGAACAACAGGAGGGACTCCATTAGGCCCATATGCCTTATTAGGATTGAGGCCTGTGATGGTAGAAAATACATCAGTTGAAGAAATTTTAATGTCAGCCACGAGGAAGTCAGAGGGTGGAAGTGATGGAGGAACAGCACCGGAATCATCGAAGGTGGAACTGGAGGCAAGGTGTCAAAAGGAGCGGGAAGGATCCGAGTTGGAGAGTTGAGAGCATTTAGTACTGATGAAGTACTTTTTTGCAGAGCAAAGAACACTTAGCTCAATTCCGGGCAGAATCATATAAAAGATGTGATTTAAGGGAGGGTTGGCTCCGGTACCTTTTCTAGGTCCTCTCCTTGTTGCGGACAGCATTAGAACAAGCGTGATTAAACCAAGGCTTTCTTGGATTAGTCAAAGGAAATGAGAAAGGAATGTATGCTTCCATGTCCAACAGAATAACCTCCGTAATGCCCAAGGCACACTCAGATGGCTCCCGGCCATGGAAGCAATAATCATTCCAGGGAAAATAAAGACGTACTGCCTGATGGCCTCCCAATCCGCAGCTCCAAAGTACCGCAGACGACGTTTCTTTGGAGGGTCCACAGGCCGTACTGGAGCGATAGGACAGGTTAAGGTGATAAGGTGATACCGGACATGTTGACTGTAATCTGATATCGGACGAGTTGACTGTAATGTGAAGACAGGTCGTAGGAACGACAGTTTGGCATGACCGAGGGATATCTAGGCATTAAGATATCATAACACAAAATGTAACAGGCATTAATATATGGGGATTAGTATATCACAGAAAAGTGGGTAAAGGCTTGCACAAGAAGCCATGTCTGGTGTACAGGGAAAGTGCACACATAATTCGAGCCAGCAATGTCAAAACGATCTTTTAGCTGAGACAATAGAAAAATTTCGTGATACTGCAGTATAACCAACTTGAGTCAGTTATCTGACATCATAGAAACTAACCATGGATTGATACCACACACACACACACACACACACACACACACACACACACACACACACACACACTGACACATATGCACTCCAATCGGTATATATATATAAGCTAGGAAATCAGAGAGAAGGAGTGAGGAGACCTTAGTCAGATTAGAGTAGAAAGATAACAGCAAGGGTCTCGTAACTCTGTCACTGTCTCAATAAAACCCATTTAACCCGAAATTGTCTCTGCATCACCTCCACTTACGAGAAACTAGCTCAAAATAATATTCAAGCACACCTGACCTAACCCATCTGAAACTAAGTTAAATCATAAGGGCAGCTTTGTTTTGGATGATTACCTACCGGACTGTACTGGTGAGGGACGCCTTCATGTGATGGCATGGATATAACTGGATGGCTCCACGGGCCAGTCCCAATTCCCTAAAAGAGAATGGTGGACTACAGGAGGAGGGCAGCTTCAGCCTGCAGTCCACTGGGTTCACGTTCAGACGAGCCTTGGATCGCAACTACCACTGCTACTACTACTACTACTAATAATAATAATAGTAATAAAAATACTTCTACTACCTTGCTGACTTTGCTGGAATATATTACAAAGATAGCTTAACGTTATCAAAAATTAAAGGTGTCCATTGTATCTCAACAAAGTTCTTTTTAGTTGTTGGTCATAACAGTCAAGAGAGCGAATATCCCAGCATATCAATGAAAGAAAACTAGTCTTAGGTTGTTTCTATGGTAAACTATACTGGTTGCTGATTAAATGCCATTATATTCTTCTGTTGTAAACCATCACCATCTTTACAGATTCAGAATAATGGTATATCATATTTTGCTCTTTACACCATTATATCTGCAATGCTAGGTGAAATTAGGCTCGACTTCTCGTTCCTATTTCACCTAACGTGGAGCGTGGTCCTCTTTCGAGACCGGAGCTAGTGCAATAAAGAGAGGCAGGACACAAAAACTCTAGGCAACAACCTTTACACATATAACACCACAGTCAGACACAGGACAAATCAGCAGATATTACAGCACAATATATAGCAATATAAAACCTTATCTAGGATATGAGTATCTCACAAGATACTTGCTTCTCTGATACTAATGACAACACAAACAATCCTAAAGTAACAGGAGTGCAGTAAATGTAGGCGCGCGCGCACGGGGGCGCGGGGGGGGGGGGAAATAGAGTCTCCCTAGGAGGAGATAGGGGAGGTGCGGGGAGTGACTGTGTGACGGCTAGGCGAAAGTTATGGAAATACTGGAAGGGGCAGATATTAGCCGTGAAGTTTATATGGTTTCCACTAGCCAAAATACTTTGGTAATTGATTTCATCCTTGACTCACACTTACTTGAGATATGGGAGTGAGAGCGGGTGGTGAACACCATTTATTGGTAGCATGGAGGAAGGAGAGAATACTATTAATACTTCCGTTCACAATATTCCTTTACAGTAATGGGGGTATGTCTTTATAGGCACAGGCTTATTAATTATATAACAGAGATGTCACTCACACGTATAGTCAATCAGATCTTGTTCCACAGCGTGGGGGAAGGAGAGAATACTATTAATACTTCCTTTCACAATATTCCTTCACAGTAATGGGGGTATGTCTTTATAGGCACAGGCTTAATAATTATATAACAGAGATGTCACTCACACGTATAGTCAATCAGATCTTGTTCCACAATCTCGTCCTTTAACTTCTCACTGTGATCTGATCTACCCCGATATTCACTATATGAAATCACTGCACAATACGTACATTAGGGGAAATCACAACCTAAATTACTCGTGCTACAATATCACACGTATTCATCAGGGGGATAGGCAGGAACATGTCATCGGTGATCATGCTGGGCTAGGGGCACCGTCAATGCGAGGCGTGCCGAGAGGGCACGGGATAGCTCGTAAGGGCGTCCTCTCGCGTCCTGGACTTCTCGTGGCTTCCGGACTTGGCTCCGGCATGTGACCCTCGGGACTGGGGCCGAATAGCTCCAGGAACCTCTGTGATAGGTCCCGGCGTCGTGGGGGCGTAGAGAGATCACGCCCGGGTGTCCTGGGGAGAGCCGAGAGAGACTGTGGACTGCGGTCTCCAGCATCTAGGGGCGCCGACAGGGGAGAGCTGCGGCAGCGACTTCCACTGGGGTCCGTTAGGTGCGTCTGCTCTAGAGCCAGGCGTAGGGTACAGAGACCAGGGGAGGCTGGGAGGCCTGTCTGGGTCACTCTGGGACAGGAAGCCTGGGCTCCAGTCTCCTGCCGTGGGGACGTCTCTCTATTCTGCACGCCCTCGGAGCGACCGTAGATCATCTCACGAGGGAGGGAGCGACAATGTGTCGTCTCTACCACGACACTCTCGGAGCGACCATAGATCGTCTCTACCGGAACACCTTGGGAGCGACCATAGATCGTCTCTACCGGAACAACCTGGGAGCGACCATAGATCGTCTCTACCGGAGCACCTTGGGAGCAACCATAGATCGTCTCTACCGGAACACTTCAGGAGCGACCATAGATCGTCTCTACCGGAACACCTTGGGAGCGACCATAGATCGTCTCTACCGGAACACCTTGGGAGCGACCATAGATCGTCTCTACCGGAGCACCTTGGGAGCGACCATAGATCGTCTCTACCGGAACACCTTGGGAGCGACAATAGATCGTCTCTACCAGAACACCTTGGGAGCGACCATAGATCGTCTCTACCGGAACACTTCGGGAGCGACCATAGATCGTCTCTACCGGAACACCTTGGGAGCGACCATAGATCATCTCTACCGGAACACCTTGGGAGTGACCATAGATCGTCTCTACCGGAGCACCTTGGGAGTGACCATAGATCGTCTCTACCGGAACACCTTGGGAGAGACCATAGATCGTCTCTACCGGAACACCTTGGGAGCGACCATAGATCGTCTCTACCGGAGCACCTTGGGAGCGACCATAGATCGTCTCTACCAGAACACCTTGGGAGTGACCATAGATCGTCTCTACTGGAACACCTTGGAAGCAACCATAGATCGTCTCTACTGGAACACCTTGGGAGCGACCATTGATCGTCTGTACCGGAACACCTTAGGAGCAACCATAGATCGTCTCTACCGGAACACCTTGGGAGCGACCATTGATCGTCTCTACTGGAACACCTTGGGAGCGACCATAGATCGTCTCTACCTGAACACCTTGGAAGCGACCATAGATCATCTCTACCGAAACACTTTGGGAGTGACCATAGATCGTCTCTACCAGAGGGGCGCCGTCTGGAGTATAGTTTCTAACTCCACCCCTAGCCAGCTCAGCAATTCCACTACGCGAAGGTAGTGTCCTTCTCCTACGGTGGAGGCGGCATGGTGGCTGCATGTCACAGGGGCGCATGGCCCGGGCTGAGATGTGTCGGTGTTGCCCGGAGTGGTGGTGGCCGGTGGCGGCTACCCCGTGGGGTCTGTGTGGGGGTGGTGGCATATCTGTGGGCACACTATGCTGTTCTTGGCTTGCCCTGTCGTTGGGGATACTATGGTATTCTTCAGGGGCACTGTTTTTCAAGCCAAGCATGTTACCACTCTCCCCCTGTAAAAAGTCACGTCCCCGTGGCTGGAGGTGGAACGGTTGAGTGTTGGATGTGGTGTAGACAGGCTGGAGGTGTTGCAGCGTAGTTTGCCAGGCGACAGTGTAGGAGTTCTCTTCTTGTGCTTGGTCGTAGGTGAGGAAGAGTGTGGAGGTGGCGGTGGTAGACTGGAGGAGGTTTAGCAGGTGGTGTGACCTGCGGAGTCGGTGGTTCCTGCCGAGGGTAGGTGCCCATACGGCCCGCTTCACTCTCATCTTGCTTGGTGTGGCTGTCGGTGTGGTTGGGGGTCTGAATGCTGGATACTGTGGGTAAGGACTGGGTTTTGTGTCGTGGTAATGCGGCCTTGAGTCTCTGGGGAGTTCAGGTAGAGGGGATTTGGGCCTGATGTAGCTTGATGGTGTGAAGTCGTGGAGAGGTGGGCGGTGTAGGGGTGTGTGTGTATCGGGTGGGTGGGCATGAGAGTCGGCCGGAGGGGGTGGTGGTTGTGGTTCTGAGGGTGGGTGTGGGTGGGGAAGTAGGCGTGCGGGGTGGGTGGGGTTGGTTAGCACGGGCTGTCGCGCGCGTTGGGGGCGCGGGAGAAGGTGAGATCATCGGAGTGGGCGTGCGTAGGTGTGGAGGGGAGAGGGCAGTGGTAGTGGGTGGTCCTGCGGGGGTGGCGGGGTGGGCGGGGCACATGGGCTTGGGTGGAAAGGGTGAGGAGGCGGAGGAAAGGGGTGAGAGTGAACGAGGCATGGCGGGTGAGATGTCAGGTGAGGTGCGGGGGGTGGTGGAGGCGGTGGAGGCTGAGATGGTAGGGGAGGTGGTTTTAGGAAGTAGGTTAGGGGAAGATGAGGAGAGGGTCCTAGGAGGCATGTGAAGACGGAGGCCGGTTTTGTGTCGAGGGGGTATAGTGTTGTGTGGGGTGGGAAAGTTAGAACTAGGGGCAGGAATAGGGGAAGGTAGAACAGAAGAGATAGTGAGAGGGGAAGAAAAGGAAAGATAACGTTCTCCCCTGTCGTAGACTGGGGGAGAGGTGAGGTGGCCCCCGTCATTACGGTGGGATGAGGGGGCAGTGTGGGGGCGCTTTTTGTTTTTCCCTTTTTGTATTTTCTTCTCCTGAGGCTTAGGGAAATTTGCGTATGGTGGGGAGGTTTGTAAGCGCCCTCGTGTCATTTGGCTGCACTGGGCGGCTTCTAGCTGCTCACGGATGTCGTGGATCGGACATCCGTGGTAACACGGAGAAAATTCCCATGGGTTGATGGTGATGAGGTCAACGGGGAATTGATTTATTTCACAGATGCCTTGAGGGGTGGCATGATGGCTAAAAGGCGCCTCATTAAACTGATATCTCTATCCATGTCTCCTGTTGGATCATGGATAGTGAAGTGTTGTCTTACAATACTTGGGAGTACTCTAAGCAGAGTATTAAATGTATGCTGATCCCGGGTTTCATCATCTGCCTCCGGGTAGGCAGCAGTAACCAGGCGTCTTGCCTGTATCAGGGTATTATCTAAATCCCAGTCGAATGAAAAGCTATCCAATTTGGATAGGGCCACTACTTTCCCCAATGATGGGGTGATGGCTTGTACAGTGAACTTTTTAAAGTTCTGCCAGGTAAGTTCTGGGACGATTTTTGGCGCTATGTTCGCCGCCTTTTTACCCAACAGCGGTAGTGTGACTGCAATTTTTTGTTGGTCATTTTCAAAGCCAATATCCAGTAAGGGTTTAATTATTGCAAGATATGTGTGTATATCATACTGGTCGGGGTCAAACTTGAGTAACTGAACGTGCGGTTTACTTGCCATTTTGCCAAATATTTTCTGATTACCTCTCTTCTACGCCTGGGTCTAGAACCACCGCCGGCCACCAGTGTAATGCTAGGTGAAATTAGGCTCGACATCTCGTTCCTATTTCACCTAACATGGAGCGGGGCCCTCTTTCGAGACCGGAGCTAGTGCAATAAAGAGAGGCAGGACACAAAAACTCTAGGCAACAACCTTTACACATATATTACCACAGTCAGACACAGGACAAATCAGCAGATATTACAGCACAATATATAGCAATATAGAACCTTATCTAGGATATGAGTATCTCACAGGATACTTGCTTCTCTGATACTAATGACAACACAAACATTCCTAATGTACCAGGAGTGCAGTAAATATAGGCGCGCGCGCGGGGGCGCGGGATGGGGAGGAAAGGTAGAGTCTTACTAGGATGAGATAGGGGAGGTGCGGGGAGTGACTTGTGACGGCTAGGCGAAAGTTATGGAAATACTGGAAGGGGCAGATATTAGCCGTGAAGTTTATCTGGTTTCCACTAGCCAAAATACTTTGGTAATTGATTTCATCCTTGACTCACACTTACTTGAGATATGGGAGTGAGAGCGGGTGGTGAACACCATTTATTGGTAGCATGGAGGAAGGAGAGAATACTATTAATACTTCCGTTCACAATATTCCTTTACAGTAATGGGGGTATGTCTTTATAGGCACAGGCTTATTAATTATATAACAGAGATGTCACTCACACGTATAGTCAATCAGATCTTGTTCCACAGCGTGGGGGAAGGAGAGAATACTATTAATACTTCCTTTCACAATATTCCTTCACAGTAATGGGGGTATGTCTTTATAGGCACAGGCTTAATAATTATATAACAGAGATGTCACTCACATGTATAGTCAATCAGATCTTGTTCCACACTCTCGTCCTTTAACTTCTCACTGTGATCTGATCTACCCCGATATTCACTATATGAAATCACTGCACAATACGTACATTAGGGGAAATCACAACCTAAATTACTCGTGCTACAATATCACACGTATTCATCAGGGGGATAGGCAGGAACATGTCATCGGTGATCATGCTGGGCTAGGGGCACCGTCAATGCGAGGCGTGCCGAGAGGGCACGGGATAGCTCGTAAGGGCGTCTTCTCGCGTCCTGGACCTCCCGTGGCTTCCGGACTTGGCTCCGGCGTGTGACCCTCGGGACTGGGGCCGAATAGCTCCAGGAACCTCTGTGATAAGTCCCGGCGTCGTGGGGGCGTAGAGAGATCACGCCCGGGTGTCCTGGGGAGAGCCGAGAGAGACTGTGGACTGCGGTCTCCAGCATCTAGGGGCGCCGACAGGGGAGAGCTGCGGCAGCGACTTCCACTGGGGTCCGTCAGGTGCATCTACTCTAGAGCCAGGCATAGGGTACAGAGACCAGGGGAGGCTGGGATGCCTGTCTGGGTCACTCTGGGACAGGAAGCCTGGGCTCCAGTCTCCTGCCGTGGGGACGTCTCTCTATTCTGCACGCCCTCGGAGCGACCGTAGATCGTCTCATGAGGGAGGGAGCGACAATGGGTTGTCTCAACCACGACACTCTCTGAGTGACCATAGATCGTCTCACGAGGATGGGAGCGACCATAGATCATCTCTACCGGAACACATTGGGAGCGACCATAGATCGTCTCTACCGGAACAACGTGGGAGCGACCATAGATCGTCTCTACCGGAGCACCTTGGGAGCGACCATAGATCGTCTCTACCGGAACACTTCGGAAGCGACCATAGATCGTCTCTACCGGAACACCTTGGGACATAGATCGTCTCTACTGGAACACCTTGGGAGCGACCATAGATCGTCTCTACCGGAACACCTTGGGAGCGACCATAGATCGTCTCTACCGGAGCACCTTGGGAGCGACCATAGATCGTCTCTACCGGAACACCTTGGGAGCGACCATTGATCGTCTCTACCGGAACACCTTGGGAGCGACCATTGATCATCTCTACCGGAACACCTTGGGAGCTACCATAGATCGTCTCTACTTGAACACCTTGGGAGCGACCATAGATCGTCTCTACCGGAACATTTTGGGAGCGACCATAGATCGTCTCTACCAGAGGGGTGCCATCTGGAGTATAGTTTCTAACTCCACCCCTAGCCAGCTCAGCAATTACACTATGCAAAGGTAGTGTCCTTCTCCTATGGTGGCTGCGGCATGATGGCTGCATGTCACAGAGACGCACGGCCCAGGCTGAGATGTGTCGCTGTTGTCAGGAGTGGTGGTGGCTGGTGGCGGCTACCCCGTGGGGTCCGTTTGGGGGTGGCAGCATATCTGTGGGCACACTAAGCTGTTCTTGGCTTGCCCTGTCGTTGGGGATACTATGGTATTCTTCAGGGGCACTGTTTTTCAAGCCACGCATTTTTTATCCTATATTTTAATACATCTTTCCCATGATACTGTGTATTTTTTACATCGTTTCAGTATATTTTTTCATTCATTTGAAAGCGATGATATTTGGAGACGAAAATATTACCAATGTGTTCCTATATATTTTGTGCTGTTTATCGTATTGGGCAGGTGGGGGCGCTCACCATCCACTCACTCGACGTAGTGCTGCTGTCGGGAGTCTGCCCTTTCCTCTCCTCCATCCTTCTTTCCTTCCATTCTCTTCTGTCTTCCTTTCCTTCATTCTTTCCTTGTCCTTCTGCCTATGGGTAACTTTACACTCCCTCTTCTGTCTTTCTTTCTTTCATTGTTTCCTCTTCCTTCTGCCTGTGGGTGACTCTACACTGAGTGACAAGCCAAATGGTTTCCTGTACACCAGGAAACCATTTACTAAACTGGGTGGTAACCATATAACCTAATTTTGCCGCCTGGTGGTTTAGTGGGTAATTATTGCGCTCCAATCGGATTGAGCCGGTGAAGGTCTATATCCAAGGGGTGGTTGGGGTTGATTGCTCATGTAATGCCATTCAGGGATTAGTGCGGCTGGTCACTCTTATCTTAAATGTCGGGACCAACTGCCTAGCCCCGGGCTCCTACGCTCCTCATGGGGCAATGTAGGATTGGATAATGGATGGATGGTTGGATTATCCACAATCCTAAAAGAAAAAATAAGAGGTTCAAATTTATCAAAAGGGTCCTTCGAGGGGAAGCTAGCCAGCTTCCCTGAGGGGAAAAAAGCTCACTGTTTTGGTGTCTCTGAGGCGTGACACTACGTCTTTTGCCCAAGATATATATTTTTCCTAGTTCCATTATGGATTAGTACATTGACTTCTAAGCCCCAACAAAGGTATGTCCATAGTAATAGGCCTATATTAGTAATGTTTTGAAGTGAAAATTACATGAATTGTGAGAGATGGTAGAAGGCACAGCAGCTCTGCCAGTATATTGCCATCCTACAGTAAGGATATGCACTCTTGGGCACCATTCTGGTACTGAAATTTATTTTGCAATCGTGAAATAAAGATAATGATTCTTATCCTGGGCAGTATCATTAACGAACTGAGCTTAGAGTGGTCAAAGAACGTGGGAATTATCTCACTTTGAAAAACTCTTTTTTTTTTTTTTTTTTTTTAACATTTAAGCATAATAATTTCACCTGAGTAATTAGCTTGGGACTACCTCAAGTTCAACACTTTCAGGGGTGGAAGTGTGGGAGTGAACTTCAGCCATGTTCTGGCACAGTATTCTACTTTTGAGACTGCGTCCAGCATGACCATTGCCTGGTTTTCAAGTGTTTGTCAAGCCTTGCCCTACCCTGGAACCAATCCAGCCCCCGTTGGGCTCATCCGATCACAACCTCATCACCTTAACCTGTCTTATCGCTCCAGTACGGTCTGTGGACCCTTCAAAGAAAAGTCGTCTGTGGCACTTTGGAGCTGTGGTTTGGGAGAACCTCAAGCAGTACTTCTTTGATTTGCCCTGGAAAGTTTATTGCTTCCAAGGCCAGGAGCCATCTGAGTGTGCCTTGTGCATTATGGAGGTTATTCTCTAAGGCATGGAAGCATACATTCCTTTCTCATATCCTTTGACTAATGCACGAAAGCCTTGGTTTAATCACGCTTGTTCTAATGCTGTCCACAACAAGGAGAGGGCCTATAAAAGGTACCGGATCCAACCCACCTCTGAATCCCATCTTTTATACGTTTCGGCCAGGAATCCTGCTAAGTCTGTTCTTCGCTCTGCAATAAATAATTTCATCCGTACTAAATGCTCTGAACTCTCCAACTCGAATTCTTCCAGCTCCTCCTGGCACCTTGCGAAAAACCTTTCTAACAACTTTATCTCATCATCCATCCCTCCTCTTTTCTACTCTGATGACTCTGTAGCTATTTCTTCTACTGATAAAGCAGATCTCTTTGCTCAGACTTTCTCCTCCAGTTCCACCTTAGACGATTTCGGTGCTGTTCCTCCATCACTTCCCCCCTCTGACTTCCTCATGGCTGACGTTAAAATTTCTTCAGCTGATGTATTTTCTGTCATCACAGGCCTCAATATTAACAAAGCATATGGGCCTGATGGAGTCCCTCCTGTTGTTCTCAGGAACTGTGCTTCTGTGCTTACACCCTCCCTAGGCAAACTCTTTCACCTTTGCCTATCAACTTGTACCTTTCCTTCTTGCTGGAAGTTTACTTTCATTCAGCCAGTCCCAAAGAAGGGTGACCATTCCCAACCCTCCAACTATCGTCCAATTGCATTAACATCCTGTATCTCAAAAGTTTTCGAGTCAATTCTTGATTAAAAAATAAAAATAAATAAAGCATCTTTCCTTTCACAACCTTCTTTCTGATCATCAGTATGGGTTCTGTCAGGGACACTCCACTGGCGATCTTCTCACATACCTTTCAGACTCGTGGTCATCCTCCTTTCGGGACTTTGGCGAAAGCTTTACCATTTCACTTGACATCTCAAAGGCTTTCGATCGAGTCTGGCATAAATCTTTAATATCCAAACTGCCCTCTTACAGTTTCTATCCTTCTATGTGTGCCTTCATCTCTAGCTTCCTTTCTGGTCATTCTTTAGCCGCTGTTGTAGATGGCCATCGTTTTTGTCCTAGATGTAATAACAGTGGTGTTCCTCAGGGTTCTGTCCTATCACCAACTCTCTTCCTTTTATTCATCAATGACCTTCTAATCTGTACATCTAACCCTATCTGCTCATACGCTGATGACTCCACCCTTCACCTTTCCATTCGGTTCCTGCAATGTCCATCTCAACAGTTACGTCAACAAACAATGGATGAGGCTATGGCACACCTAATGTCTGACTTTGCTCATATCTCTGACTGGGGTAAAAATAATCTGGTTGTTTTTAATGCATCAAAGACTCAGTTTTTACACCTATCAACCTGACAAAATATTCGACAGGTATACCCACTGATGTTTGATAATATTCAGCTTAATCCTGCATGATCCTTGTACATGTTTGGGGTTTCATTTACTCGGGACTTATCTTGTAAAAATCATATTACATCTCTTGTAAAATCTGCTTCCAAGAGATTAGGTGTGTTAAGCCGACTCTGTTCCTTCTTCACCCCTGCACAATTATTGACTCTATAAAGGGGTTTTATCTGTCCCTGTGTGGAGTACAACTCTTATGTGTGGGAAGGCTCTCCACATACAGCTCTTCTCAATAAGGTGGAGTCAAAGCCTTTCGTCTCATTAACTTTCCTACTCTTACCGACTCCCTTCAGTCTCTGTCTCTTCGCCATACTGTTGCATCTTAATCTCTTTTGTATCGCTACTTCAATGGTCACTGCTCCTCTGAACTGTCTGCATGCATTCCTCCACCTCTACGAAGGGCATGTAGCACCTGTCTAGCAGCAAATTCTCATCCCTTTTCTGTCCAACTCTCTAATGCAAGAGTTAATCGTTACTCTCAGTCCTTCATTTATGCAACAGGTCAGCTCTGGAACTGTCTCCCTCTGTCTGTATTTCCTGCTTCCTATGATCTCCAGTCTTTCAAACGCAGTGTGTCCAGGCATCTCGAAATGATCGGATCTTGAATTTGGCTCTCTCCTGTATTTTGTTTCTCGCTTGGAAGGAACAATAATTGCGGGCTCGAGGCCTTTGGTTCCTTCTTCCTCATATATATATATATATATATATATATATATATATATATATATATATATATATATATATATATATATATAAGATATGGATCTAGTCATGGTGGCAGCTGGAGCCTCCCTCAATCCCAGCATTGCTCGCCACGCAGCACTTACTCCTCCACACCTTCCAGACCCCACACCACACCAAAGGATCCCAGTTGACTGCCTTCATTCTTTTTCTTAACCCTAAAACACCTCCGGGGGCAAAATTTTACCCCACGCCAACTTTGATCACGTGGCATTCTATATGACACAGAGAGACCAGGCAGGGTAGGGCTATAGCTTCAGTTTGGCGTATGATCTGTGGGTGAGAATGCTTGGTGCTGTGACTATTAGTGTGGTGGTTAGGAGTGCATTGGGGTAAAATTTTACCCCTGTCCGTAAGAGTGTAGAATTTTCGTCAGTTATGGAGTTTTTTTTTTTTTTTTAATGTTTCCTATTTAATATCACATTTTCTTATGTTTTTATTTAGAGATGGAAATGAAAGTTCAATCATTATACTTTCAAATGACACCTTTAGGTTTGATAAAAATTGAGTAGAACCATTTTTTTTTTCCGAAATTGGGGTAAAATATTACCCTCGTACGTGTTGCCGTCATAAAAATTAGGGAACGTGTTCAAGGGCTGATCAAAAAAATTTCTTCCTTCTCTAGAAAAACAAAGAGTGGAACCCTAGCTACCTCATCCTGTTTTGTCTCAAACCGCATCCCAACACCACACATGTTCTCGCTCAGTCTGACGTCCAGCGCTCGGAGTTTATCTGATTTTTGCTGCCACAACACCGGGGAGGCTTTGAACGTGTATATGCCCATATGTGGGCATTAAGATATCCTAATAATATGTAATAGGCATTAGTATATAGGCATTAATATATCATAGAACTGTGGGAAAAGGCTTGCACAAGAACTCATGTCTGGTGTACAGGGAAAGTCACACACATACTAGAGCCAAGAATGTGTAAACGATCTCCTTTTAGCTCAGACAATACAGTAATTCCATGATACTGCAGTGTAACCTACTTGAGCCAGTTATCTGACGTTATGGGAACTACCAATGGAAAGATACTATCCCCCCCCCACACACACACATATGCACTCTGGTCGGTATATATAGGCTGGGAAATCGAAGAAAAGGAAAGAAGAAAAGAGGACGGCTAATCCAGGTGAATAGAGTAGGAAGGCAGCTGCAAGCAATGAGTCTTCACTTTGTCACTGTATCTCAATAAAACCCACTTAACCCCAAATTGTTTATACATCACCTCCACTTAGGAGACAAGAGGGAAAGCTAGAGGAGAAAGCGAGACAGATCACGACCTAGAAAGAGCCATCCAATGCCTCACGATTTTGCCAATAGCTGCCCAAGTAAATTTTTATATCCTGAGCTACTATTGTCTACAAGGGCAGAACTATCAACACTGGCGGCTGCTGTGATCTACGATACATCTACGATTCACCAATAATCTCTCTCCATATAATTAACACCTCGGCTACGTCTGTCGACATTGATGGCAACGATGAAGAAAAGAAGACAGCAAGTGCTAAACAAGACGACATGAAGCCATTACACGACGCTATAATCTCCAAGGAACAACCTTCAGTCAACCCTAAGTACAAGTAATAAAAACGCAAATGTACGACTTACAAGTTTACAGTCAAATAAGATCTACTACAAGTTAATCTTTGAAGCAACACCATGATCAACTACAAGTAACAAGTAACCAATAACAAGTAGCATCATCATCATCATCATCAGTCGGACCTCCTTTCCCACCATAAGGCAGGGCGAGGAGGAGCAACGTCCAGACAGCCCAAAATTGCCCAATCCAATGGTCCACGCTTCCATTCACTCAAGAATGAAGCCCGCGGAATCCTGGCTCTATCTGATACGCCCAAAACATTCACCACATTCTGTAGATTCACATAAACGCATCCGACAGTCAGTCCAGACGCTTTTACGTTAAAAAGGGATGCCGAAACCCTGATCATGAGTTTCTCACAATATTCATCCAGCCAGCACGACCTCTTGTCAGTCCCCTAGCCTCACCAACTTCCAACCCTCTCTTCCTCACACACTTATCCATCATATCCCTCCACCTTCTTTTTGGCCTACCTCATCTCCTCCCTCCTTCAAATTCGCTCAGATATAAAGTATCTGTTTACCACACTATTGTTATTCATCCTCTCCACATGACCATACCATCTCACTACACTCTCTTCGATTTTGGTGCCCAGAGACTTCCTTACTCCACATCTTTCACGAAACAAATTATTTCGTATCCTGTCCACTCTCTGCACTCCACATACATTCCTCAGCAGTCCGATCTCCACTGCCCTCACTCTTAACTTTTCATTTTCATGCCACACCATAGTTTCAAATCCATATGTTAAAGTTGGCACTAACACTCCTTCATGTAAGCCTTGTGCAGCTGCAACACTCAAGCTTTTTTTTCTTATCAAGGCCTTCATTGCACTGACTACTTTTCTTCCTTGTGTCACTCTCCTTTCTACTTCTTTTGCACATTTTCCTCTCATTTCTTTCACTTTACCCACGTATTTGAAATCTCTCGCCAATTCCATTCTCCATTCACTATAATTTCACACTGGGAGCCACCTTCTCTCTCAATAAACATTACTTTATTTTCTACATTTACTCTCAAGGCACGACGCTCACAGATATCATCAAAACTCTGCACTAGTCTACCAAGTTCTTGTTCGGTATTTGCAAGTAGTACTGCATCATCAGCATACAACAAATTTGAGTTATTCCATCTATCACCATTCATTACCAGCGTCATCCCCCTCTCCATTGCTCGTGTTTTTATTTCTCTCATCACCCCATCCATATGTATACTGAACAACCATGGGGACATCACACAACCTTGTCGCATTCCCACACCAATAGTGAACCATTCATTTAGATTCCTATTGACCCTTACACATGCTTCGCTACCATCATAAAAACTTTTGACGTCACCTAGCAGCTTACCATCTACATCGTACACGCACAAAACCTTCTACAATCCTTCTCTGTCTTCGTTGTCGTATGCTTTTTCAAGATCCACGAATGCCATAAACACTTTATAGTCCTTCTCACAAACCTTCTCCGATATATGTCTCACTGTGAATATGTAATCCACACATTCTCTGCCACTCCTAAAGCCACCCTGTTCACCATTCACTAAGACTTCTGATATCCCTCTTAATTACTCTGTAATACTTCTATGTACCTTTCCTACCACACTCAATAAACTAATGCCACGATAATTCTTACACTCAGTTCTTTCATCTTTAATTTTGTACAGGGTTATAGTCACAGCCTGTATCCACTCTGCTGGCACAGTTTCACTCATCCATGCCTTCTTACACATCCCCAACAAGCACTTCATTTCGCTCTTTTCACTGCACTTAATCATCTCTGCATACACTTCACCTGCAGCTTTCCCATTTTTCAGCCGCTTCACAGCGCTCTTCACCTGTGCAAGTGTCACGTTTCCTGGCACAGCATTCCTTCTCTGCACATACCCCAAACCAATGTTTGCAGTGGCTCTGTTATCTCTATTCCCATTCATCAGGCTTTCAGAATATTCATTCCATCTGGTCCTTACTTCATCCCCAAGGGTTAATAATCTACCACCTACATCCTTCAAGTAGCAAGTAAAAAAAAAAAAAAAAAAAAAAACTCCAGTACATGTCTACGATCACCTACCGCAACAAGTATAAACTTTCTTTTACAAGTCTAAGAAGTTGGTCACAACAAGAAAGAAGCAAGAATAAAGTACAGTAAGGAAGAGAAAGGGTATGCGAGGGAAGAGAGTGAGAAGCGAGGCAAGAGGAAAGAGCGAGGGATCAATGCGAGTTTTGACAGGCCGAGCTTACGTCATCACAACACAGCTGACCTCCAACACACCCTCCTCCATCACCACCAACTTGTCCACCACAAAGACAAGCAGTGTTGAGCCTTCAGTGATGATGCAGGAGCAGCAAGATTGCTGTGGGTCATCATTCGCTGAGCAGGGACAACAACACCACTGACCTACCTCAACGAGTAACAAGTAGGTAAAATGAGTAAGAACGAGCAAGTGCAGTGTCTTGACGAGGAGGTACATCCGAGCTGTGTTGTTGTGATGAGCTGAGTTTGCAAAACACTAGCTAATCTCCGACTTCACTCCACACCTGCATTCCACACCAGCACTCCACACCTGCACTCCACACCTGCGCTTAGCAACTATCAGGGGAAGCAGCTACTTACAGCAGTGCCATCATTTGCTACGAACAGCATAACACATCAGTCAACCCAATATCACCACCACATTCACCATCCCACCATAGTTAATATCAGTTAGTTGAAGATTTACTCTTTCCAAGACTGTATTAGTTTAATAGGACTACTTCATTTATATACAACCTTACATATACACAACTAGCTTAGAACGCTAACACTAGTTAAACATAAAATATTTCACTAACAATAACCAATAATTATATAAATTATTCATTTTTTTTTCTATCGCATAACTTTCATACATCAGTTTTCTCTCGACACAGTGATATATATATATATATATATATATATATATATATATATATATATATATATATATATATATATATATATATATATATATATATATATATATATATATATATATATATATATATATATATATATATATATATATATATATATATATTGTTACGGAACAGAGAAAGATAATGTACACTTTAAGTGAGAATACTAAAAATCACTACTGTCCCGTAAAGTTCCAGGTTCAAAACAAAAGAGTTAGGTAAAATTACAAGTTAAAGTTTAATGCTCAAACTAACAACAAAACATTCAGGACTCATAAGGATAATGTAATGGCAAAAAACAGGTTAAATATATGGTTAACTGCAATAGCCTCTATTAACACGAAATTAGCAAGAGTAAATTTATCAAAGTCAGCCCTGATAAAATGAAAATACACTGGGTAGTGCTCAGTTAATGCAAGATAAATTATTACAGATACGAAATATTATGAACAATGGCTGACAATAAGAACCTTACATGAATTACAAAAAACCTTACTAACCCAGTACAAGAAAAAATGTAATAACACTCATACAAAAAACCTTATGCTACACAGTACAAGAAAAAATGTAATAACACTCATACT
Organism: Coenobita brevimanus; assembly: GCF_032717465.1. Lineage (NCBI taxonomy): Eukaryota > Metazoa > Arthropoda > Malacostraca > Decapoda > Coenobitidae > Coenobita > Coenobita brevimanus. The sequence continues at coordinate 27,244,837 of NC_136997.1, forward strand.
CAAATTACACAGCTGCTAGATGGTTGGAGACCTCCCTGAGCACTCACAATAATAACAACTGTACAGGGGAGGACAGAGATGTGAACAAAATGAGGAGTAGATCTAAGTGGCAATAATGCAGACTGAGCTCATTATATAGGGGCCAGCAGAGCTTGATACAACTTGTAAGAAGGACGCGCAAATGAAGCCATGGGGACAAAGAGTTGACAATCCTGCTCTGAACAACAGAAAGAACAACTTACTTTACTATAAGGGTAGAAGGGGGGAGTGAGGTAGAACACGCTCGTGATCAAACATGCAGCATACTGTACGTTAGAATTACACAAAGGATGATGAAATCATAGGCTATGTAACACCTCCCCACAAAGAAAAAGAAATTTACAAAGGAAATTTCTTATTACTCTAAAACAATCTGTCTAAAATCTAGATAAGCAATCTGCAATAACATTTTCTTTCCCCTTGACATGTTGTATGTCTAATGAATACTGAAGAAGTAGACTCCATCTTGTCAATCTCTGATTTTTATCTTTAAACTTACTAAGGAATTTCAGTGGGTTATGATCGGTATAAATGACTATGGGGTCAAAACCAGAACACAAATAAAATGAAAAATGCTGTAAACCCAAGATCAAGACCAAAAGCTCTTTCTCAATAGTTGAGTAGTTCTTTTGAGGAGTGAACTTCTTACTGTAATAAGATACAGGGTGTTCAATACCCTGATCATCCTCTTGCAGCAAAACAGCCCCAGCTCCTGTATCACTTGCATCAACAGCCATCTTAAAAGGCTTAGCAAAATTTGGAGTAGCGAGCACTGGCTTACTTAATAGGATAGCTTTAAGCTTGTTGAAAGAGGATTCACAGTTATCGGTTCAAACAAATTTAACTCCCTTTTTCAGTAGGTCTGTAAGTGGTGATACAGGAATTGAAAAGTTAAGAACAAATCTCCTGTAATAACCTACCATTCCCAAAAATCTTTGTAGCTCTTTCCTAGTTTTAGGTCTGGGAAGATCACTTATAACCTGAACCTTAGCTCCTGGTGGTGCAACATGTCCATCACCAATTACGTACCCAAGGTACTGAACTTTAGCTTGACCAAACTCACACTTTGATAAATTAGCTACAAGATTAGCCTGAACCAAAGGCTCAAGAAATTTACTGACGTGGCATAGGTGATCTTTCCAGTTGTCACTGAAGATTAATACATCATCAATATAAACAACACACCCTGCCAAACCCTCTGTTACAGCATTCATGAGCTTCTGAAATGTGGCTGGTGCATTCTTCATACCATATGGCATTACAGAACATGCAAAGTCTTTCCTAGTGTTACAAAACATGAGATCTCCCTAGCACGTTCAGTCATAGGTACTTGCCAGTATCCCTTTAACAAATCAAACTTACTTATGTACCTAGCCTTTCCGATCTTGTCTATGCAATCTTCCACGCGAGGAAGAGGGTAAGTGTCTGTTTTGGTTATCTGATTAACACGTCTGTAGTCGATGCAAAGCCGCAGTGACCCACCTGGCTTAGGGACTAGAGTGACAGGAGAACTCCACTCGCTCTGACAGGGCCCAATCATCTTGTGGTCCAACAGGTAGCCAAGCTCCTTCTGGATGAGAGGAACTTTCACTGGGTTCACACGGTAAGGAGGCAGTTAAATTGACTTTGCGTCTCCAACATCGACATCATGCATCAACACAGTGGTTCTTCCTGGAGTGGCACGGAACACTTGCGGGTACTCCTGCAGTAATGCCGAAAACTCCTGCCTTTCCTCGGGAGGTAGATGAGAAAGCTTAGTCTGGAGATCATTCATGATATCAGGATATTTCCCCAAACTATCACTCAGGCTCATGCTGCATGGGAGAACTTCACTTGCAGACTCGGGTGGAACAGCTACAATGCAGACTGGGTTATTTTCGTCCCGCCTGTGATATAACTTTAGCATGTTGAAGTGACAAAGTTGCTTGTTCTTTCTACGATCTGGTGTGGCAATGACATAGTTGACATCACTGAGTTTCTCCTCCACGAAATAAGGACCACTAAACTTGGCTTCAAGAGGTTGCCCATGCACCGGTAGCAGAATCAAAACCTGATCTCCTGGCTGAAAGTGGCGTAACCTGGACTTCTTATCATACCAAGTCTTCATCTTCTCCTGAGCAGCTCCTAAATTCTCTCTCGCCAGCTGTAAAGCAGTGGACAGCCGTTCTTTGAACTTCATCACATACTCCAGCAGCTTGACGTCATCTTCCTCCGACAGCCAGCATTCCTTGAGTAGCTTAAGGGGTCCTCTTACTTCATGGCCAAACAGTAGTTCAAAAGGTGAGAAGCCCAGTGATTCATTTGGAGATTCTCTTGCGGCAAATACAACGAATGGAAGACCTTTATCCCAGTCTTTCTGATGTTCCAAACAGTATTTTTTGAGGATCGATTTATGTGTTTGATGATATCTCTCCAACGCTCCTTGGGTCTGGGGATGGTAAGCTGAAGACGTGATCTGAGTGATGCCCAACTCTTTCAGAGACTGCTTGAAAACATTTGACATGAAATTACTTCCCCGGTCTGACTGTACCTCCTTGGGCAGACCAAACTTTGTGAAGAACCCTAGCATTTCCTTAAACACGTTCTTTGCTGAGATATTTCTAAGTGGAATGGCTTCAGGATAACGAGTAGCCATATCAATCAGGGTCAACACATAAGAAAATCCTGAAGAAGTCTTAGGAAGAGGGCCCACAATATCCACCAACACACGGGTGAATGGCGCCTCAAAAGGAGGAATGGGAACTAGAGGTGCAACCTTTTCGGTTTGATTACACTTCCCCACAACTTGACAGGTGTGACAACTCTTGCAATACCAGGAAACATCCCTGAAGATACCTGGCCAGTAGAAGTGTTTCAAAATGCGTGCCACAGTCTTCCTCACTCCAAGGTGTCCTGCCAAACTGGAATCATGAGCCACTCTAATGATATCCTGCCTACAAACACGAGGGATGACAACTTGATGTACAACCTCCCATTAACAGTCGGCTGATGCTGTTGGGGGTCTCCACTTCCTCATAAGTACTCCTGACTTTATATAATAACAAGTTGAAGCACCAGCTGACTCTTCCTCACTGCAAGCAGAGTTAGCTAGACCTTTCAACTCAGGGTCAGCAACCTGCAACTCAACCAACTCTTGACGAGACAAATTATCAACACTACGGGGTACTGCCTCATCTGGTGAGTGGTCCAAATTAGCAAGAAAAGTGTCAGCTAGAATAACATCATCATCATCATTATCCTCTAAGTCACCAGTAACTTTAGACTTAGCCCTAGTGACAGCACATGCAGGGACACACACACCACAAAGCCCGCCAGGAGACAGGACGTGTGTGCTAGGCAATCCCTAGGTCCTGTCCTCCCCACTTACTATTTTTTAAGCAGCCCATACCCCACTGACCGGGCTAATGTATGGCCCGGCCTGCAATAAAGTTGCAGGAAATCTTTGAACGAACGAACGAACATGCAGGGAACACATCAGGGACATCACAATCCTGGGCCGCAGCCACTGGCTCACTAGACAACTGATGAGCTGGATACACTTGACTTCCACCAATATCATTTCCAAGTAAGAAAGTTACACCTGACATTGGGAGTGTCTCAACCAACCCAACCATAACGGAACCATTAACAAAACCAGACTCTAAATTCACTCTGCACAGAGGGACAGAGAAGTAATTATTCCCTACACCTTGTAAGATTACCGTTTCATCAGAGGAATTAACATTAGAGCCTAGAACACTGGTCAGCATAAGGGATTGGCAAGCACCTGTATCACGATATATTTTAACTGTTTTCCTGTCATTACTGTCCAGAGGACTGACAAACCTTCAGACAGTAAATTAGCACATGACCTCTTGAGAGTGTCACCCACGTTACTGCTCAAAAGAGGAGCTCCATCATGAGAATTTAAGTTACCCCTCAAAGCAGGTTCAGTTAACTCAGTTAAGGAATTCTGGGAACTCTCAAGGGTGGACACTAGACCAATTGACTGAATATTTAAAGACTCCTTTTTGTTCACATCACGCTGTCTCCTGAAACATTTCTCCATAGTATGACCAAGCTTACTACATTAAGTACATTTACTTTTCTGAAATCTAGAGGTGAAGCTGGTATTTACTTCCTGAGAAACATCATCTTTATTCTCTTTCCTGTTACCTGTACACTGAGTAGAGGCAACGTACTTACTCGCAGCTTTCCCTTTTTCTCTAGAATATCTCTTGTGAGTGAGAACATATTCATCAGCTAAAACTGCAGCATCAGACAAATTATCTATTCTTCTCTCATCAAGATATAGGCTTACATCTTTATTAACACACCTTTTGTAGTCCTCCAGCAAAATCATCTGCTTAAATTTACCAAAATCAGAATCCACATTCTTAGAATTTAACCACTGCTCTAACAGATCTTCTTTGATTTTTGCATACTCAACATGGGATTGCTTATCTTGTTTATAAGTTGTCCTAAATTTCACTCTATAGGCTTCAGGAACAAGCTCATAGGCCTTAAGAATCAAGCTCTTAACTACATCATAATTATCAGATTGATCCTGAGGCAAAGATGCATAAGTTACTTGAGCTTTACCGGTGAGAACAGTTTGAAGGAGTACTGGCCAATACTTTTTTGGCCAATTAAAACCTGTAGCTACCCTCTCAAACAACTGAAAATACTTTGATAAATCAGATTCATTAAAAGGAGGGACAAGTTTAACATTTTTAGCCACATCAAAATCATCAGAGCTAGCTGATCCAGTTCCACATTGTTTCATGCGATACTCATGGTCTGCCTGAATCCTAGCAAGTTCAACGTGTGCCTCAGCCTCCTTAGCACGGGCCTCCTGCAGGGCTAGCTGTAACTTAGCTAATTCAATCTGCGTTTGCTCATTTGGAGGAGTTACATTAAACAAGCTTTCATTAATCATGTCAACAATTTGATCTTTAGAATGATGAGAGCGAACAACAACTCCCAATTGTTGAGCATCAAGCTTAAGTTCATTCTTTGTTCTGTTTTGTACATCACACAGTTTGCACATTTGACAAAAAATCTTTGGCTTCATCAAGCGTAGTAATAGTAGACATCATGAATAAATCACAGTCACAAAATATCAAACAATATCCTTATGATAATATCCTGAATATCCTGATAAGAGGTCGCCAAATTTATGTTACGGAACAGAGAAAGATACTCGTAATGTACACTTTAAGTGACAATACTAAAAATCACTACTGTCCCGTAAAGTTCCAGGTTCAAAACAAAAGAGTTAGGTAAAATTACAAGTTAAAGTTTAATGCTCAAACTAACAACAAAACATTCAGGACTCATAAGGATAATGTAATGGCAAAAAACAGGTTAAATATATGGTTAACTGCAATAGCCTCTATTAACACGAAATTAGCAAGAGTAAATTTATCAAAGTCAGCCCTGATAAAATGAAAATACACTGGGTAATGCTCAGTTAATGCAAGATAAATTCAGATACGAAATATTATGAACAATGGCTGACAATAAGAACCTTACATGAATTACAAAAAACCTTACTAAGCCTAAGAATTAACCTTATGCTACACAGTACAAGAAAAAATGTAATAACACTCATACTCAAATTACACAGCTGCTAGATGGTTGGAGACCTCCCTGAGCACTCACAATAATAACAACTGTACAGGGGAGGACAGAGATGTGAACAAAATGAGGAGTAGATCTAAGCGGCAATAATGCAGAGACTGAGCTCATTATATAGGGGCCAGCAGAGCTTGATACAACTTGTAAGAAGGACGCGCAAATGAAGCCATGGGGACAAAGAGTTGACAATCCTGCTCTGAACAACAGAAAGAACGACTTACTTTACTATAAGGGTAGAAGGGGGGAGTGAGGTAGAACACGCTCGTGATCAAACATGCAGCATACTGTACGTTAGAATTACACAAAGGATGATGAAATCATAGGCTATATAACACTATATAACACTTATATATATATATATATATATATATATATATATATATATATATATATATATATATCAGCATATAATACAGACTTATGGATATCCATTAATACCAGTGATGAAAATGGCTTATACAAATGAAGCTAACAATAGTGTACCACCTTCTGCACATAATTACTGCACTAATATGGCACCAGTATATATGAAGACAAAAACCTCACAAAATTTTCAGGTACTGACAAAGATACTGTGGACTCATTATCCAAACAGTGCTAACATCATTATTGTCTACCTTACCTAGTAAAAACCACTATGCTATACACAACCATACACATAAATACTTCCAACCAATGCCTAAGATGAATTTTAATATGTGTATGCATATTAATCCCTATGCACTGGTTGACGTGTATAGCTGTCACGATTCTGGGCGTGGAGGAACTCCAGTTGACGTGTGTAGCTACAAGCGTCTTCCCGCCACCCTTTGAACCAGCAACCATTTCCTATGACAACCATAGGGTAGGTAGGCACCCTAGGTATCCCACTGATGCGCGGGTCAGTCTGTACATGGCACTGATAGAGTGTGTACTCGTGACAGCGAGAGGTGGTGGAGAAGCACCTTCCTCAAGGAGGAGTGAGGAAAAGGCTTTCCTTCTCTCGTCCCTGATTGGTCTACGGAGATGAGCAGAATGGGGAGGTGTGACAGTGCTTATATTTCCCTCTGGTACTGTCGTCAAATTGATCGCCATTGTTCGAAGCTATATTTGTTGGTTACAACAGTTAATATGCATACATACAATATTATCTATGGTATATTACAATACCTACAGGTGTGCATGTTGAAATTCTAGAATATAAAAGACTAGTAAAAATATATAAGTAGTAAAACATTAGAAAGGACAGAACATTATTCAATATAAGCCAAAATCAGGAAGGGTGAGAGAGAGAGAGAGAGAGAGAGAGAGAGAGAGAGAGGGGGAGAGAGAGAGAGAGAGAGTTAAGAATGAGTGCGCAATGAGTGAACATGATCATAAAATAATCTTTGTAAGCTTTGTCTTGTCACTTTAACAGTGAACAGGAGCATCGCTCATTGTGAAAACATTGTTCACCCGTGTCTATATATATATATAGACACGAATTTGAAATGTTGAAGCTCAAGTGAGATTCCTTGGCTTCAGACACGTCTGGTGCAGTTGGTCCAAGCTCCACGATCGTTCTCCCTGCACATGTTATGGCGACCCCGCACATCAAGCTTCCCCCATATAAAGAAGGCGAGTGAATCGAGCCATACATAGCTCGTTTTGAAGACATGGCTCAACTTTACCAACTGGATGATGCAGCTAAGTGGCTTCAGTTTCTTAGCCTGTTTGAGGGCCCTGCCCTTGATATTCTCCACAAAATTCGTGGAGACAATCTCACGTATGAGATGATGAAGGCCGTACTCGTCAAAGCCTACGGTCTCACAGTTGACGACGCCATGAGTCAGTTCATGAGGGCGCGTTTACAGGATAAAGAGACTGCTGTTCAGTTTCTTGACCGGGTTACTGCTTACTTAAATGAGTGGATGGAGAAAGATGAAACTCCTTCCACGCGTGAGGGGATAATTGACCTTATGCTGCGCATGGAGCTAGAAAAGTCATGGCCTACTGAACTTATGGCTCAACTTAAGATCTGCCAGGTGGGAGATCCCAGCCAAATGGTGAAAAAGGCTGACGCATATTTCACTGCATACGGGTATCAAACTCGCAAGCAGCATACCTGGAACAGAAAACCTGATAAATCTGGGAAGCTGTGTCAGACTGAATCCCAGCACCAAGGCTGTTCTCAGAGTAATGGCCAAGGTCCAAAACTGCAGTGGAAGGACCAGGGGCAAAACACTCAGAAACCTGAGTGGAAGAGGTACAACAGGTACCCTAACCAGCAGCAGTATCAGCCACGCAACCGACCATCGGGACCGTCCTTTTCACCACCAGCTCAAGTGAATAGGAGGCAGGAAGCAAACGCAGCCTTCATTCCTCACCAGCAGCATGGTGGTCATGTCCCTACCAGTACGGGTACTCCTCCACAGTTCACTAGTCCCACAGTGACAGTGAACACCCCTCCACAGATGGCCAATGTTCCATCTCCACCGGCAGTGAGTACAACTCCTCAAGTATCTAATTCACAAGGCACCATGTTTGCCGCGTCATTTATTCAGCAGCCTAATCATTGGCTAGCTGCTTCCTCCACAGGCCCTTCCACAGGTGACAGTACCTTCCTTGTTCAGCCAGGGTTTGTGGGAGACATTCCTGTGAAGGTCCTGAGAGACAATGGTTCCTCAGGTTCCTCTGTCAAGCAGAGTTTCGTTCGGCCTGAGCAGTATACAGGTCGACAGATCCATGCAAACCTTATTGATGGATCAGTGAGATTGTTCCCTGAGGCATGTATCCAGGTAACATCTCCATTTTATACTGGTACGACACTCGCAGTTGTCACGCCAGAACCTTTATTTGACCTAATTATAGGCAACATTCCCGGTATCATGGTTAGTTGCACCGAAGATGACGCTACTCAGGCTTCAGCTTCAGTAACACGAGCCATGGCTGAGGCTCCAGATTGTGTCACCCCAGTGATCATTGAATCGCCGCAAGATCTGATGTGTAGCCAAATTGTTGTTCAAGAACAACATTCTGACTCGACACTTGCTGCTGTGTGAAAGAAACAAAAGGGTAGAGTGATAAAGTATTCACGGGCAGGTCGAGCCAAGTTCCTTCATAAACAAGGACGGCTCTACCGTGAGTCACGAACACCCGAGGGCGAGGTTCGACTGCAGTTTGTCGTTCCTGCCAAGCACCGCCTAGCAGTGTTACAATGGGGTCATTGTTCAGCCTCAGGAGGTCACATGGGCAAAAGCTGACTTTTTCTGGCCAGGGATGGGATGAGACATAAATAGTTTTGTGCGTTCCTGCAATGTGTGTCCATGCACCACTAATCAGGGACATGTCCTTCCTGCGCCGTTTGTAACCACACCCGTAATCTCTGAAGCAGTTGAGAGACAGGGTAGTGGTGAAGTGGGTGTAGACCTGACGTCTCGCCCATTGGCCCCACAGGACATAGCAAGTTCAGGGCCTGTACATACATATGTACCGTAAGTTAAGGGGAAGTTTGAGAACCCTGCAGAGACAGTCCGAGGCTGTGTTTTCGAGCCCGAGATTGCGTAGCGATTCTCAGCTTCCTGTCATTAATCATAAACGTAGAGTTAGTTAACAAGTAAACTGGGTGATGGGATGTTGTTAAGATGCTGTTCGATCACATGCCGGCCGGCTGCGCCGCATGTTGAGCGAGGTGGATGCCAGGTTAGAGCTCCCCCGCTAAGAACCCTTACGACTACATTTCCTGGTAAATAATGTGCCTAATAAATTAATGGCGACCTCGAATGTACGAAGCTTAGGCTGTCACTCGTATTTTTCAGCTAGAGCGTACCTTTCGTAGCATGTACTAATTGCTAGGCAGAGAGAGTAATTGTAATGTAATAAGAATTTTTGTCTCATTGACACTTTTGATGTTCCACACTAATTGATTTTGCACGTACAGCGATGGGTGTAGCAGTTTTGCTGTGTGGGCCAGCTGATCGTCTGCCGCACGCTGCTGCCTCTTCTCCTCTCCCATCGTCATCACCATATTATTAATATTTACTGTATTATTTTACACGTTGGTACAGTTATACTACAACTGTCACACCTACACCGTATATCACAAACACCACGCTACACAACACTTAGTTATCAGTGTAAATGTAGCGAACTTTCGCTCATTTTGACCTGAGTACAGGATTTTCACCATCGTCATGGAGAGTTTCCCTCAAGCTTGCCTCTATTAACGTAAATATGAGGTTCTTTCGCTCACTGGCGACTGCGACTTTCTCCTGTAGCAGGATAGCACACGCACCACAGTGTGAATCTTGTGTGACTGAGTTAGGATTTATATGTATGTATATTGAAATCTTTTTCTGAAGAAAAAAAAGATTTGATTTTCATGGGGCGTAATGTCATGAGTCGGCTAATGACATTGGCTTTTGTGGGAAACAGCGAACTCTAGTGGAATCCCAGTTTATCGTTCAGTTAACCGCTCATTCGGTCGGGAGTCTTTTCAAATCAATTTTTCACTGTCATAAGTGATCGTCTTTGTGCAAGACATTAGCACTTCCTCTGAGCGATTTGTTTTGGCCGTGTTTCGCTCACTCTAGCCATTAGAAAGGCGGCCACAGCGCTCCCTTCTTTCCCACGAGTTAGTCAGTCAAGATTTGAGCATCACAGAAGTAGGTTGTGTGTGGCAGTGTCCATCCTCAATGACACCTAGTTCCCACCGTCCACATAGCTGATTGGCGAGAGACAGCGAGCACAGTGTTCTTCCTCAGTAACGACACCCAGTCACCGCTTAGTCCAGTCTTTGACCAGTATTTTCTTTTCGTTTTCCTAGACGGCCGGCTGCGCCGCATGTTGTTTTCCTAGGTTTAAGAATTTAGCTTTTGAGTCAATGAGTGCGACCTCTTTATTTGAATTCACTTTGAAATGTAACGTTAAATTTATTCCTTTGTAATCAATAAATTTAACAGTTCTTTTTCTTTGAGCTTAATGTAATGTAAATTCGTGTTTCATTTCTCCATAATTAAGCTTATTCTAGTTATAGCTCCTAGCTTGCATAAACGCATTGCTATTCATAACTGGTACTTGGGCCAGTCTTGTTGTATTAAGCTTAAAATCCGTTGTGCCTTCTAGGAGTTAATGCATCAGCAAGAACCAGATATCATTAATAGTATTAGTTATTTATTGTCAGGGGTGAAGTCACTTTCTCCAGAGGCTAACAGTACCAATAAACAGCAATTGTGAGGAATTAGTCTCTGCTGTGTACTGTTGAGAAAGTTTATAAATTCTCGTTCTGAGAGAATCGGCGAAGCAAGCCGCCATAAAGTAATCAATGCTTGATTTAGCAAGACAACTCTTGTTCCTGCTGTTCAGTATTATTGAACATTATCATTTAATAATTGCATTTATTTTAAAAACCCCGTGACAATTGGCGACCTCATTCCAGGATATTAACTCCTAGCTCTAAAGCTATTCACGAGATAATACTCACTCGTCCATACTTAGGTATTTAATATTAAAGTCTATAGGCACTACCTTACTAGTGATTATTGATTCATTTTTATTATTTTTCATAATAGTTTTGAAAGTCAGTTGTTTGTTTAATTTTCTTTCTTTACCAGTTTCATTAGATAAAACTGGTCACCACTAACCTGTGCCTATATTCTTTATTCTCAATTATTGACATCTTGCAAAAAAAAAAAAATTGCAGTCAGTACTGAGTCGCTAGTATTTAGATTGAGTTAGCATCATGTCGACCAGCGTTTATGTACAGGAAGACAAAGATATGGGTCTTACGAACCCAACTGAAATCATGGAATTCGTCCTCTCTCAGTTTAATTATGAACAGCAGTGTGAGAGTGATGCTCGTGAAGAGTGTCGGATTCAGCGTGAGGAACGCGAAAAGGAGAGCGAATGCGAGCGAGAACAGCGCGAACACGAGCGAAAACAGCGCGAACTCGACTTAGAACATGAGCAAGAACAGCGTGAGGAACGAGAGAGAGAGAATGAGAACACGAACGTGCCGAGCGAGAAGCACGCGAAAAACATGAATATGAAATGCTGAATCTCAAGCAAGATTCCTTGGTTTCAGACACATCTGGTGCAGTTGGTCCAAGCTCCACGATCGTTCTCCCTGCACATGTTATGGCGACCCCACACATCAAGCTTCCCCTATACAAAGATGGCGAGTGAATCGAGCCATACATAGCCCGTTTTGAAGACATGACTCAACTTTACCAACTGGATGATGCAGCTAAGCGGCTTCAATTTCTTAGCCTGTTTGAGGGCCCTGCCCTCGATATTCTCCACAGAATTCGTGGAGACAATCTCACATATGAGATGATGAAAGCTGCACTCATTAAGGCGTATGGTCTCACACTTGACGACGCCAAGAGTCAGTTCATGCGGGCGCGTTTACAGGATAAAGAGACTGCTGTTCAGTTTCTTGACCGGCTTACTGCTTACTTAAATGAGTGGATGGAGAAAGATGAAACTCCTTCCACACGTGAGGGGATAATCGACCTTATGCTGCGCACACAGCTAGAAAAGTTGTGGCCTACTGAGCTTGTGGCTCAGCTTAAGGTCTGCCAGGTGGGAGATGCCAGCCAAATGGTGAAAAAGGCTGACGCATATTTCACTGCATACGGGTATCAAACTCGCAAGCAGCATACCTGGAACAGAAATCCTGATAAATCTGGGAAACCGTCTCAGACCGAACCCCAGCAACAAGCCCATTCTCAGAGTAATGGCCAAGGTCCAAGCAAACCGCAGAGGCAGGACCAGGGGCAAAACACTCAGAAACCTGAAATGGAAGAGGTACAACAGGTACCCCAACCTCCAGCAGTATCAGCCACACAACCAACTGTCGGGACTGTCTTTTTCACCACCATCTCAAAGGAGGCAGGAAGCAAACGCAGCCTTCATTCCTCGGCAGCAGCACGGTGGTGATGTCCCTACCAGTACGGGTATTCCCCCACAGTTCACTAGTCCCACAGCGACAGTGAACACCCCTCCACAGATGGCCAATGTTCCATCTCCACAGGCAGTGAGTACGACCCCTCAAGTATCTAATTCTCAGGGCACCATGTTTGCCTCATCATTTATTCAACAGCCTCATGACTGGCTAGCTGCTTCCTCCACAGGCCCTTCCACAGGTGACAGTACCTTCCTTGTTCAGCCAGGGTTTGTGGGAGACATTCCTGTGAAGGTCCTGAGAGATAATGGATCCTCAGGTTGCTCTGTCAAGGAGAGTTTCGTTCGGCCTGAGCAGTACACAGGTCGACAGATCCAAGCTAACCTTATAGATGGATCAGTGAGATTGTTCCCTGAGGCATGTATGCAGGTGGCATCTCCATTTTATACTGGTACGACACTCGCAGTTGTCATGCCAGAACCTTTATTTGACCTAATTATAGGCAACATTCCCAGTGTCAAGGATAGTTGCACCGAAGATGACGCTACTCAGACTTCGGCTGCAGAAACATGAGCCATGGCTGAGGCTCCAGACTGTGTCACCCCTGTGACCAATGAATCGCCGCAGGATCTGATGTGTAGCCAAATTGTTGTTCAAGAACAACATTCTGACCCGACACTTGCTGCCGTGCGGAAGAAACAAAAGGGTAGAGTGATAAAGTATTCACGGGGAGGTCGAGCCAAGTTCCTTCGCAAACAAGGACGGCTCTACCGTGAGTCACGAACATCCGAGGGCGAGGTTCGACTGCAGTTTGTCGTTCCCGCCAAGTACCACCTAGCAGTGTAACAATGGGGTCATTGTTCAGCCTCAGGAGGTCACATGGGCAAAAGGAAGACCCAGGGCCATATCCGAGCTGACTTTTTCTGGCCAGGGATGGGACGAGACATAAATAGTTTTGTGCGTTCCTGCAATGTGTGTCCACGTAACACCACTCAGGGACACGTCCTTCCCGCACCGCTTGAACTCACACCCATAAATTTCTGAAGCAGTTGAGAGACAGGGTAGTGGTGAAGTGGGTGCAGACCTGACGTCTCGCCCATTGGCCCCACAGGACACATTATGTCCAGGTCCTGTACATACATATGTACCGTAAGTTAAGAGGGAGTTTGAGAACCCTGCAGAGGCAGTCCGAGGCTGTGTCTCGAGCCCGAGATTGCGTAGGATTCTCAGCTGTCCCGATATTGTATATACATGTGTACTCTAGGCTAAAAGGGGGAAGTTTCAGGACCCATGTCCAGTCCGAGGCTGTGTCTGCGGACACACGAGGCCGTGTTTCCACAAGGATTCTCAGCTCCCCGATATTAATATAAGTACTGTAGGTTAAGGGGAAAGTTCGAGAGAGAACCCCGCAGAGGCGACCTGAGGCTGTGTCTGCGGACACACGAGCCTGAGTTTGCATAAGGATTTTCAGTTGCCCGATATTAATATAGGCACTAGGTTAAGGGGGAGGTTGAGGACCTGTGTGCAGTCTGAGGCTGTGTCTGAGGGCACACGAGCCAGAGTTTGCATAAGGATTCTCAACTTGCCGACACTAATCGTAAGTGTAGAGCTAAGTTTAACCAGTAAACTACACGAGTCCTCGAGACCAACGGCATCCAGGGACTACGTTTCCTGGTTAATAATGTACCTAATAAATTAATGGTGACCTCGAATGTACGAAGCTTAGGCAGTCACTCGTATTTTTTTGCTAGAGCATAGCTTTCGTAGCGTGTACTGATTGCTAGGCAGAGAGAGTAATTGTATTGTAATAAGAATTTTTGTCTCATTGACACTTTTGATGCTCCACCTTAATTGATTTTGCAAGTACAGCGATGGGTGTAGCAGTTTTGCTGTGCAGGCCAGCTGATTGTCTGCTGCACACTGCCGCCTCTTCTTCTCTGCCTTCGTCGTCACCATATTAATATTTACTGTATTATTTTACACGTAGGTACAGCTATACTACAACTGTCACACCTACACTGTGTATCATATACACCACACTACACAACACTTAGTTGTCAGTGTAAATGTAGTGAACTTTCGCTCAGTTTGACCTAAGTACGGGATTTTCACTGTCGTCACGGAGTTTTTTCCCTCAAGCTTGGCTCTATTAACGTAAATACGAGTTTTTTTTTTCGCTCACTGGCGACTGTGACTCTCTCCTGTAGCAGGATAGCACACACACCACAGTGTGAATCTTGTGTGACTGAGTTAGGATTTATATGTATGTATATTGAAATTTTTTTTTTGAAGAAAAAAAGATTTGATTTTCATGGGGCGTAATGTCACGAGTCGGCTAGTGACATTGGCTTTTGTGGGAAACCGCGAACTCTAGTGGAATCCCAGTTATCGTTCAGTTAACCGCTCATTCGGTTGGGAGCCTTTTCAAATCAATTTTTCACTCTCATAAGTGATTGTCTTTGTGCAAGACATTAGCGCTCCCGCTGACGATTTGTTTTGGGTGCGTTTTGCTAATTCTAGCCATTAGAAATGAGGCCACAGCGCTCCCTTCTTTCCCACAAGTTAGTCAGCCAAGATTCGAGCGCCAAAAGGCAGGTTGTTTGTGGCAGTATTCTTCCTCAGTAATGACACCTAGTTCCCACCGCCGCCGTGATTGGCGAGAGACAGCGAGTGCAGTGTTCTTCCTCAGTGATGACACCCAGTCACCTTAGTCCACTCTCTGACCAATATTTCCTTTTCGTATTTTCCTAGGTTTAAGAGTTTAGCTTCTGAGTGAGTGAGTGAGTGCGATCTCTTTATTTTGAATTTACCTTGAAATGTAACGTTAAATTTATTCCTTTGTAATCAATAAATTTAACAGTTCTTTTTCTTTGAGCTTAATGTAATGTAAACTCGTGTTTTATTTCTCCATAATTAAGCTTATTTCCCTTATAGCTCCTAGCTTGCATAAACGCTTTGCTATTCATAACTGGTACTTAGGCCAGTCTTGTTGTATTAAGCTTAAAATCCGTTTTGCCTTCTAGGAGTTAACGCATCAGCAAGAACCTGATATCATTAATAGTATTAGTTATTTATTGTCAGGGGTGAAGTCACTTTCTCCAGAGGCTAACAGTACTAATAAACATGCTTGGGGTTTCATTTACTCGGGACTTATCTTGGAAAGATCATATTACATCTCTTGTAAAATCTGCTTCCAAGAGATTGGGTGTGCTAAGCCAACTCCGTTCTTTCTTTACCCCTGCACAATTGTTGACTTTATACAATGGTTTTATCCGCCCCTGTGTGGAGTACAACTCTCATATGTGGGGAGGCTCCCCACACACAGCTCTTCACAATAGGGTGGAGTCAATGAGTTTTCGTCTCATTAACTCTCCTCCTCATACTGATTCCCTTCAACCTCTTTCTCTTCGCTGCACTGTTGCATCTTTATCTCTTTTCTATCTCTACTTTAATGGCCACTGCTCCTCTGAACTGTCTGCCTGCATTCCTCCACCTCTACGATGGGCGCCTAGCACCAGTCTAGCAGCAAACTCTCATCCCTTCTCTGTCCAACTCTCTAATGCAAGAGTTAACCGTTACTCCCAGTCCTTCATTTATGCAACAGGTCAACTCTGGAACTGTCTCCCTCTGTCTGTATTTCCTGCTGCCTATGATCTCCAGTCTTTCATACGCAGTGTGTCCAGGCATCTCGAGTGAATGGATCTTGAATTTGGCTCTATCTTGTATTTTGTTTTTCTCTTGGAGGGAACTCTTATTGCGGGCTCATGGCCTTTGGTTCCTTCTTCCTCGCATAAAAAAAAAAAACTCCCCGGAACCGACCCGACCCATACATCTCAGTCTGGGCTCTCTACCATCTTGGACTCCCAGCCTGTGTCAGGATCGGGGTGGACCTGAATCCTATGCTCCTTGCAGCCCCATGGAGACAGCCTCAAGTCGCTTCACTTTAGAAATGGCCTCAAGCCACTCCACTACCGAGATGGCTTCCAGCTGCTCCACTAACAAGACGGCCTCAAGCCGCTCCTTCACTAACGAGAGGGCCTCAAGCTGCTCTACAAGGACTACCTGCAGAGTCGGTAGCGATCCTGAGGAGAAGACACCAGGAATGGTCTCCAGCCATGCCCACAGACGAGAGACGGCCTTTAGCCACTCTACGCCCGCACGTCGTCCTCCCACGCCCACCTCCTGTAGTACCAGCCTCCAGGCAGGGAGTCCACCACTGACAGCCTTTTGGCAGGGCCCTATAGTGTCACCGAGGCTATTCTCCCTGCAGTTGGCCTCTGAGGAGGACCTGCCCCTGACAGACCCCTCCCCAGAATGACACCTCAGCCCCCTCCTGATGGAGTTGTTTGGCTCCTATCCCACAAGCCAGACCTCTGTCCCCAGCCCCCAGCACCCGGGGCCTTTCATCACGCCCATGGGGGACGACCTTAATCTGCCCAGACTGTAAAGTGATTCAGGTGTGTAACAGTACGAGGATACATAGTGAAACTGCCAACAGTGAAATCATTAAGTGACCATGATCAGACAGTGACTTAAAGTGCAGTGTGATAGAAGTAAGGCTAGCATACACAAAGTAGTGATATTAACCCTATCAGGTTTCTGGGCAAGGCAGATTATGTCTGTGATAGAGTCAGCCACTCATGCTGACCCACATCTTCGCAGCCCGATATTTTACTTTGATCGCTCTGTGTAAATACAATTTTCATGATAGAATGTTGTTTTTAATGTCATTTTTAAGCTGAATAGTTGTACTTTATCATAGTATGTTAAAAAAAAAAAAAAGGAGAACAAAGAAAATAAAATGTCAAAATGACAAGTTGAAGTTAGGTGATAAGGAAGAATTTTATACCTTGCCGTAGAAAAATATTTGGCACAAAATAACGAGTAAAGATATTTAAATTTGGTTTAAACCATGCAAAAATACAATAAATTACCTTTACAGTGATTAATAGATTGTGGTAATCCTTGCACTTCATTGTGCAGTAGAGCGAAAGGAAAGAGCTGCATAATTTTATTTTAGTCGGCTGTATATTCGCTCTGCTATGTTTTTCTTTGATCGGTCAGTGTAAATACACTTTTTAAGATAGGATGCTAGTTGTGGTGTTATTTTGAAGCTGAATAGTTGTACTTTATCGTAGTATGTTCATAAAAGGAAAACAAGGAAAATAAAAAGTCTAAGTGACGCGTTGAAGTTACGCAAAAAATAAAAATTTTATACCTTGCCGTAGAAAAATATTCACCAAGAATAAAGTAATAGAGAAACAAAGTCATGAGTCACACCAGCTGTGCAGTACCGCCACGCATAGAGCAACCATTCCGTGACATCATGCTCGAGCCTCTTTGTTATGAGGAGTAAACGCGATTTATGGTGAATATTTTACAGAAGTTTCGTAAAATGACGATGAAAATCATCATTGGAATCGCTGAGGTTGGATTTGAAATGGCGATCGAAATAGTCATAAGAATCTCAAAGGGTTAAGATTCAACAAACTTCCCCCCCCCTTGCACTCGTGCCAACCAAGATTCCCCTCTCCCCCTCCCCCTCCTCTATGTGCTCCCTGCAACAAAGACAAGTAAGTGCCTCCCCGACAGTATCATCACGAAGTTGGACTTACGGACTCTCATGTAACCTGAAGCTAGTGTTCCAGAACTGTAACACCCTGTAATGTGAACCGTACAATGAACTGTAACACCCTATACTGTGAGCTGCATTATGAACTGCAATACCCTATGCTGTGGGCTGCACTGTGAACTGTATCACCCTGTACTGTGAATTGTACCACCCTGAATCGTGAACTGTGTTTGTCAAGTATCCTGCAGTTACGTTCACCCATATTCAGCAGCCCCTGAACTGATGAGTCAATAATACTGTGAGAAATCCTACTGCCTTTGTAGACCCTTAGTGAATATATGTGTAAGGTGTTGCCTTCAGTTTTTATGCTCTGTTCCACTTATATTTGTAGTATCGCCCCAGTCTTGAAAAGAATTCAATAATAGGCCAGGCGTTTTTAGGACAGGAAGCCGTCTCAAAAACACCTAGCATAACAGATATTACATAGCTATGTCCTGTACATACGAAGAATTCACTGATCTTTATCATGGTTCTTACGGGAAATCGATACGTTAAATAGTTTTCGAGTAAGTGGACGACATACGTAGAATACTCCTCCTCACCCGGAAGTGAGATAAAAACACTCCTTTTCTCTGCCTCACCCGCACCTACTTATTTTAGCTCGTTAGTTTTTATTATTTGTTTTTATTTTCTTTTTTTACTCAAAAGTATGCACGTAAAATATCATAAGCTTTTTGATAGTCGTCTCAGAAACTCGACATGACCACCAGTCTTTTTGCTAGGTAGTGATACTGAAGCTGAACTTTCTACCATCTCATATGGGTATATGTAAAAAACAATACTTATTTGTGTAAAACGTATAGAAATATAGAAATAGGTCAGTATACAAATCACCAAAATGTGTGTGTGTGTGTGTGTGTGTGTGTGTGTGTGTGTGGCATATTTTGTTCTCTCCTCCTTTCACTACCTTTGCCTAACACATACAATGCACACAATAGATTTCTTCACAAACATTCAGTGCATGACATACGTATATATGTGTGGCATATTTCTTGTCTCTGATCCTTGTGCTAGGTTTTCGCTAAGTCAGTCAATGCACGCAATATTTCTCAGTGAACACTCGCTGCAATATTTTATTCGTATGTTTCACACTAGACCATCGCAATATAGCACTGTCTGAGATTGGTACAATATCTTTTCACTGAAGTCTGTGATTGTGTGGCATATTTGTTGTCTCTGAAACTTGCACTAGGTTTAAGCTAAGTCAGTCAATGCTTGCAATATTTCTTGATGAACACTCACTGCACTATTTTATATGTATATTTCACACTGAACCATATGCAGATAAAAAACTATCACATGATTCCATCCCATCCTCCACTATTACTCCCTTCCTGACCCTATGACATGCGTGACCGCTTGTTTCCTTAGCGACTATGGCATATCTCTGTGGCATACATAATGCCTGCTATGGTAGGTCAGTTATTTCATTAATCCAGGCATTATATGCTTCACAAAATATAAGTATTGGCTTCACTATAAAGGGAAAATACTCACATCATTTACGGGCAGGGTGAAGCAGAATGGAAACCCTGTTACAACTAACCACACTCCGGCCTCTAGGCCTAACAGCTGATAACGGGCCCCAACACTTTACAAACAATATATCCATGTTCTACAGACACAGTCATTTCACATTATAGTCAAAAACACTTTACAATCACAATATTTCAATAATGGCTTCTGTCTCGGGTGGGTGGGGAAAAATGGTGGATTTAGAGGGATGACTGACAGCAGCGCTACCCTTCAGCCCGGCTTGTTGTGAAAGGCTGAGGTTTTTCTGCTGTGCACTGTCTTCATCAGAGCAGTCACAGTGTTGTCAAGTGTTTACCTCGGAAGAGGGAGGCACCCACTAGAACACACCAAGATTTGACGCAAATCGGCCAAAAAATTCTTTTTGATGGCAATTTTTTTCTGCTTAACAATGCGATTTGCATGCGTGTTCATGTGCCAAACCACAAAGAACGCGATTTGCGTCAACGTGCCTCAGAGGGTTAATCCTTGACAACATTTCACTATCTTTCACAAGTACCAGTGATATACAAACTTCAGTAACAGTTCACTGTTTGCCAATGACACTTCACTATTTTCACAAGTTCTGATGATATACAAACTTCACTGACACTGCACTTACACTGCACTACACTCAAAGTGAACTGAAAACCGACTGACTATCTAGTCTCTTCCCCATCCTTATATAAGTGTCCTGTATTCTAGAGTATTCTACATTTTACAACAGTTCTGGTGTATTCCAGTGAGGAAGCACAGTAACAACAGTTACCAACTGGGAGACATCCAAAACATCCCTATTTTCTTACTTTACATAACACTTTAAAATATTTAGCATTACCCCCTTAATCGTGGGGCGTCACTTTCGTGATGCTTGGGAGCAAGGGATCATATCGCAGGGCGTCACTTTTGTGATTCTGTGTTATTTTGAATTCGCCCGGGCTTTCAAGTGGTGGCTTGTATCATCTATCAGCACTGCCAATGTCCAACACTAGTCAGCTCCTAATCTCATCTGTACTCCCATCCATTGTTGACAATTTAACCATTTCTCCCCGTTCTTGACTCCCCTCCCTACCTCCCCTCCATTACCCTCTCCTCTCGCCTGCCCGGCCGTGCTACGTTAAGTAAATCTTCCCTGGAATTTTTCACTGATTTCATCCATTGAAATAAGCCCTATGCCCTGTTCTTATACCAAATAATATATACAAGAAAGAAATAAGGTAAGTGAAAGTGCAATACACCTAGAATTGGCTAATTATCACCTGACAACACCTCACATGTACTCGTTCGCTAATTTTCACTGTTTATTTCCCCTTGAAATATGGCGTATAATTTATTTTCGTAATAACAATATATATAAGAAAGGAAGGGAGAAGCCTAAGTGATATTTATATTCACCTGGAAGTACCTAATTATTGCAGGCCCCCAAACTGTATTCTATGCTAAGTAAATCTTCCCTGGAATTTTCCACTGATTTAATCCATTGAAATAAGCCCTGTGTCCTATTCTTATACCAAATAATATATACAAAAAAGAAATAAGGTAAGTGATAGTGCCATACACCTGGAATTGGCTAATTATCACCTCACAACACCTCATGTGCACTCGTTCACTAATTTTCGCTGTTTATTTCTCCTTGAAATATGCCGTGTAATCTATTCTCGTAATAAATATACATATAAGGAGGGAAGGGAGAAGCCTAAGTGATATTTACATTCAACTGCAACTACCTAATTTATTCTGTATTGTCTTGGTTTCCTGCCAATCATTTCATTGTTATATATTACCAGGTGTCACAAGGCTAAAGTTGGTAGTATTGCACTCACCCTAGCCAGGCGGCAGGAGGCCACCACTGTCAGTTTACTGTCGTCTTTCAAGGTGAAAGTACATCAGATTCGCGCCTGTCAAATTCCGCTGCTTTTTAGCCCCATGCAAAGGGCCCTGTGACCTCTACCCCCTATTAAACCTCATGTGGAAAGAGGTAAAGGGCTGACAAATGACAGAGAATGACTATGATCTTTTTGGTGAGTAAAACAGTGCAAGTGGAAATGTAAATAATGTGTAAATAATATGTAAACAGCAAGTGAAAGCAATGAATGTAAATATAAGTGAACAGTGGAAAATAGTTTTATAAGTTACTGCAAGTGACATTGCCTAACACAGTGAAAATAAAATAGAAATGTAAATAATGTAAATAAAATAGAGAATGAAAATAGAAATGTAAATGAGTAGTATTATAAGAATACAAGTATATATACTAGGAGTAATGAAAGTGAAAGTTTCACTCTAGCATGTATGAATACTATGAGTTATGAGAGTGAAGGTGAAAGTGACATTCACTCTCAACGCTAGTATACAGGACGTGAAAGTGAATGCTACGTATTTTACTGAAGGAAATTGAATGCCTACAGTGACAATAAACTACTATCACTGAAGGAAACTTATGGATAAAGACTGTAGATATATATAAGTGTTATATAGTAATAGAAATATAAAGTGTGAGGAGTTTTATGAATAATAAATGACAGAACACCAGCGGCGAACGATCGGAAGTGGGAAGGTCATACGCCCTCGTAATTTTCATTGCTTTCACATTTTTTTTTTTTTTGGGGGGGGGGAGTATGGATTCCAAACTATTTCAGAATCATAGAATAGTGTTTCTAGTGATAATATCAGGCTGTGGTAATCATATTACGGGTTGTTGGGAAGTGTAAAGTGGAGACTTCATTACCCAACTTCAGAGGTCTCCACAAGTCCTACGGTACTCGACGAAGGCTCAACAAACATCCCAGGAGAAAGCTGAAGGTATGTACCATAAGCATATATAATTTTAATATTCTAGGACTAATAACTGATTTTTGGGAAATATTTTTAGAGAGTCTGTCAGAGCACGAATATGCCCACGGGAGCTGCAAGTCAAAGCAAAACAAGCCCGCGGTTTAAGGGTTAAAAATTTTGAGAAAACGAGCACAAAAATATATGTATACCTTACAAAATAATTATGCTCACAAACAGCAGGCAAATTGGCAACTCTGACTCGTGCGAGAACTATCATAAACATCGGGAATCAGTGAGAAACTTCGAGACTACCTAACTACCAAATCCCACTTCTTAATAAAACCATTATCATCACCATCCTACTCCCTCAAAAAAAGTAATTTAAGATAGAATCTAAAAAACAAAAAAACTGATGGAACTATGAACAGGATTTGCAAACAACATCGTGATCCAAAACATAACACAGATCCGAAATATAACGGTGAAGATCTGAATAGGTGGTCGCAGCTGAACTCTCCAATATCGTGGATATCTGTTCGTACAGCAAAATGGGGAACTAAAGGAAAACTTGTGAAAGATGTGGGAAGAAGAGCATTCCAAAAGAGGCCAAAAAATGTGAAGAATGCGTGGAGCAGGATGCAAACAGACAGGCCCACTGCAGGGTCTGCAGAGGAGGACGATGACGTATGCTGTGATGCCTGTAACGTTTGGTTTCACACAGGCTGTGACAAGTTTGGAATTGTACAGAGTACTGCAAATATATGAATGACTGATGTGGTTTTGCAAAAAGTGTAAGCCACAAATCGAGAGATGTGTGGAGAAATCTTGGACCCTAGAGAAAGACATGCTTAACCTGCCCCATCCCGGAGACGTGAATTCACGTCCTCACATGATGTGCACTCATATCCTGGAGACGTAAATTAATGCGGCATCATTGCAAGGTCCCTAATTTGCACAATTTTCAATTTTCGCGAGTGATTTCGCAAGTGATATTTGGCATGTATACACGGGACACCTTCCTCTATTCCTCTACAAGATGGCAAGCAGGGACAATGCCTTACACCGCATAACCACTCCCCCCCCCTGCACGCCATTGTCTTGGCAATTCACCTGTTACCAGTGACCTGGCCAATAAAGACATTCAGGGCCAGAGTGATTCCCCAATCGATGACAATGTGGAGGACAAAGTTTACATAGCATTAGAGGAAGAAACAGTCAGAAATGATGATCAGGTAATGTGGAAAAAAAAGGTCATGAATGGTGATGAGTTAGTGAGTGAAACAATGCTTATAATGCCAATATTACTGTTTGAAAACCAATATACTCTTGTACTACATATAAATTCGTACCAAGTAAATAAATAAATACTGTTTATGAGTGGATAAAATAGTTACCCTCCCATAGAACTCGTTTTCTTTGGTGCCAGCCTGTTAGAAAACCCAGTCAGGTAAGGAGGTACTCGTACCTGGATCGAGTATTTTAAACCTCAGGTGAGCGATTTCTCTATGAATTTTCGATGTTTGTCACCAAAAGCGAATGTTTGAGCCTCAAAAAAAAAGGTCCAAAAATGTCGGGACTGGGGCGTACCACTGCCCAGAAAACGTCGGGATGGGACGGGTTAAACTCAGTGATAGAATTAGATAGCGAGAAGAATGTAGGGCTGAAAAAAAAAAAAAAAGATATTATGGAGGAAATGATGGAAAAGGTATTGGAGAATCTGTCAGAAAGGGAGGAAAAGGAGAAGAAGAAATATAACAGTGTAATTTATGGCATGCAAGAGGCAGAAAGCGAGAAAACACAGGAAAGAGAACAGGTGGATAATGTTATGTGCCAGGATGTGTTCACCAAATGTCTAGGAGTGGAAGATTATCACACGGAGAAAGTTATATGGCTACAAAAAAGAACAGAATGAGGGAACAGACCAGTACTATAAGTCTGTCTCAGGAGAGACGAGGGTAGAATATCGTCTATTTTACTCCAAAGTCACTGTCAAAGGCCGAATGCACCTGACTTTACGACCTGTGGGAATACAGGCTGACCAGGGACAAGGCCTGAGGGCAAGAGGCACACACACACACACACACACACACACACACACACACACACACACACACACACACACACAGCCAATGAATGAATGGATATAAGTGACCCACTATGCTCACAGGTTAATATGAACTGTGGTTCCCGTTTTTGGATGTAACTTTTTTTTTTTTTTTTTGAGTTACAATGCACTAAAAATAAACGAAAAATATTGGACCAGTTATTCGTTGTATATTTAGATTTAATAGCATATTATTCCTTTTATTTTACTTTTTTTTTTTTGAGCATGATTCGCCTGTCATCAAGAATCTGTAAGTTGACATCTCAGGTCACAGCACCTCCTGACTGACTCCTGGGAGATGACAAAACAGAGTTGTCTGCAGTTTTCCCCTTGCTTCAATCAGAGCTGGATATCCATATTCGCATTTCATCAACGGACTTACCCTCTCTCTCTCTCTATCTCTCTCTATACCCCTGCTTCCCTCCTTTCTTCTCTCCCTCCTCCCTCCCCCATCTCTCTCTCTCTCTCTCTCTCTCTCTCTCTCTCTCTCTCTCTCTCTCTCTAAACCTCTGCTTCTGTCCTTTCTTGTCTCCTCTACCCTCTCTCTCTCTCTCTCTGCTTCCGTCCTTGTCTCCCTCCTCCCTCCCCCATCTACCCTCTCTCTCTCTCTCTCTCTCTCTCTCTCTCTCTCTCTCTCTCTCTCTCTCTCGTGTGTGTGTGTGTGTGTGTGTGTGTGTGTGTGTGCAATCATTATCATGACTAATGGTATGCTTTGTATTGGAAATTAAAGATGAGGAGAAATATTGTGGAATCCATGGAGAAAATTGTGGCAGAAGGGTGTAGACATGTATGAAGGTGAACATTAATTGGCTCACAGAGAATTAATGACAGTTCCACATGCTGACGTCTCGAGGGGACTTCTTGTAGTTGTTCTCTATAAATATATTCCAATGTTTTATTTATTTTATAATACTTATATCACAGTTAAGTTATACTTTGCATTGAGATTATTATTCACTACTACAGAAACTTGAGAGAGAGAGAGAGAGAGAGAGAGAGGGGGGGGGGGCTGGTCATTCCCAGGGGACAAGTGGTCACTCCTCACCTCTCTCTCTCTCTCTCTAGCATGCAGACCCAAACTTAAAAGGAGTTGCCCAGCATAGGCCAACCGGCCTACTGCGGGTGTTCTCTTTAAATAATATGTTCCAGTGTTTTATTTTTTTTTTATATAATACTTATTTCACAGTAAACGCAGACTTTGCACTGACACTATTCACTCCAACAGAACCTTGAGAGAGAGAGAGAGAGAGAGAGAGAGAGAGAGCAGCTGTGTTTATGAAGAATGAAGATGAGCTTTTCAGGTGTGTGTGTGTGTGTGTGTGTGTGTGTGTTTTCATAGTGATAGCTGAGTAGCCTAGGGAAGAGGAGGGATGGGGGGAGGGGGATGGGGGGAGGGGGATGGGGGGAGGGGGATGGGGGAAAGGAGTCGTGAACGAAGAGTGACGGACAACCTGAGGGAAAGGAGAAAATAGGACATTTGCCTCAACTCACCTGTCCAGGTTTCTCTGTCCATGTCATCAAAATATAGATACCTTTATAAGTAATATAGCTTGGTGCATTCATGTTATGTGTTGGTGTGGTGTGGTGTTGTGTTGTGTTGTGATGTCGCACGTTGTGTTGTGTTGTGTTGTGGTGTCGCACGTTGTGTTGTGTTGTGTTGTGATGTCGCACGTTGTGTTGTGTTGTGATGTGATGTCGCACGTTGTGTTGTGTTGTGATGTGATGTCGCACGTTGTGTTGTGTTGTGTTGTGGTGTCGCACGTTGTGTTGTGTTGTGATGTGATGTCGCACGTTGTGTTGTGTTGTGATGTGATGTCGCACGTTGTGTTGTGTTGTGTTGTGATGTCGCACGTTGTGTTGTGTTGTGTTGTGGTGTCGCACGTTGTGTTGTGTTGTGCTGTGATGTCGCACGTTGTGTTGTGTTGTGTTGTGGTGTCGCATGTTGTGTTGTGTTGTGTTGTGATGTCGCACGTTGTGTTGTGTTGTGATGTGATGTCGCACGTTGTGTTGTGTTGTGATGTGATGTCGCACGTTGTGTTGTGTTGTGTTGTGGTGTCGCACGTTGTGTTGTGTTGTGATGTGATGTCGCACGTTGTGTTGTGTTGTGTTGTGGTGTCGCACGTTGTGTTGTGTTGTGATGTGATGTCGCACGTTGTGTTGTGTTGTGATATGATGTCGCACGTTGTGTTGTGTTGTGCTGTGGTGTCGCACCTTGTGTTGTGTTGTGTTGTGTTATGTTGTGTTGTGTTATGTTGTGGTGTGGTGTCGCACGTTGTGTTGTGTTGTATTGTGATGTTGCACGTTGTGACGTGTTGTGTTGTGTCGTGGTGTCGCGTGTTGTGTTGTGTTCAGTTGTGGTGTCGCACGTTGCATTGTGTTGTGTTGTTGTGTCGCACATTGTGTTGTGTTTTGTTGTGGTGTCGCACGTTGTGTTGTGTTGTTGTGTCGCACATTGTGTTGTGTTTTGTTGTGGTGTCGCACGTTGCATTGTGTTGTGTTGTTGTGTCGCACATTGTGTTGTGTTGTGGTGTCGCACGTTGTGTTGTGTTGTGATGTGGTGAGATGTGTTTTCTTTATCATTTACAATTTATTCTTTTATGTTGCAAGACTCATTAATGACCGAAAACCTGGAGCGTGAGGATTGTCGGTAGCCACTTAACAGGCGGGGAAAGCTTGTGTTGCTTCGTGTGCACGAGCACCATCGGAGGATCCACTCTTCATTAAATGAGACTGCTCTTGAGAAACATCGGAAGTGACAGGAATATCTGTGAACTCTATACAAAGATTCAAAAGGGAAGCAAGAGAAGGCAGTGTTTCCTCGGCCTCGTTGAAAAGACCCAGAATATCTCCAGTGGTGGACAGCATGGACGCAATTGATATTGCGTGTCTTCGCAGAATTGTCACATCATTTTATAAGAGAGGTGAAGTTCCGAATTTGGATCAAATTTTAGCGAAGGTAAAGAGGAGATTAATTTTAAGGGATCAAGAGCAAGCCTTCACAGACTCCTGAGAAAGAATGGATATACTTTCAAGAAATCAGATAAAGGACGAAAAATTCTGATGGAACGACATGATATTGCTGAGGGAGAACAACATTCAACACAACCCACAACACTCCTTGCTAGAGCTGCTAGATCTGGTGGAAAGAAACAAAGACAGGCAAGAGTATGAAGTAGACACTATTGCAAAAGACCAAGGATGTAAGGTTTTACGACTTCCGCCCTACCACTGCGAATTAAATCCAATAGAACTTATACGGGCTCAAGTGAAAGATGAAGTAAGAAAAAAGAATTCCAATAATAATCAGACAATGCGTGTGGTGGAGGAAATCACAAGAAATGCAGTGAGGAAAGTGACACCAGAAAACTGGCAAAAATGTAAGGAGCATACGAGAAAGCTAGAACAGGAATATATCAGAAATAACATTGTGCACAATCACATGGTCGAAGAATTCGTCATTAACGTGGCGAATGATTCCACCAGTGAAGAAAAGGTTTAGATAAGGGAGACATGAATATCGAGTGATAGATAGGTAGATAGATAGATAGATAGAGAGAGAGAGAGAGAGAGAGAGAGAGAGAGAGAGAGAGAGAGAGAGAGAGAGATTGTATTTTCAATGTAAATTTTAGAATATAATGAATATATATAAAGGAAATGATACTGTTGATCCTTCGATCAGTAAAACTATTGTAAATCAGTTTATGTTTTTTCATAAAGAAGAGTAATAAAACAATAAAATAAAACAAAATATTTTTTCTTCATCTTTCATGGCTATTTCATTGGCTTCCTTACTCTAACCCTCCCCATATTCCGATCCGGGCCACTCCCATCCTCCATCCCTCCTCATATGGACCGATATCTGGGCACTGATAGATAAACAGAGGCTACACATTGATTTATTATTTAAGCATCGTGTGTGTGTGTGTGTGTGTGTGTGTGTGTGTGTGTGTGTGTGTGTGTGTGTGTATGTGTGTGTGTGTGTGTGTAGAGGAAAGAAAACGGAAGAGGGAAGGAGGAAGGTCCAGAATCCCGAGGGGACCTCTTAATCCTTCACACTGTCACTCGTGTTCCGATTTTGGCAAAGGCTTTGTAAAACTCTCTCCCTCATGTTTCCTGAGAAAGACTATAGTGAAGTTACATAATGAAAGACAAAATGGAACATAATACAGAATGCCAAGCTGAAACATGAGCAAGATGCAAGGAAGAAGAAAATAGACATTTCAACTAATATGACAAAAAAAGGAAGGAGAAGAGAAGAAACTGTTAAGGGAAGAGCTTAAGAGGAAGAGGGAAAATGGAGAATGAGGGTGGATGATAAAGCAGGGAAAATTTATGAGATTCAGGCAGGAGGGTCAACAAGAATGAAATAAGGAATCTGAGGAAGAAATATAAGCACTAGAGAGGAGAACAGATGTTCAAGAAACCATAACATTAAAGTTACTTAATATACAAGGTCTTACTAAAGTGAAACTAGCTGAATAGGAAAA
The DNA here is from genome assembly GCF_032717465.1 of Coenobita brevimanus. Lineage (NCBI taxonomy): Eukaryota > Metazoa > Arthropoda > Malacostraca > Decapoda > Coenobitidae > Coenobita > Coenobita brevimanus. The sequence goes on from NC_136997.1 coordinate 27,273,867, forward strand.
TTTATTAGAAAATTAAAATGACATAATTTTACTCACCGAGACCCAGCAGAAAACAGTTACACTTAACAGCAAATGGCATATGTAAGGTTGATAGCATGACAGTAAGTAAATAAAAAAATAAATAAATAAAAGTGGAGGTCTAATGCTTATGCACAGAAATGTGGATAACACAGAATTAAGTCAAATAAAAACTGTAAATAGATATACTATGTGCTAGTCTAAAAACCAAAAGTACAAAATATGAATAATATTGGTATGTTTTTCAGTAGCTGATAGATCAAAGAATATTTCTCTAAAAACTGTAATTTCAGAAAACCTTGAAACAATTGAAGAAGAACCGGTTTTCCTTCCAGGAGACTTTAACGGACATGTTGGATTTTTTGGAAGCCAGAACCGACAGTAAATGGAAATGGACAAATCATCATAGATTTAATAGAAAATTTCTACTTAATCATGCTAAATGATAATCCAGAGTGCAATGGGGTCATTACATGGAGCAGAGGGGACCAAAACAGTACAATAGACTATGTACTGGTGAGCAATACGGCTCATGACAAGTTCATTTGTATGTAAATAGATGAAAAACAAACCATAATTGATGTATCTGATCACAACCTTGTACAAGTTATGATAAAGGAGCCAAACTCCAGGAAACCAAACTTCAAGAAAGAGAAATGGTAGAAATAAGAGTTTTATAAAATAGATAAAGCCTCAGTGGATGAATACAGAAACCTACTAGAGACAGGGATTCATGAGGAAGAGGTGGCAAATGTGGAACAGTTGGATAAAGACATTAAAAGATGTGAGACAGAGTATTAAAAAGAACAGTAATAATGAAAGTAGACTAAGAGATAAAGGAAATCAAAGAACCACTGTGGATGAACGAAGAAATTAGGAAATGAATAAAGGAAAGAAAACGACGGAACAGACTGAAGACGAATGCAAAAAACACAACCTGGGAGAGAGATTGAATAATGAGTTCCTGATCCAGAAGAAAGTCCAAAACATGAATAAGGAAGAAATATGTGTATATGAAAAGAAACTGACAATAAAGATAAAGGACAAAAGTGACAGGAGTAAGCAAATGTGGTACTTACATAGACAAACTGAGGAGGAAAAATAGAAGCAAGGAAAATGAGGTCTGCGTGTATGATATGGAAGGCAATCAGCTGCAGGAAACAAAAGCAAAGGAAATACTGGAAGAAGCGAAGAAAGCAATATATTTGCAACATGAAAACAACATGCAGGAAGTGTGGACATCAGAAGCAAAAAGAGAATACATGAACATTCACAGAGGTACAGAACCAGCAAAAGGTAACATTACAACTCAAGAAATAGAGTTCCATAACACCTGAGAGAACACTTTGACATGGCTTTAGAGATATGAAAACTGAAAAAAAAAAAAAAAAAAAAAAGGACCTGCAGAGTATCACAAGAAAAGAGGTGGAAGAGGTACTAAATAACCTAAAGAATAAAAAGACAGCTGGGCTAGGTAATTTAAAACCAAAGTTTTACAAATCTTTGCTGAAAGGTGAGAAGTGTATGGAGATTATAACTAGTGTATACAATATAATACCAGAAGAAGAAGACGTACCTGAAAACGGGACAATATCGAGAACACAAATGATACCAACGAATAACAAACCCACGGCAAAACAACTCAGACCTATAGCCTTGACTAATTATTCGTACAAAATACTTACGAGCCTGTTAAAGACAAAAATGGAGAGACACCTAGAAAAATTACGATGAAATGCGGGATACTCAGGCGGGTTTCACTACAGATAGAAGAATGGAAGAGAGCCTGCTGATACTTCAATACTATGTGGAAAAGATCTACAGATTGAAAAGACCAGTGATTGCAACATCTCTTCATTACAGCAAAGCATATGACTCCATCGAACGAGGAATGCAATTAAAGTCTTTAATGAAATACAAAATTCATCCAAAGATAACTGAAGTCATCAGCAACATATATAAAAATGACGAAACTGTAAAAAACATAAACAACAATGTGAAAAGTGAAAATAACATAACAAGTGGCATAAGCAAGGTTGCGCAGGCTCTACAACATTGTTCTTGATTATTACATATATAATTCTGTAAACCACAGAAGAAGGAAATGCTGGATTCTTGAGTGAAACCTTCGAACTGAATATGTAGGTCTTTGCTGATGATGTCTTAGAATTATTTAAAAATGTGGTAGAGGCAAGGAACAACTTCCAGAAATTAATAAATGTAAGTAGAGAGTGTGGCTTAGAAATTAATAAGGATAAGAGTAACATTATAGTATATAATATGAAAGCCCAGCCAGAAGAAACTGAAGAAATCAGATTTGCAGACAACATTAAGTATTTGGGACTACGGTAACCATAACAAAAAGAGGAACATGTTAGGCAAACAGGAGATCATGATAGAAAAGGCCGAGAAAATGGCTAACCTAACTTATCCAGTAATACAAAAATGTTGCAACAAGATAATGATAGGGAGAGTGTACTGGAAGAGCCTGGAACTACAGTCAGTACTGTATGGCAGCAACATTATTAACCTAACAAAATCAGAAACAAAGAAGCTTCAGAGAGTAGAGAATAAAGTGCTTAGACAAAAGTGTGGAACAAATAGATCCTCACCAGTTTGTACCCTTAGAGAAGTGGGTGCCTCATCAATATTAGTAAGGATAATGGAATAAAATATTCAATACATAAGGAGCATAATGCGAGAAGGAAAAGAAAGTGGAAGAAACAACAGAAACGATCTGTTAAGAGGATATATATTAGAATGCCAGAAGAAAACAAATACAAATGGCTTGAGGACATCACCAGATATATGGGAGAAATTGGACTGGAAAAAAAACTGACGAGTAAGAAGAAAGAGGACATAAAAGAACTGATAAGGAAATGGGATACAGCAAAGTGGAATGAAGATATAATGAGTATATCAAACGTTGTTACTTACAAGGAGTGGAAGAGTGTGATAAAAAGTGAAGATGACATATACGATTATACCCCGGTTTCAATAACTTTGTTTAAAGTGTAATCAAACACACTGCCTCTAAAGGACAAGAAAAGATTTACAAGGGAGTCAACGGCGTGTGAGATGTGTGGTGTAGAGTTAGGGTGCATACACAAACAAAGCAGGTTGCCTGCACACTGGTCACCGGCACCGACCGGTCCTGGTTACCTGCGCGGGTAGGTGGTCCTGAAGGACGCAGGTAACCAGCTCCGACCTGCGCAGTGAGGGACAAGCACGCGGTCAGTTGTGATCCACAAGGCGTACAGCGAAGATGTCAAGCTCATCGTCTGATGAGTTCATGTTGCATGACTGTTCACACAAAGCTCAAAAGAAAAAAAGGAACAATACATGAAATAAATTGCAATGTGATCTATTGCTTTATTATTATAAATGAATAGAAATCAAATTCTTTGCTTATTTCAGCCCACAGTTTATCAACCACATTTCTGTTTGTATGGAGCTTACTTCTTTTGTCGCACAATGGTGGTCGCTCAAATACTTTGGTAATCAGGAGCTCAACGTCCATCTTGCTTTCCAGTCTGTATGCGTCTACCTACGCGGATTGAGCAGGCAAGAATGTTCAGAGGAATCTGGAAAGCGGGTTGAAGCATGCTGCCTGCTCTGACACGCTCGACCTCGCTTCTTTTGTGCACACCTACACTTATTTATATGGTTTAAATTCTTGGCGCAGGTCGGCGCCAATAGACCGTGCAGATAAACCTGCTTTCTTTGTGCACGCACCCTTAGAGGACATTAGTCATTTTCTTTTGTTTTACCCACACCCGTCGGGGATCAGAGCTAAAGATCGAAGGCTGCAACAACCGTGTGTTGAAAATGAATCAAATATAATGGGAAATTTCTTGTTTAGTAGTGGTGAAAAATCAAGAGAAATTATACACCAGATGTGGAAATTCAGAAAGAAAGAAGATAAAAGAGCTCAGTCGAGAATAGGAGGACGCGCTTAACCCCTTAACCGCGGGGCGTCACTTTCGTGACGCTTGGGAGCAAGGGATCATACCACAGGGCGTCGCTTTTGTGATTCTGTGTTATTTTGAATTCACCCGGGCTTCCAAGTGGGGGCTTGTATCATCTATCAGTACTGCCAATGTCCAACACTAGTCAGCACTCCTAATCTCATCTGTACTCCCATCCATTGTTGACAATTTAGCCATTTCTCCCCATTCTTGACTCCCCTCCCTACCCCCCTTCCATTACCCTATCCTCTCGCCTGCCCGGCCGTGCAACGCTAAGTAAATCTTCCCTGGAATTATTCACTGATTTCATCCATTGAAATAAGCCCTATGTCCTATTCTTATACCAAATAATATATACAAGAAAGAAATAAGGTACGTGAGAGTGCCAAACACCTGGAATTGGCTAATTATCACCTGACAACACCTCACGTGCACTCGTTCGCTAATTTTCGCTGTTTTTTTCCCCTTGAAATATGCCCTATAATCTATTTTCGTAACAAATATACATGTAAGGAGGGAAGGGAGAAGCCTAAGTGATATTTACATTCACCTGGAACTACCAAATTTATAATGTATTGTCTAGATTTCCTGCCAATCATATCAGTGCTAGACTTAGCTGTTTCAAGAAGTAATATTGGTAACTCTGAATAACCTCTTAGCAGGCCTCCAGCTGGCCCTCCGTTATCAGGTTACTCTCAACTTCCGAAGCGAGAGTACGTATGTTTCTTCTTGCTGACTTCAAGGCCTTTTTTCACCCCCATGCAAATGGCCCTGTGACCTTTACCCCCTACTAAACCTCGTGTGGAAAGAGGTAAAGGGCTGACAATTGATAAAAGAGTGACTACGATCTTTCTATTGAGTAAAACAGTGCAAGTGGAACTGTAAATAATGTGTAAATAATGTGTAAACAGCAAGTGAAAGTAATGAATGTAAATATACGTGAACAATGGAAAATAGTTTTATAAGTTATTTCAAGTGACAGTGCACAACACAGTGTAAATAAAATAGAAATGTAAATAACGTAAATAAAATAAAGAACGTAAATAGAAATGTAAATGAGTAGTATTATAAGAATACGAGTATATACCCTAGGAGTAATGAAAGTGAAAGTTTCACTCTAGCAGGTCTGAATGCTATGAGTTATGAGAGTGAAGATGAAAGTGACATTCACTCTCAATGCCAGTATACAGGACGAGAAAGTGAATGCTACGTATTTTACTGAAAGAAATTGAATCCCTACAGTGACAATAAACTAATACTACTGAAGGAAACTTATGAATAAAGACTGTAGATATATATAAGTGTTATATAGTAATAGAAATATAAAGTGTGAGGGGTTTTATGAATAATAAATGACAGACTACTAAGAGCGAACTAGTGCCAGTGCGACGATCAGACGCGCTCGTAATTTCCATTGCTTTCACAGTGTTTTTTTTTTAGTATGGATCCCAAACTACTTGAAAATTGTAGAATAGTGTTTATAGTGTTTGTATCTGGCTGTGGTAATCATATTACGGGTTGTCGGGAAGTGTAAAGTGGAGACTTCGTTACCCTACTTCAGAGGTCTCCACAAGTCCTACGGTAACTGACGAAGGCTCAACAATCATTCCAGGAGAAAGCTGTAGGTATGTGCCATAAGCATATGTAATTTTATTATTCTAGGACTAATAACTGATTTTTGGCAAATATTTTTTGAGAGTCTGTCGGAGCCCAAATAACCCCGCGGCACACGCGAGTCATTGGTAAACAAGCCCGCGGTGTAGGGGTTAAGGAGGCACCATAGGAAAGGTAAAGCCTTTGCACAACCATCATCATCATCATCATCACAATCTGCCTTCTATTCCTCAGCATATACTTAACACTTAGGGTTTGTCTGTCACTTTCCTGCCTGACGCATGACACCAAACAAGAGAAACATACCAAGATTCTCTCAGCTTAGGAACATTAGCCAGCAGAAGAATGTGAGAAGCAGAAGAGGTGAGGTATTACACAAACTTCGTCATTATAATGATAATAAAAGTATTAATAATAATGATAACCAAACCAATAATAATAATAATAATAATAATAATAATATTAATAACAACAATAATAATAATAATAATAATAATAATAATAATAATAATAACAATAATAATAAAAATAATAATAATAATAATGATAACTAGTAAGCACTCAGAGAGCACCAGTGCCATTAAAAAGGATCCGGATCCGATCTGTGGATACAGGATCCCGATCCGGATCTGGATCTGCCCGAAAACTTAATAAATTTTTTTCTTGGTCTATGGCCCATCTTTCCACAAAATTTTAGTGAAATTCATAGAGAAATTTTAGAGATATTATGCAGGATACTTCGGATCCGGATCTGGATCCGCACCAAAATTTAATCATTTCCTCCTTAGGCCATGGCCCACCCTTCCACAAAATTTCACAATATCCGTTCATATTTTTTTGAGTAGTCCCGGATCCGGATCCAGATCCCCCCAAAACTTAAATCACATATTTGTTGTTGCATGGAGCACCTTTCCACAAACTGTCATTGAAATTCATTAAGAACTTTTGGAGCTATTGTGCGGAATACTCCAGATCCAACTCGGATCCGGCCCAAAATTTCATCCATTGTTCATTGGGCCATGGCCCACCCATCTTCAAAATTTCATCAAAATCCGTTCATAAGTTTTTGAGTAATCCTGCTAACAGAATGACAGACCGAAAAACAAACATACCAATGCGGGGAAAAACATATACCACCTTGAAGGAGGTATATAATAATAATAATAATAATAATAATAACAACAATAATAATAATAATAATAATAATAATAAAAATTAGAAAACAAAAATTGCCATTAGCAATTTCAATAACCCACCACATGACAAAGTCATCTGTTTAGTGCCTGTGACATCTTTGCATAAAAAAATAAGCATATTTTGAACTTTGACCCAGCTGTGACCTTGAGTTTTGGCTCAGCGTCATCCATAATTGGCAGCCATGCATAACATAGCAAGTTCTATAAATATACCAAGTTTCCTGACAGCATATCAATTTTATCTTGGCTTTTAGCTCCGCCAAGGAGGTTATGTTTTACCTTGCATTGCTTTGTGTGCCTCTCTGTTTGACTGTGATCAGGAAAATTTATGAACTGATTTTGATTAAATTTTGTAGAAGGGTGCGCCATGATCAAGCGAAGAAATGATTAAGGTTTGGACCGGATCCAGAGTATCCCGCCCAATATCCGTATAAGTTCTCAGTGAATCTTTAACCGGAACTGGATAATCTTGTACAATATCTCCAAAAGTTCTCAATGAATTTTAATAAAATTTTGTGGAAAGGCGGGTCATGGACCACGAAAGAATTTATTAAATTTTGTGTTGGATCTGGATTCGGATCCGCATCCTATATCCACGGATCCAGATCCGGATCCTTTTTAATGGAAATTGCATTGTCGGAGGTATGCACTCTCAGATGAGCTTTCTAGTTTTAAATTGTGCAGTCAGTGAGCCCAAACTACTTTCCATTGAGCCCTTGGTAATCTCATAAACTACCAGCCAAAATGGGTCCTTAGTCATTTCAGACCTGCTCACCGACCTTGGCTATGTCACAGAAAAATTTAAAGTTTGTATATTTCATGGTTTCTGAGAATCAGGGTCTGGAGCTAATGTGGAAGATAAACGCGCAGATAAAGCATGATCTTGACTGTTTCGATAGGCTTTTGTTTGTACCTGGAAAACCAGCACTGAGAACTGGGTGATACTGGGTCACATGAAACCGACAGTTGAGGGACACAGATGGCCTGGTATGATGGCCGTAGCTTTGAAATTGAACAAATACGAGCAATATACCTCTTTGTAAGAAATAATAATAATAATAATAATAATAATAATAATAATATCAGTAATACTGACAAGAACAATATAACTGACCACTGGTTTGGTGAGTTCTAATGAAACACCGAGAACTCTGGCCGGACATACTCCCTCCTTGTGAGATCAGGACAGAAGGGTAAAGCTAACATCCTCAGCCTTATTAACCACTCATGAGTAAAAGGACGCTCGTGGAAGACATTCATCATACACCCCATCCCCAAGCCATGCGAGCCTGATGCCAAGCAACCCATATCACTCCTCAGTTGCTTGGCAAAGACAGCTGAAAGGCTGGTCCTTTCTCGTCCCACCTGGAAACTAGGCCTGCTTCACTTGAGGCTCTTTGCCTACCTACCTGGCAGAAGCATCCAATAGTGCCTAGCCTCCTTCCTGGAGGAGCTGAGAACCAGCCAGGGAATGGCCGTCTTCCTCGATCTCAAGAAGACATTTCAGCTAGCTGATCCCGATGTCATTCTTGCAGTCCTTGTCAACAAAGTAGTCTGCCTAAGGCTTCTCTCCTGGATCCGCAAATTCTTCGTTGATCGTGCAGCCAGAGTCTGCTTTCAGAGACAGCTCTCTCCTTCTTACCCCATGTCAGTGGCACCTCTCAAGGTAGTGTGCTCAGTCCTTTTCTCTTTAACAACCTTGTAGAGAACCTGCTGTTGATTGACTTCACCAGGGGCATCTCCCTGCTCTTCTGCTCCAACGATCTGGTGCTCGTTTTCTCCCACTGGGACTGCTACATTCACTGACTGCTCTAACCCGCCTCCATGACAGATGCTGTGAACTGGGCCTCAAGATTAATCTTGAGAAGACCAAGTGCCTGCCTTCGGCTTACGTCCCCCTGAATGTCTGCTCCATCTAGGGGGACTCCAGCTTGAAATTATTCACAGCCATCAGTACCTGTGGGTGTGGTTTGATAGTTGCATGACTTTTAACATTCACATCCGGTACCTAAGACAGCGAGTGGCCCTCAGAATCTGTGCACTCAAAGCCCTCTTCCTTCACAATCTAGGCACTTCATATTGTGTCCTCAGGACATTCTACTCACACGCTATCTGCTCGGTTGTCGACTATAGTGCGATCTGTCTTGTAGGGCTTTCAGGTGTGCAAGTTCGCTCCCTTGAGGTCCTACAAAACTCTGCACTACGTGTGATGTTAGGAGCTCCTCCGTGGATGCATATTGAGAACCTCAGAATGGAGAGTGGCTCAGCCTCATCTAACACAGAATATGGAGTCGATCAACAGCAGTCACAGCACAGCTCTGCAAGCTCAGGCCACAACTGCCTGTCTCTGAGCTGATCTAATGCACCCTTGCAAGGCCCCCCTATCCTCACCCAAGGAAGAACTGGCACACTACACCGCCAGCATAACCCACCAACTTAACATTGCAAATGTCAAGGAGGCCACGACCTGCCTGACCCAACCTATACTTCTTGCCCTCCTTGGCTGTCCTCTGTGATCCAGAGTCTTCCCCCACCTGACGACCACCTCAGACCATCTCTGCCAGCCGCCTACGTCAGGATGGGCTCCACAGAATAGCATCACTCTGGATCCTAGGGACTACTGAGTACTACACTGAGGGAGTAGCAGGTTCTGCATTCTTCAGCAAAAGTCTTGCTGAGACCTTGAGGCTCTCCTCCAGGTCCACCGTGTACGAGATGGAGCTCGTCACCATCGTAGGCGCCCTCAAAAATGCATTCTGTTGCCATCACAGATGCATATTCTTTCATTCAGATTCACTCTCGTCTCTGCACAGTATTCGCACACGATACCACTGATAATGTAAGCCTGCTGACCTCTATCACAGCAGTGACTGACTCCATCACAAGAAATGAAGGCGAAATATTCCTCCACTGGATCCCCAGTCACGTAGGCATTGCTGGCAACAAGGTCGCCGACGCCACGGTTCACTCTGCCACGACACATCCTAACATAACCTTGCCCTTCAGGTCCAATCTCTCTCAAATCAAGTGACAAACACGCGCTGCAACTGCCAGACTCACCCGTGCAGATCACGAAGATTGAGTGGTAGAAGGCTCATGCTCTACCACTTGGTACGCAAGGGCCACTAATTTATGAGCCCCTCACTGCCCCTCCACACACCCTCAACTCTCTTACAATGCGATTATGCCACCTAAGGCTGGTTTATCCATGCCTGCAGGGACCCTGACCCACGCCCGCATTGTCACCAAAGTGATGACTGGCCTCTATTATATTACCTCTTAGACTTCCCCTCCACTGCTGCCTTTTGCTTCACCTTACGAGGCAATCTCGTCAGATGAGTGTCGGATTTTGACACTGCTGCTGAAATCATTGCACTATCCCCCATCTCAATCATCCTCAACACTATCTCCTCATATCCACCACCTTGATAGTCATACCTCCCTCTAATCCATAAGCTTTTATCTTCCCTGACAGGCTTCATCTGCCTGTGTCCATACTGTTTTAACAGACGGACGAATCTATTTTAGCAAACAAACAAACTCGGCCCTTGAGCTGTCAACGCAATGCATCGCTCAGTACAAGGTAAACAGTATATGAGGTAGTTTCACACGGGAGGGGGGGCGGGAAGCAAAAACGTGTCTCGGTCTGTGCATGACGTCACAGATAATCCAGACTGAGGGTCTCAGCTTTGTAGTATAACCATTCACTCGCCTACCTTCCCTGTGATATGAGCTCCCTGGACTATATGGATTACATTTATTTGCATCCAAAACTGCATGCAGAGCAATGAAAGGGTTAATGATATCTTTTTGAGATATTATAAAATATATCTTCAAGAAGAACTATCACTTTTTAGAGAATATAGGAATGTCGTAGACAGGGTCATACAGACACAGATATGATGTCACAGATCCCTGTAAGCCAGCTGCTTGTGAGGAAAAAAAAATGAAAATATTGGCAGAGGTCACTGGTTCAGTGCATAGCAAAACCAAACACATACCAAATGATCCGGAAATCGTCAGTGTACATTGATATACCATTACATTTGTTTTCTTTCATGCTCCCATTCTCTCTCTCTCTTATTATTCTTGACATCACAGCCTATTCTCTTTACCTTAGCTCAGTATGCCTCCACAAAGCCCTGCGCACGAACTCACCGTACAACCTCCATTACGGTTCATTGTGGGTTGAAAATAATAAGTCAAAAGATAAACTAAGTCGACCTGACCTGACTTTGGCGTTTGACTTGTTGACCTTGCCAACCTAAATAGTTGATCATCGCATTCTGCATAACAGACAAAAGTTTGGTGGAAATCCGTTGATGCGTTCAGGCGATATCGTAGCCACGATAGTGTTACGGATGCATGGACTGATGCAAGCACGGACACACGGACGGACAGACTACCTACTCCATTACACGTGGGCGGAGGTATAATAATAATAATCTCGCTCTCTTAACACCTGCATTTACTAGGGTAAACTTATCCAAACTAGAGACATTAAATTTTGTCATTATCAGCCCCTTCACAACCAGGGGCTCTCCTGAACTGAAAAAAAAATCGCTTGGAGATAGAATATAACAAATTCGGATAACTCATCTGAATATAATAGTCTGGTATGAGCTTCTAAATGTAATTCAGTTATTCCGACCTCAACCACACCAGTTCAATCACGTACTTCGTTATAAATGCTCAATACTACCAGACATTTTTAAATCAGCTCTGAAAGGATCTCTAATACTGAACTGGTTAGTCAAGACCACACAGAGTAATTATACAACGAAAGAAGGTGGTGCGTCTAGCCACACAGCTTCTTCAGTAAACATACAGTCACTGGCTACAAATCTGTGCTCTTAGTTAAAAATATATATATATATATATATATATATATAGATAGATAGATAGATAGATAGATATAGATATAGTTTATATATATATATACTGTATCATCAGCTGTTTGAGTGTCCGCTGCAGGAACGGCCTATCCCGACCGAAATGGGGACGATACAGCCAATGTATCTCTACCAAGTTTTTTTTTTTTTTTTTTTTTTTTCCGACTCTGGGCATAGGCTTCACAGCCTGCTATCAAGGCCCAGCAGTCCTCCTACATACCATACACCTCTACATGTCACCACTTCGGCTCTAACACCCACCGTCCATATTGAATACATGCTAGGGCGTCTCATACAGGACTGGTGTATTGGTATTAGCGGGGGTATTTTTACGACATGTCGGCGGGACTTCTGGTAGATCAGTAAAACCTGATTTAATGAAATTCAAATCCTTAAACTGTTCCCTGCCCCAGCCGGGATTCGAACCTGGGTTGCTTAGGCTGTCTGGTAGAGATTGTATGTAGGGTGAGAAGTTTTTGTAAGTGTAATTGTGGTGCTGGAGTGGCTTTGGATATGTGTGTTGTCTGTGAACCAAGTGTAATCTGCCCGCGCAAGCCGACTGGGTGCAAGCATACTTTATAGTATGCAACACAGGTTCAGCCACAGAACCCTTATGTCCGCCAACACAGTACATGGCCAGAAGAACGCTCCCAAAGATTATTACCCTTGCCAGGCGTAAACCCTCGTTCTTCCATGTACGAAAACGCACACTTTACCACTGTATATCTATCTATATCTATGTATATCTATATCTATCTGTATATATATATATATATATATATATATATATATATATATATATATATATATATATATATATATATATATATATATATATCTATTATATATATCTATATATATATATATATATATATATATATATATATATATATATATATATATATATATATATATATATTGGTCATGCCACATACCCCTTCAGTAAACACAGTTAAAGTAGCATACGACTACAATAAGTCGATACACTATAAAGTATATAATGCAAAGTAATTCATGAGATACATCACGTACAGGAGAGTGAGAAGTAGCACTGAGCAATACAAAAGCATAATCTCTAAGCCCTGCATTTCTAAAAGTCTCCCGAAAATTGTATAAAATAGTCCGAAGGCTGCAACAGTAAAACCTAAAATTCAAAATTGTACTGAAAGGGATAAGTAGGTCGACCAGTATTAACATTCAGGAAAGGATACACAAACACTCAATCATTTCCCTGTAGTAACTCGGTTCTTGATTTACAGGAAAGACAAGGAGGCTGTAAAAGCTTCCTCTGTGTCCTGTTCCAACTTCATGCTGCAGGATTTGGATTTACAAATTTTCTATCTATCTATCTATCTATAGCCCGACGCCCTAATCCCGCAAAGGGTGGCCGCAGACAAAACGCCTCCAAGTCACTCTGTCACCCACCATTTGACTCCCCTCCCCCCAGCTCACCCCCCCCTCCCTCATATACCTCTCAACTCCATCCCTCCACCTCATCCTCGGTCTACCCCTCCCTCTCCCTCCCTCCACCTCACCTACATACACCCTCTTAGTCAGTCTTTCATTCTCCATCCTCTCCACATGTCCAAACCACCTCAGTGTATTTCTCCTAATCTTTTCAACCACATCCACATCTACCCCACAACGTTCCTTCACTTCTTCATTCGTCAACCTGTCCCTCCACGTCACTCCACATGCTCCTCTCAAGTAACTCATTTCCACTGCTCTCACTCTTGACTTGTTCCCTTCTTGCAAGGTCCACGCCTCGCTTCCATACGTCAGGGTAGGGATCACAATACCATCATGCAGTGACTTCTTAACTTCCATACTCACCTCCCTATTTCTCATCACTGCTTTCAGTGATACCAACAACCTTCCTTCCCTGCTGTACCCTTTCATTTACTTCATCCCCCAGAGTTCCATCCTTACTCATCACACTACCCAAGTACTTGAATGCACTCACATTCTCCATATCCTCACCATCCAACCTCACTGCACACTCAGTGACTTCATTCCTCTCAAACACCATAACTTTACTTTTGTTTACATTAACTTTCAGCTTCCTCCTCCTACACACTGTCCCAAATTCATTCACCAAACCTTGCAACTCCCATTCATCTTCACTCAACAATACTGTATCATCAGCAAACAGCAACACCGGAAGCTTCCAAATCTCACCCTCATTCATTAGGGCCACCCCCACATCCACTGCCCTACCTTGAACCTCCTTTACAACCCCATCCATATATATATTAAACAGCCATGGAGACATTACACACCCCTGTTTCAGTCCCACACTGAGATCAAAGAACTCACTCAGCTCACCATCCACTCGCACCGTAGCCCTAGCTCCCTCATACATACTCTTCACAGCACTCAACAATTTCCCCTCCACTCCATATATTCTTAATACCTTCCACATACCTTGCCTATCTATTCTGTCATAAGCTTTCTCCAAGTCCATGAAGGCAGCATACACTTTCCTTCCCTTCTCTAGATACTTCTCCACTAAACATCTTAGAACAAATATCTGGTCTACACACCCTTTTCCCTTCCTAAATCCCCCTTGTTCTTCTCCAACTAGCTCCTCTGTCATATGCCTAACCCTATCAATGAGTATTCTACCATATATTTTACCAGTCACACTAAGAAGGCAAATACCCCTATGGTTACCACATACTTCTCTCTCCCCTTTTCCTTTGTACAGAGGAACAATTATACCTGATTTCCAGTCCTCTGGAACCCTTCCCTCTTCCCAAGTCAATCTTCACAACTTCCATATCCACTCCACAACAATCTCACCCCCATACCTAAGCATTTCACCACACACTCCATCAATTCCTGGGGCCTTTCCCAGCTTAATCTTCTTCATCGCTTCCACTACTTCCGACCTACTGATCTCTTCCTCCCTCCTCTCATCTCTTCTTCTCCCAGCCATTCCCCAACCACTTATACTCACACTGCTCTCACTCTCTACATTCAACAAATCCTCAAAGTGCTCCTTCCATCTCCTCATTTTCTCTCTCTTCTCCACCAACAATCTATTATTCCTATCCTTCACTCCCCTACTATTTCCCCTTTCACACTGCCTTACTTTCTTTATCTCCTTCCACAACAATTTCTTACTCTCCCTCCATTTCACACTCAGATTCCTCCCAAACTCTTCATCCACTTTCTTCTTACTCTCCTTCACCAGTCTCTTAACCTCCCTTCTCCTGCTCACATATACCTCTCTCTTCTCTCTCTCATCTTCTCCCCTACCTCTACTCGCCAACCATTCACCATATGCCTTCTTCTTTTGTTCCACAGCTCGTTTCACCTCATCATTCCACCATGCTGTCCCTTGCACACCCTTGCATCTCCTCCTCACTCCACAAACCGCCTCACACGCTGCGCTTATCTCTTCCGTGAATATCTTACATACGTCTTCCACCCCTTCTATCTGCTCTAGCTCATACCTTCCCAGTCTTTCTTCCACTATGCTCTTATACTCTGTCCTTTTCTCACTATCTTGCAATTTCTCCACTCTTCTCACAGGAGCTGCTTCCTCCTGTCTTCCCCTTCGCCTCCTCAACCACTTTCTTTGCAGCTCTACCTTGGCCATCACTAAGTGATGGTCCGAGACTCCATTCCCCCACCCTCTCCACACTCTTGCATCCAACACTTGTCTTCTCATTCGCTCATCCAAATTTTATTGTGTAAAATTTACATAGTAAAAAAAATTACACAAATGGCGCATCCCCTAGTAACACATACGTTGGGCGCATTGCCTTGATGGAGTGAGGCAATACATTAAACATTTGATAAAGTTTTAGTGGCCCCACCCCCTGGTAACACACACGTAGGGTTGTATGAATGGAGTGCATGATGATTCTGTTGGTTGTATATACACATATATACACACACACATACATAATATACAGTATTATAGTGGGGGAGGGTCAGTTTGTAATAATGAAGAGAGGCAAAAGAAGTTGAGAGAGAGAGAGAGAGAGAGAGAGAGAGAGAGAGAGAGAGAGAGAGAGAGAGAGAGAGAGAGAGAGAGAGAGAGAGAGAGATGTATTAGGTGTACAGTATACTTACATATTAATACAATACATCGTAAACTGCAGGGGTACATAGGTACAATGATGTCAAATTGGCAGACACATTGGAATCAAAATAAGTATCAGTGTAATAATAAAATTAATTGAAAATATACTATTAACAAGGACGTGATCTTTCTTGAGGCTGTGCATAATATGGCATCATATGGGTATAAATTTGTTGTGCATGTCTGTGCATGTAATACATTTTACAGCAGTAATTACAACACAGTACAAGGTAAAAACAGACATATACAGAGATTTAGTAATAGCTGACTGGCACTGGCATATCATATAGGCATATATATATATATATATATATATATATATATATATATATATATATATAAAGAGAGAGAGAGAGAGAGAGAGAGAGAGAGAGAGAGAGAGAGAGAGAGAGAGAGAGAGAGTGCAATGACAGATTGCTGCAGGTATCAGTATAGGGAAGCTGAAACTTTCATAACATGCTGTAAGTTATGTTGACATGGATAGGGGTGTGGTAGCCATCTGTAGACATATTTTTAGCTGAAAATAATAAATATACCAATACTAGTCAACTTATTCACATAAACATATCTTATAAAAACTATATTGTGGTTAATATTGAAGTCTCAATAAGAAATGAAGTAGGCTAACACCGTGAGAAAGGCAGATATACCGTATAGACAGAGGTGATAGGGACATGAATTGTGTTACACTGCACAAGCAAAACCCGGGAATTCATTGATCACTTTTTTAAGGATAGAGGGCTGAAGAAAGTGTACCAATAAATCATCTTTGTTATTTGAGGAACATAAATCTCTATATGGTTTAACATTTGGACACTCAACAATGTAATGTTCTGGGTTGTGCTTTCCGTTCTCTCCACATACTCTGCAGTTTCTTATATTATTACTTGACTGACTTATTTCCCAGAGATATCTATACTGCATTCTGATTCTGCTATAGGTTGTTTGCTGCCTTCTGGTAGTTAGTCCTGCATTAACATTATTAGGTGCCTCGTGCTTTGATCTTGATACATATTTTCTGAACGTTTCGTGTGTATTGCTTATCACCTCCAGGTGCTGGCTGTACTGTTGCATGACACTAGAGCCTATTTTAGCTTGGATCCCAGTTACAGGTAGAGTGAGTTTATAGTCCACACTACCCTTTAGTGCCTCTTCTCTCGCTAGAGCGTCTGACGTTCATATCCTCTGATACCACAATGAGAAGGTGCCCATATGAAATCAACTGATTTACCATTTTTCTTTATCTTTATATCTGTGCCTGTATTCTGTCAACCATTAGTTGGTGCTCAGGTGGTTTTGCGTGCAGAGCCTGTAGGGCCCCGAGACTGTCAGACGCTCTAATAACATCTTCATCTTTTTTTCTTGACGTTGTTAATGCACAAGCTATGGCGAGTAGCTAACACTGGGTGACTGAGTTCCCATCACTGAGGCGCATCGATATTGCGCCAGCCTCTTCTTGTTTCTCTCCATACCATTCGATCCCTGAGCTCTATCTTCCATCTTCCAAGAGGGATCCTTCAGTGTAGTAGATCGTGGAACCCTCTGGGAGGCTACTGAGTCTGTGCAGGAAATCCTGTCTGAGGACGGGCAGGCCTATCAGCTTTCTTGTGGGTGAGATTCGTTATGGAGAAGCTTAACTCAGGTATTTGCCATGGTCGGAGAGATGTTACACTGAACCGCCGGTTATCAATATAGTCATGGACGTTAGATTCACCAGACAGTGTCTTAATTGCCTAATCTACATATTATTTGAGTGTAATCTGCTTGAGTGAAATAGTGCATTATAATATGTATCATCATCCCTTGTGTTAAGTGAGTTGGTGAAATGTGTGGTGGCTATACTGACTATGTTCGATCGTTGTGAATCCCGCCTCTAACCTGATTGATTCTCGTCTAGCTGACATGGGGGAACCCAATATGGCTCTTATGGCTTTGTTCTGGATGACACCAAGTCGTCTGACGCTGGTGTTAGTAAGTAGGAGGAGAGAACTGGCAGTGTAGTCTATGACTGATCTTACCATGGTGACGTACAGTTATCTTACAAGTGGTACTGTGGACCCAACACTGCCTCTTGCAATCTTTTTAAGGAGTGCTAATCTTGGCCTTATTTTCTGCGGTATCCTACTTATTTCATCACTGTGTTGGTTGGTCTTAACTAATACTATACCCATGTACTGATAGGTTCTAATTTCCTTAAGAATATTTCCCTGTATTTTAACCTTTCCCATGTTCTTTCTCCTCTTGTGTAGTACTTTGGTCTTCTCTAGTGCTATTATAAGTCCCATACTATTACATGTTTTAGAGAACTCCTTAAGAGCTCTTGTGATCAGGGTATGGGTGTTGGACTGTATGACTATGTCATCAGCGTATATAGCGATAGTAACTCCTTTGATGTTTATCTTCCCGATTGTATTCATAATCATGTTAAAGAGGGTTGGTGAGAGGACTCCTGCTTGTGGTGTACCTAGCTGCATTATTCCCATCTTGAGTACACACCTTCAAAGTATACACAGCTGTGTCTGTCAGTTAAGTAGTCCTGTACAATTCGTAAAAGTGTCCCATGTGTCATGTATGCTAGCTCAGTGAATATTATATCTGGATTAGCTCTATCAGAGGCCCTTTTAAGATCTACAAAAACCGTGTACTTTTGTGTGATACCCGCTGTAACCCTGTGTATACATTGGTGTGTTCCCCTCCCAGGCAAAAAACCGTAGAGACACTTAGCTAGTTTGGGTTTCAAGACGTAAAAGAGCCTGATGAGCACAATCCTCTCGAAAAATTTGCAGAGGCAAGATGTTAGGGATATTGGTCAGTACTCTCCCGGCTTTCCTGGTTTCGTTACGGGGATAATTACGGTCTTCTTCCATGCTTTGGGGATGGGTCCACCCATCCACATCACGTTGTACAGACGAAGTATAGGATTGTCCTTGATCGTAGCCAGAAACTTAATGACTGCATAGGTGATTCCATCCATCCAAGGTGTTGTTGATCTTTTCGTCATCAGACACTTTTTAAATTCCTCCTCATTGATAGGCTTGTCATCCATTTCATATGCCTTACATAAAGCGTCACGTAGCTTGTTTATCTTCTTAACTCTTCTCCTAATTGAATGTCTTACCTTAAGTGGCAGGTTGTCATTACTGGATACAGAGGACCAGTGTTTTATGAGTTCCTCTGCTTTTGCTGTCGGGTTATTGTGTCATTGCTTACTTTTTTTCTTTCCTTGAATAATATCGATCTTCCCTGCTGTTTCTTGTTGTGGTGTTTGATGTTGATGGTCTGCAGGAAATTTGTCCAGTATTTTTCTCTTGCCTTCAACCTGATTTGTTGTACCTGTTTTTCCATTCTTTTAAAAATCGTCAGGTTTTCAGGGCTCGGATTATTTTCTCATCTTTTCTTTACTTGCTTAAATTGTTTGTTGATCCTTTTAATGCCTCATCACTGTTGTCCCATCTCTTGATCACATTTGTCTGACTTCTAGATCCTTTCTTACTGGTGGTAATGGCTGACTCAAGGTTGTTTACTAGGTCTTCATTGAACTCGTCTGTTGATAGAGGTGTGTAATTCTCATACCAGTGTTCCACCTTATTCCTTATGATGTTCTTCTGCTTGGCAGGAATGGTGATATATTTCCTAGGTCTGAATTCTCCTAAAATTGCAATGATTTCTATTTAGGCATATAGACCAAAATGGTCGGAGGTAAGGCTGTCCACAATTTCACTGCTGTAATTCGGTCCTCGGTCATTGATGGTACAGATATAATCTTGCCTGTTTCCCTGCATGTGTGTTGCTTCTGGTTGGCTGAGTAGCTTGTTTACTGTATGTGTGCTTGTGAGGTGTGAGTATAGAGTGACTTCTTTTTGATTAGCTTGTCTAAATGCAATACTGCCTAATCTTGGATGCACTGCTTTTCGATCTCCAGCAAATGCCGTAAGTACATCTCTTGTCTGTAGGTTAACCTGGTCTAGACTCAGCTTGCCATGTTCAATATACGCATTGACAGCCTGAAAGAGTTCTCTCCCTTTTTCATCAGTGATGCCAACAGTGAGTGTCTGACGGTCATCACCAAGAAAGAGTGTGGGGTTCAGCCTGGTAGGGATGGTGTTCTTGATATAGGTAATGAGGCCCCGATATCTAATATAGGTGTTGCCATCGCATCGTCTCTCAAATCTGTCAACAGTGATGTGGTGATAGCCAGATAGGTCCAACTTGTCGTTCTTACCATGTTTAGTTTCGTGGAGGCAGACAATATCAATGCTCTTTTCTAGTACAAACTGTTGTAGTTCGATGTATCTGTTCCTCAGACCGTTGATGTTCCATGTCAGTATTTTGAGTGGGGCGTTATTGGTCATGGTCATCCCTTGCCTGGTCAGTGTTATATGTCGCATAAGTAAGGTCCTTCAGCTTGTAAATTGCTTCTACTACTTTGGTGATCGGTATGATCTACACTGAGTCGAGTTGCTGTGATGATTGCATTAGCATACTTCTCACATCCTTGACTGACAAGTCTCTTGGCCAGGGGAGCCTCTTGTTGACAACATTAATGGCTTTCTGGCATTGCTCTGTTGTGTATTCTCTGTCATGTAGGGTGAAGGATGGTGATGCTTCGTCTTGCTTATAATTCTTATCACTCTGTCGTTAACAATGTTCTTTAGTTGGGGATGTTTCATCTTCTTTTTGTCTCATCACTCTGTCGTGAGTGTTGTTCCTTCCATAGGTCTGCGATGTCCTCTCCATGTCTGCAACTTTCTTCAAGTCATTCATCTCTGTGAGGTTCTCTTCAATTTGCTTAATATAGTCACATATGCTGTCAGTTCTACTGTTGATAGTAGAATCTGGTGCATTAGCTCGCACTACCCATTTAAGTGCCAGATTTTGCGAGTCGTGGTTCTGGTTATTGAGTTCGGGGTGGGGAGTTGTGGTGGTCGGGGTTTCAGGATAAGTTATGGTGGGAAGGGGTGCTGCTGCTGATTGTGGTGTGAATTCATGTGAGGGATGGCCGCGTCTTGTGTTGGGAGTTTGAACTACACTGAAGGTCTGTGCAGGCTTTCCACCTGTAGATATGCGCACACAATTTACGGGAATTGCATTATGATCTCCTGAACAGTTTGAACACATAGGGGTAACTTTTTCGCCTTTCCTTATTTTATCAATACATACTGATGATGGGTGGTTCTCTGCACAATACCTACATTTAGATGTACCTGTGCATTCGCTGGTTTCATGATTCCAGCTACAGCAAACTCTACAGAGGGTAGGTCTAGGGATGTATTCCTCTACAGCAAGGTCGTGACCTATAACTGATAGTGTAATTGATGATGATATACCTTCTGTGCACTAGGCGGTGACCTCTTTGTGGTATTTACTCCATTTGTTCCAAGTGGCTCCTCTAATGTATGAATGTTCCTAGTATTGTAGTATTCTCTCTAGGTGTGGGTTTAAACTGAATTATTCCATCAAAGCCTTCCGTTGCAAGTTTGTGTGTCGTGCTTGCATCTTCACCAATTACCATTGGGCTAGTTTTCCCAAAGAAAGCTTTGATTTTAAGTCCTGCATGATAAGCTTTTGTGATTCATTCTGTTTTTTCCTCCTTACTGAGGTTGCAGTCCCTTGGAAAGTATAGTACTGTACCTTTCTCTGTTGGGTTTTGTCCAGCAACTTGCTAAGCTTGTAAGAGTTTTTGTCGTTTTTCCTGTTTCTTCTTGCGCCTTGATTGTACTAAAGTGAAGCTGTCAGCTTCGGGGCCCGATCCATTCTCAGTTACATCTAAGTTAGTTTCACTTAGTTCACATGATTCACAGTTTGGGTTTTCCATACCACCGTTGTTGTCATTATCATTTTCACTCTGCTGAGCTAAAGTTGTTGGGGACCGAGGGTGATTTCCGTCCTGCGTCGCCATAGTGGGGTAAGAGTGAGAGGGAGAGAGGTCAGGCTGTGACCTCTGACCTCTATGGCCTGCAGATTTTGTGATGCTGCAGAAGGGCTGCTTCAGGAGGCATGCTTTTAGAATGGAGGAGAGGGAGGAAGGCAGGGGAGGGGTGGAGGAGGAGTCTAAGCGTCACGCTTTAACCGTCACGCTACTGATAGGTCCAGTCACGGGATTTCACAATCCACTCACAATTTCTTTTCTTCTTCCTTAAGTGCCGCTGTTGATGTCTGATGCCTTTTAATGTGGTATAGTCGGATAATTGACAGTTCGAGCTATCTTGTATATGAAGTGTTTTTGCGAGCTCAAGTAGGCATGTCCTACTCCGACGGTTGGTGGGTGTGGACTTATGGCTGTGTTCAGCAGGACGATTAGGGAAATGCGTGCAATATATTCCCCTATCTAGTTGTTCCTGTAAAAACATATCGATCGTAAGTACGATTGACTCCTATGACTGACTCTCCGTGGCAAGAGTATCTGGAATTAGGAAAAAAAAATTTTGTCCGAGAGAAAACGTTACCATGAGCGGTGTAACTAGCTTGTCTGTAGCAACACAGTAGGTAAATCCTCACTTGCTCGTCTTGCTTGTCCTTCAGCGACAACGTTACCCGGAGTATTGGTAAATAAAGAATATAAATATCTTGCATTTAGGGCTCCTTTCTTAAGTCACTGCTTTTTAGTATGCATACTGTTTTGTATTAATCTTCCACAGTTCGTTCACCTTAACTTACTAGAGATTTTCTTCCTTTTTGCAGCCATTTCACGTAGCTCAGTGGCAGGAAAAAAAAAAAAATACGGCTCTACTGTACATACATTCCAATGCCCTTCTTTGTGACTGCCACCATATTTTGTTGATTATTATGCTACAGTTCAGCATTCAAGATGGAGAGATGCCACATATACGCACACAGTTCACTTACTTTAACTTAGCTAGTTGTTTTGCTGCTTATTTCTGTGTAGCTCAATGGCAAAACAAGAAAATACTGCGGTTCTACATCCTTTCTATGCTACTTCTTCGTGACTAGTACCACATTTTGATGCTAATCTCTTTTACAGTTTAGCGTTCGAGATGGAGAGATGGCAATTTTACGCCAAGTTAAAGGCAACAGAGTACAGCTGAAGTGAAATAAGTACAGCCATCGAAATCAGGATTCTAATGGAAACTATTCTGTGTCAACCAGAATTTTGTCTCCATGTACTTGTTGATGTGTTTCCCCTTCTGTATTTTATTGTTTTTTAAGCTCATTCATGCTTGCCCTTTAGGGACAATTTTTCCAGACAACTTGGGCTTGTACTGGTTAATATATATATATATATATATATATATATATATATATATATATATATATATATATATATATATATATATATATATATATATTGTTACCGAACAGAGAAAGATAATGTTAACTTTAAGTGAGAATACTAAAAATCACTACTGTCCCGTAAAGTTCCAGGTTCAAAACAAAAGAGTTAGGTAAAATTACAAGTTAAAGTTTAATGCTCAAACTAACAACAAAACATTCAGGACTCATAAGGATAATGTAATGGCAAAAAACAGGTTAAATATATGGTAAACTGCAATAGCCTCTATTAACACGAAATTAGCATGAGTAAATTTATCTAAGTCAGCCCAGATAAAATGAAAATACTAGATAATACTCAGTGAATGCCAGATATATTATTACAGATACAAAATATTATTAATGATGGCTGACAATAAGAACCTTACATGAATTACAAAAACCTTACTAGGCCTAAGAACAAACTTTATGCTACACGGTACAAGAAAAAATGCAACAACAGTTATACTCAAATTACACAGCTGCTAGATGGTTGGAGACTTCCTGAGCACTCACAATAATAACAACTGTACAGGGGAGGACAGAGATGTGAGCAAAATGAGGAGTAGATCTAAGTGGCAATTAATACAGAGACTGAGCTCATTATATAGGGGCCGGCAGAGCTTGATACAACTTGTAAGATGGACGCGCAAATGAAGCCATAGGGGACAAAGAGTTGACAGTCCCATACTGAATAACAGAAAGGACGACTTACTCTACTATAACGGTAGAAGGGGGGAGTGAGGTAGAACACGCTCGTGATCAAACATGCAGCAAACTGTACGTTAAAATTACACAAAGGATGATGAAATCATAGGCTATGTAACACCTCCCCACAAAGAAAAAGAAATTTATAAAGGAAATTTCTTATTACTCTAAAACAATCTGTCTAAAGTCTAGATAAGCAACCTGCAATAACATTTTCTTTCCCCTTGACATGTTGTATGTCTAATGAATACTCCTGAAGAAGTAGACTCCATCTTGTCAATCTCTGATTTTTATCTTTAAACTTACTAAGGAATTTCAGTGGGTTATGATCGGTATACATGACTATGGGGTCAAAACCAGAACACAAATAAAATGAAAAATGCTGTAAACCCAAAATCAAGGCCAAAAGCTCTTTCTCAATAGTTGAGTAGTTCTTTTGAGGTGGAGTGAACTTCTTACTGTAGTAAGATACAGGGTGTTCAATACCCTGATCATCCTCTTGCAGCAAAACAGCCCCAGCTCCTGTATCACTTGCGTCAACAGCCATCTTAGGCTTAGCAAAATTTGGAGTAGCGAGCACTGGCTGACTTTAAGTTTGTTGAAAGAGGATTCACAGTTATCGGTCCAGACAAATTTAACTCCCTTTTTCAGTAGGTCTAAGTGGTGATACAAGAATAGAAAAGTTAAGAACAAATCTCCTGTAACAACCTACCATTCCCAAAAATCTTTGTAGCTCTTTCCTACTTTTAGGTCTGGGAAGATCACTTATAACCTGAACCTTAGCTCCTGGTGGTGCAACATGTCCATCACCAATTACGTACCCAAGGTACTGAACTTTAGCTTGACCAAACTCACACTTTGATAAATTAGCTACAAGATTAGCCTGAACCAAACGCTGAAGAAATTTACTGACATGCCATAGGTGATTTTTCCAGTTGTCACTGAAGATTAATACATCATCAATATAAACAACACACCCTGATAAACCCTCTGTTACAACATTCATGAGCTTCTGAAATGTGGCTGGTGCATTCTTCATACCATATGGCACTACAGAACATGGAAAAGTCTTCCCTAGTGTTACAAAACATGAGATCTCCCTAGCACGTTCAGTCATAGGTACTTGCCAGTATCCCTTTAACAAATCAAACTTACTTATGTACCTAGCCTTTCCAATCTTGTCTATGCAATCTTCCACGCGAGGGAGAGGGTAAGTGTCTGTCTTGGTTATCTGATTAACACGTCTGTAGTCAATGCAAAGCCGCTGTGACCCACCTGGCTTAGGGACTAGAGTGACAGGAGAACTCCACTTGCTCTGACAGAGCTCAATCATCTTGTGGTCCAACAGGTAGCCAAGCTCCTTCTGGATGAGAGGAACTTTCACTGGGTTCACACGGTAAGGAGGCAATTTAATTGGTTTTGCGTCTCCAACATCGACATCATGCATCAACACAGTGGTTCTTCCTGGAGTGGCACGGAACACTTGCGAGTACTCCTGCAGTAATGCCGAAAACTCCTGCCTTTCCTCGGGAGGTAGATGAGAAAGCTTAGTCTGGAGATCATTCATGATATCAGGATCCTTCCCCAAACTATCACTCAGGCTTATGCTGCATGGGAGAACTTCACTTGCAGACTCAGGTGGAACAGCTACAGTGCAGACTGGGTTATTTTCGTCCCGCCTGAGATATAACTTTAGCATGTTGATGTGACAAAGTTGCTTGTTCTTTCTACGATCTGGTGTGGCGATGACATCGTTGACATCACTGAGTTTCTTCTCCACGAAATAAGGACCACTAAACTTGGCTTGAAGAGGCTGCCCATGCACCGGTAGCAGAATCAAAACCTGATCTCCTGGCTGAAAGTGGCGTAACCTGGACTTCTTATCATACCAAGTCTTCATCTTCTCCTGAGCAGCTCCTAAATTCTCTCTCGCCAGCTGTAAAGCAGTGGACAGCCGTTCTTTGAACTTCATCACATACTCCAGCAGGTTGACGTCATCTTCCTCCGACAGCCAGCATTCCTTGAGTAACTTAAGGGGTCCTCTTACTTCATGGCCAAACAGTAGTTCAAAAGGTGAGAAGCCCAGTGATTCATTTGGAGATTCTCTTGCGGCAAACACAACAAATGGAAGACCTTTATCCCAGTCTTTCTGATGTTCCAAACAGTATTTCTTGAGCATCGATTTGAGTGTTTGATGATATCTCTCCAGTGCTCCTTGGGTCTGGGGATGGTAAGCTGAAGACGTGATCTGGGTGATGGCCAACTCTTTCAGAGACTGCTTGAAAACATTTGACATGAAATTACTTCCCCGGTCTGACTGTACCTCCTTGGGCAGACCAAACTTTGTGAAGAACCCTAGCATTTCCTTAACCACGTTCTTTGCTGAGATATTTCTAAGTGGAATGGCTTCAGGATAACGAGTAGCCATATCAATCAGGGTCAACACATAAGAGAATCCTGAAGAAGTCTTAGGAAGAGGGCCCAGAATATCCACCAACACACGGGTGAAAGGCGCCTCAAAAGGAGGAATGGGAACTAGAGGTGCAACCTTTTCGGTCTGATTACACTTTCCCACAACTTGCAAGGTGTGACAAGACTTACAATACCAGGAAACATCCCTGAAGATACCTGGCCAGTAGAAGTGTTTCAAAATGCGTGCCACAGTCTTCCTCACTCCAAGGTGTCCTGCCAAACTGGAATCATGAGCCACTCTAATGATATCCTGCCTACAAACATGAGGGATGACAACTTGATGTACAACCTCCCATTCACAGTTGGCTGATGCTGTTGGGGTCTCCACTTCCTCATAAGCACTCCTGACTTTATATGATAACAAGTAGAAGCACCAGCTGACTCTTCCTCACTGCAAGCAGAGTTAGCTAGACCTTTCAACTCAGGGTCAGCAACCTGCAACTCAACCAACTCTTGACGAGACAAATTATCAGCACTACGGGGTACTGCCTCATCTGGTGAGTGGTCCAAATTAGCAAGAAAAGTGTCAGCTAGGATAACATCATCATCATCATTATCCTCTAAGTCACCAGTAACTTTAGACTTAGCCCTAGTGACAGCACATGCAGGGAACACATCAGGGACATCACAATCCTGGGCCGCAGCCACTGGCTCACTAGACAACTGAGCAGCTGGACACACTTGACTTCCACCAATATCATTTCCAAGTAAGAAAGTTACACCTGACATTGGGAGTGTCTCAACCAACCCAACCATAACGGAACCATTAACAAAACCAGACTCTAAATTCACTCTGCACAGAGGGACAGAGAAGTAATTATTCCGTACATCTTGTAGAATTACAGTTTCATCAGAGGAATTAACATTAGAGCCTAGAACACTGGTCAGCATAAGGGATTGGCAAGCACCTGTATCACGATATATTTTAACTGATTTCCTGTCATTACTGTCCAGAGGACTGACAAAACCATCAGACAGGAAATTAGCACATGAACTCTTGAGAGTGTCACTCACGTTACTGCTCAAAAGAGGAGCTCCATCATGAGAATTTAATTTACCCCTCAAAGCAGGTTCAGTTAACTCAGTTAAAGAATTCTGGAAACTCTCAAGAGTGGACACTAGACCAATTGACTGAATATTTAAAGACTCCTTTTTGTTCACATCACGCTGTCTCCTGAAACATTTCTCCGTAGTATGACCAAGCTTACTACAATAAGTACATTTACTTTTCTGAAATCTAGAGGTGAAGCTGGTATTTACTTCCTGAGAAACATCATCTTTATTCTCTTTCCTGTTACCTGTACTCTGAGTAGAGGCAACGTACTTACTCTCAGCTTTCCCTTTTTCTCTAGAATATCTCTTGTGAGTGAGAACATATTCATCAGCTAAAACTGCAGCATCAGACAAATTATCTATTCTTCTCTCATCAAGATATAGGCTTACATCTTTACTAATACACCTTTTGAAGTCCTCCAGCAAAATCATCTGCTTAAATTTGTCAAAATCAGAATCCACATTCTTAGAATTTAACCACTGCTCTAACAGATCTTCTTTGATTTTTGCATACTCAACATGGGATTGCTTATCTTGCTTATAAGTTGTCCTAAATTTTACTCTATAGGCTTCAGGAACAAGCTCATAGGCCTTAAGAATCAAGCTCTTAACTACATCATAATTATCACATTGATCCTGAGGCAATGATGCATAAGTTACTTGAGCTTTACCGGTGAGAACAGTTTGAAGGAGTACTGGCCCATACTTTTTGGGCCAATTAAAACCTGTAGCTACCCTCTCAAACAACTGAAAATACTTTATTAAATCAGATTCATTTAAAAGGAGGGACAAATTTAACATTTTTAGCCACATCAAAATCATCAGAGCTAGATGATCCAGTTCCACCTTGTTTCATGCGATACTCATGGTCTGCCTGAAGCCTAGCTAGTTCAATTTGTGCCTGAGCCTGTATCTGTGCCTCCTGAATACGAGCCTGAGATTCCGCCTCCTTAGCCTGAGACTCAGCCTCCTTAGCACGTGCATGAAATTCAGCCTCCTTAACACGAGCCTCCTGCAGAGCTAGCTGTAACTTAGCTATTTCAATCTGCGTTTGCTCCTTTGGAGGAGTTACATTAAACAAGCTTTCATTAATCATGTCAACAATTTGATCTTTAGAATGATGAGAGTGAACTGCAATTCCCAATTGTTGAGCAACAAGCTTAAGTTCATTCTTTGTTGTTTTCCACATCACACACCGTTTGCACATTTGACAAAAAATCTTTGGCTTCATCAAGTGTAGTAATAGTAGACATTATGAATAAATCACAGTCACAAAATATCAAGCAATATCCTTATGATAATATCCTGAATATCCTGATAAGAGGTCGCCAAATTTATGTTACGGAACAGAGAAAGATAATGTACACTTTAAGTGAGAATACTAAAAATCACTACTGTCCCGTAAAGTTCCAGGTTCAAAACAAAAGAGTTAGGTAAAATTAAAAGTTAAAGTTTAATGCTCAAACTAACAACAAAACATTCAGGACTCAAGGATAATGTAATGGCAAAAAACAGGTTAAATATATGGTTAACTGCAATAGCCTCTATTAACACGAAATTAGCATGAGTAAATTTATCTAAGTCAGCCCTGATAAGATGAAAATACTAGATAATACTCAGTGAATGCAAGATATATTATTACAGGTACAAAATATTATTAATGATGGCTGACAATAAGAACCTTACATGAATTACAAAAACCTTACTAGGCCTAAGAATTAACCTTATGCTACACAGTACAAGAAAAAATGCAAGGACAGTTATACTTAAATTACACACAGCTGCTAGATGGTTGGAGACTTCCTGAGCACTCACATTAATAACAACTGTACAGGGGAGGACAGAGATGTGAGCAAAATGACGAGTAGATCTAAATGGCAATTAATACAGAGACTGAGCTCATTATATAGGGGCCGGCAGAGCTTGATACAACTTGTAAGAAGGACGCGCAAATGAAGCCATGGGGACAAAGATTTGACAATCCTGCTCTGAACAACAGAAAGAACGACTTACTCAACCATAAGGGTAGAAAGGGGGAGTGAGGTAGAACACGCTCGTGATCAAACATGCAGCATACTGTACGTTAAAATTACACAAAGGATGATGATATCATAGGCTATGTAACAATATATATATATATATATATATATATATATATATATATATATATATATAGAAAACAGCCAAGAAATGAATAAATAAAAGACTTCAGGCGTTACTTATTCGTTACTGTTACCGAAACCTTTTGGACTTTTGAGGGAAAATTGTACTGTATATGAACCGCAAGGACCAATCCAGGATTGTGCGAGAGGGGGACAAGATATTTTTTCTCTCTTTACGCACTGAATATCATAAGGCTTTCAAACATTCCTGTCAGTTTGTTTGGCCGGACAGAACTGGACTACTCTGACCACTTGAATATAAGTCATGGCTGCGTGAAATTCAGTAATCCTTAGATGAGACGTAAGAATGAGTCTCCTCCAGTTCTAGTCAAATCAACCCTTTAATCAAACTACACCTGGCCATCAACGAGGCCAAAAGGGTCAAAATGCACATTATTTTAACCTACAGAGCTATTAATTCAAAGATTCATCAGCCTGTCAGATTCATACAGGTACGAAGTGTAAAAACCCGCTTACTTATTTCTGTAACTGCATGTATATTTCAGATCTCAACATAATTAACTGGTCTGGAAATGGATGCATTCATGTGGTAGCATTGATATAATTAGAAGGTTAACTGTCTGATCATAGAAACATCCCACAACTATCTTCTCTTCTTTTCTGTCCCTAGAATGGAGCATGCAGACTGCAGGAAACGGACAAATTAAGCACGTTAGAGACAAATCCGGGACCACATCACTTAAAACAACATACTGTTATTCCTTTATGTCTAGAGGTATTCTCTCTCTCTCTCTCTCTCTCTCTCTCTCTCTCTCTCTCCTGCTATCACTAGATGATTTTGATAACCTCAGGACAGGTCACTCGTACTAAAGGGGTTTGAAGGCTATACCTTACCTCCCCACTTCGAAAGTATCCCGAGCTGAAAACGATCTTATAGAGTATGAATTAAAAAAAAGCATCATAGTGAAAAGAATGAGGTGCTATCATCAGGTACTGTAAGAGATTATTCCTACAGCACCAAAAATATCAATGGTAAGAGCTTGACCTTTATATCAGTGACGGTCAGTGTTAAACTCCTGAGTACCATTTTTACCAGGACAACCAAGGCTGTGACTGAACTCCAAAACATGGCAATCCAAAATTCTTACCCAAACATCTAAGCCAATGATTTAACTGCAAAACATGACAGTCCAAAATTTTATATGCAGACAACTGAGCCTTAATTCAACGCCATGCCTCGAAAACATGACAACCTAGTATTGAGTAGTGATACTGCTAAAACTATGATTCCACTCCAAAACTTTGAAATATGAAGACCCAAAATTTTTACCCAGACAACTAAGCCTATGATTCAGCTCTCAAAATTCAGGCAACCAAACCACTAAAGCTTAGATTCACTCCAGAGCTTCGAAACACACTGCACCCAGGAAAAAAAAAAAATCGATCAGCCAATTTAAATTCGGCTTCGATTCCAAAAATTAAACTAGCCAACCACTAAAACTGTGATTCAACTCAAGATATATGAAACACACCTCATCCGGAAAATAATCGATCAGTCAAACAACTAAAATTATACTTCGACTCCAAGCTCAAGAGATTTCTACAAATTCGAACAGCTAAAACTACTAAAACTATAATTCTGCTTAAAAACTTTGAATTCCTCCCCCTAAAAGAATAATCAACCACTCAGACAATAATTAAACTGTGACGAATCGAAAGCTTCTAAATATTTCTCCCAAAATTCAAGCAACTGAAGGACCAAAACTGTGATTAGACTCTGAAATTTCGAAACACACACCTGCCATGAAGAAAAGAGAAACAATCATTGTTCGGCTAAAAAGTTTCGAAAAAGAGCTCCATAAACTCAGGCTGCCAAAGGATTAAAATTATGCTTCCATTCCAAAGCTTCAAAACACGACAACTCCCATGACTCGAGCAGCCAAACCACTAAAATAATCGATTACAAAGATATGAACCATGACAACCCCCCAAAATCAGATAATAATACACCCAGTTACCCATGTCTAACAGTGAGCTATACTATCAAAGATACGAATCTATTACTTCAAAACACAAAATACCACCACACCCGAGAGAAAAAAAAAGTTGTTAAACTATGCTTCGACTAATGCTTCGAAACACAACCTCCAGAAATCGAGCAGGGAAACTCTGAAACTTTCGATAATATTTAGCATAATGTTAGCGCATATTTACGTAGTGAGTGAGCTCGCTGTGACTGTTGTTTCAACTCGCATTCTCTTTTTTCAACCTACATAATATTTTTCCAATAACATTATACCCTTTTCCACTTTAGAAAACTGTTTTGAGATAGTTTCAGGCCTTACGATAATATTTACCATAATAATAGCGCATAATTACACAGCAGGTGAAGTCGCTATGACTATTGTTTCAACTTACAATCTATTTTTGTACT
The DNA here is from genome assembly GCF_032717465.1 of Coenobita brevimanus. Taxonomy (NCBI): domain Eukaryota; kingdom Metazoa; phylum Arthropoda; class Malacostraca; order Decapoda; family Coenobitidae; genus Coenobita; species Coenobita brevimanus. The sequence continues at coordinate 27,305,707 of NC_136997.1, forward strand.
TATATAATACTTCTCCACTAACATGACACATGTTTCCACTTTATATAATTGCTATCACATATTTTGAGACCTTACTATTCTATTGAGCGTCATATTATCACATATTTACACAGTGAGTGTAATCGCAATATCATTTGTTTCAAGTTCCCCTATTTTTCAACTTATAAATTTCTTTCCCACTAACATTACACCCGTTTCCACTTTATATCATTGCTATCACATATACTTGTTTCAACTTACACTATTTCTCAACTTATATAATATTTTACCACTAACATTACGCACGTTTCAACTTTATAAAATTCTTATCACATACTTACTGGCCTTACCATTATACTGAGCGTCATATTATCGCATACAGTATGTACAAGCCTTACTTCTACAGTGAGCATCATATTATCACTATCACACACAGTATCAGTAGTGTAGGTAGCTATGATATTCTTTGAAACAGGGCTAAAGACGCAATGCAATATTGCAGTCTGCACACTCGTACCTTGTGTCTTTTCTCTGAGTGGCTGGTCTTACTGTCGAGTGCTTGCATACATGGCAGCAGTGCTGGGGTTTATGACGGTTTGGTTGGGAAGGGATGGTGCTCGGGTAGTGGCGTCCTGCGAGGCGTAGGGGAGTCTGGGCAGCCATGGGGGTGCAGGTGCGGTGTGGGGGCCTGTCCTGTGCGTACTTGGCGATAATTTCACGTGACAGCTCCTTCACAAACCCCTCAAAGGTCTCGGAGATTCCCGTTGTCATGGCGTGGAGGTAGTGTGTGTTGAGGACCGTGATGTCGAGCATGTGGAAGAAGAGCTTTTTGTACCACTTCATCGTGGTCTTGGCACAGTCCACACTGGAAATCGTGGAGTCTGACTGATCCACTTGCCTCATGTTGGGATTGTAGTCCAGTACCGACTCAGGTTTCCAGACTTGGCGCCTCCTCTCTCTGCGGTGATCAATGGAGTCTGTGCGGTGCATGAGGGGGATGTGTACAGTCGATAGGAGGCAAACTTCCCTGTTTTGGTTCCGCAGGGTGGCAAAGATGTTATTTGCCTGGAAGAAAACCACCTTGTCCTTGTCAAGTTTCCTCCCTACCTTGACCATATGGCGACGCTTTCTCTTTACTGTACCACAGACTTCAGTGTCGTGTTGGTGGAGGAACCAAGCGAGAAGAGGGCTAGTGTACCAGTTGTCCAGGTACAACACATGAACACGATGAAGGTATTCCTCCATCATTGTCTTCACCACGGCTCCTGAGAGTCCAATACTACGATCTTCTGTTGTGTCTGTCTGTGTGCCTGTGTACAAGACTATGTCTAGCACATAACCAGTCTTACAGTCACACATAACAAAGATCTTGAACCCGAAACTGCTGGGTATGTACTGGCAAAAGGAAATATTGCCTCTCCAAAACACAAGACTCTCGTCTATGATGAGGTCTCTGTAAGGATAAAATGATGAGTGGAACATTTCCCGTACGTGATCAAAGACAAGCCTAATTCTCCTCATTTTATTGGTGTTATTGGCATTAGCAGGGTCGTCTGCATCATAAAAGTGGAGGTGGCTGAAAATCTGCTGGAATCGATTACGACCCATTACCTTTCCAAAGAAAGGTGTGCTGGTCATTAGGTCCGTGTTCCAGTATGCAGGAATTTGATTTTTTCTTACAACACCCATCAAGAGAACCAGGGCAAAAAATAGGAACATATCAGCAAGGGTTATGGGATAGTCATATTGCTGGGAGTGCCTGCTTGTTGTATCTAGACGTTCACTTTCACGGCACTGGCTTCTTGCAAATAAGTTCGTCTGCTCCACTATGCACCCCACAAACTCCTTCCCAAAGAACAGGTGGAAGAAATCCACCCTAGTGGAGCCCGCGTGCATACCTCGAGCCGTGCAACCAGACCGCCACTCCTCAGTGAAAGGGTGAATGATGGAAGTAAAATTACTCCCATCTTCCCAGTTCCAAGACACACTACCGTCTCCAGCCTCGTCCCCATCGTCGCCTTCGTCAGGGTGGGGAGGGGAGGATGGTAGGGGAGGTTGGGGAGATGGAGAGCGGTGCCCTTCATCACTCACACTTCTCTTCCTCTCTTTTTTCCTTTCCCCTTTCCCTTCCCTTTCCTTCCTTTCCCCACATCATGGGGCTGTGGGGAGGAAGTGAGGGAATATTGTGGGGCGAAAGACGTGCCAGGGGAGTGGCTCCACCTCGCCTCCCCGATGCCCACGTACACCATGTGCTCGTCCTGCCTCCCTCACACCACTTTCCCTTTCACCGCTCACTCCCAGCACACCATTTTCCCTTTCACCGCTCACTCCCAGCACACCACTTTCCCTTTCACCCCTCACTCCCACCACACCATTTTCGCCTTCCCCAGACAATGAAGAAGGACCATACCTGATTTGCCTTCTAGCTGCACCTTCTGATCCTCGAGGTGAAATTTTCTCCCTACTCAACCACGAGGTTACATCACATCCTACGCCGCTTTCCTCGTCCTCGTCCTTCCCCTCGTCCTCATCTGAATCTCTCTCTAGGGGCTGGAGAGAGGTCCGTGCATGTGTATGGGGTCCAGGCTGGCCTTCCCTTGCCTTACGGTACGTAACATACCGCTTTTTCCTCGGCAAAGGGACCTCCTCATCACTGCTGGTTATTTCCTCCTCAGGCTGCTCATAATCCCGATCCTCCACATCGTCATTCAGTGGAGAATCACTATCTCCAGTGAAGGCATCCAGGGCAGACTGTATTTCGTCCTCAGAGAGACCTTTACGCGCCATGTCTGACCTGGGTCACTGCTAACAGATGAGTGACAGAGACAAGGGCGCGCACGGGTCACGCGGGGTCTGGGAGGCTGCCCGCCTGATGGCAGTTAGGGGAGGCTTGCCTGGGTGGGCGAATCGAAAATCTCGCGCGAATTTTGAAAATTGTGCAAATTATGGACTTTGCAATTGAGGCGCGTTAAAGTACGTCGACGGGATTGGCGGTGACAAAACGTGTGGACGTTAATTCACGTTGATGGGACGCCATGGGTTAACCAAAGGTAAGAGTTGGTTTAGCTTGTTTTCCAGAAAAAAAAAAAAAGTGTTAAAAAGGTTGCAGTTTCAAGTTGAAAAATTTATCATTGGTACTTAAAATTAAGTGTAATTAGTTCAATCATGATATTCATTTTTCAACCCACCATATTTATGCTGGCCCTTACTATTGTTTTGGACATATGGTATTTGTGTCAGAAACAGCTCCAGAGTTTGTATAATTATACAGTATATTTTGGAAAATGAACTATGGATTCTGAAATTGAAGAAATAGTAAAGATATAGCTAAGGGCACAATTTTTCCAGCAGTGAAACTTTGTTTCTGTATTGCTTTTCAAATGTCATTAGCTCAACATTTGTTGCAACAGAAATATATATATATATATATATATATATATATATATATATATATATATATATATATATATATATACACACACACACACACAAGTGGATTGAAATCCCCCTACCACCACACAAAAAAATGAGAGAGAAACTTTATTTCCTTGCTGTAGTATCCTGCCATTTATGTCAATGGTTTGTGATTTGGGGAATTAATTACTTTTGGATGGTAATTAGATCATCATTCTTCCTCAGACCACTTTTGTAGTCTATTGACTGTTTGACTGCTCGCTCAGCAGCGTCACTGACCACTTTGAGATGGGCAAGACATCAGGAATGGGGCAGAGGTCATTGATGCTTGTCGGAGGATTCAACTTCAAACACTGGAAGAGGTTTTTCGACTTATTAATCGTCTTCATGTTCAAATGATGCAGAGCCTTCTTCCTCGTCAGTGCTGTGGTCATATTTTTCAGCATTTCCTGCTTTTCCTCAGCAGAGACTTTGTCACAATACACGGCTAGTGGAGCCAGGTCCTCACTGAGGTACCAGAGGTGGCTTTTGACTTTGTCCAGTGCCTTCTTTGCTTCAATGAGATCCACTTCTCTGAATTCTTCGATATTCTTCAGGAAACTGAGGTCATTGATTGGAGCATCGATAGCATTTGGGGCTTCAAACTAGTGCATCATATAGATGGTGACGAGGAAGACAAAGATGTATTTCATGGCCTCATTTTGATGCCATGTGAAGGGGAAGGAGACTGCATCCTTCAATTGATTTCTGAAAAGGAAGATCTTGAGGCATTAAAGGCTTTTTGCCATCCAACGTGCTCTGTGATAGGCACCTGGACGGTGAAAGGTCATCCGTGCTAGATTGCCAAGGAAAGCCAAAGACAGCTGGAGGAGCTCAAGGCAGTCATCACGGGGTTGTGCACGATCCATGTAGCTGAGTATGATGTGTTCAATGTCCCCAGCTCTGTTGGCAATCCACAACTGAGATTTTTCATCTAGGTCATCATCGTAGGGATCGAAGGAATCTGTGTCAATTTTGTTCCAGAACACTTTGAATCGACAGAAGAGAGGAATTTCAGGACCAGAAGAAGACAGAAAGAGGTCAAAGATCCCTTCCACTAAGAGTTCACACATGTGGTGCCTGCATGCCAAGGACAATAGCGGGACTTGGAGACCTCTTTCAATGACAAAAACAAGCCTTGTTGTGAACCCCGGTGTTAGATGCTTTAGTATCAAAACAGAGCCCTGCAATCCAGGACTTCACTTCCAGCCATTCATCTAGAGTCCTTAGCACTACTGCTCCCATTGCTTCGCTCGTTCCAGCAGGGATCTTAGGGATCGCCAGGATCTTCTCCATACCAATCCCTGTAACAACAATCGCCAGGCGATCATTGCGGCCACTACCATCGATGTTGAGCAAGAGCTTTCCATCAAAATGGAGAATCAAAGGTGATTGTGGATGGAATTCTTTATCGATCTTTTCAACGATCTCAGTCCTTGATTCCTTCCAAACAGAGTGGAGAGATCTGACAGACAACGTGATTTCCTCCGCATCAAGCCATGTGATCAAGGCAGGAGTTAACACTTGCATTGCAACTCGCTTTGAAATGAGGCATGGGTTTGAGAAAGCCAAAGAAAAATTGCAAAGTATGGTGTAGTTCCCACCAGTACTGGAAGTGAATAAGCACTTTGCCCTTTAGGTCCCTGAAGGATCGATTTTTCTGAAAATCCCAATATATATATATATATATATATATATATATATATATATATATATATATATATATATATATATATATATATATATATATATATATATATATATATATATATATATATATATATATATACCAAAGTGGTAGAATCTGTGTCTCGCACACTGCTGGATGCGGGATCGCCTCCCGCCAGAGTTTTAAAAACTTTTGGAGCTGTTCACCGAGCCACATGCTGCTTTGGCCGACATAAGAGGTGCTGTGGTTGAACCAGTGTCACATACTTGTATCCTTTCACTCAGTCGTTGAAATAAAACATGATCATGTTTTCCTTTTCTTTCTTTCTTTTTTTTTTTTTTTTGGCTTGAACTGTATAATTGGTTACATAGGTTTTTTTCTTCACCGCTAATGTGTTTGCTAGGTTGTATCTTTCCTTCGATCATTTCTAACATGTTCACATATTTTTTTTTTCCATCCCTGGAGTAGTATGACGTTAGGAAAAAAAAGCGAGAAAGGTTATATTACGCTTTTCCTATGTATAGACACACACACACACACACACACACACACACACACACACACACACACACACACACACACCTTCCTTTTGTATTCTTGTTTAACTGTCTGCGCCTCATATTTATAGAACTTGTTTTTATGTACCTAAAATAATGCACATGGAAAGCAACACATTTATGCGTTCTAACATAATTGTTTCTATTGTTTGGTTTTACTGCCTGGTTAAATATCAAATTTAATATAAAAATGTACCTCTCACGCAAAGTACTTACCTCTCCCTTGAAAGTCAACATAGCATTTGACTGATCGCGAATGTTACTAATGTCAAACTGTTATGCTTCCGCCATTACTGACTGCACACACACACACACACACACACACACACACACACACACACACACACACACACACACACACAAATTCAAATGACTCATACCAAGAAACAATTTGTGTTCGATAATGCAGAGGAGAACGGTGTTGTTGTGAGATGATAAAGTTCAGGTGTTAACTGAAGGTTATGTGTTGGTAAAGGCGACATGCATCTTATGGGAATAAAAATGGTTACACGGGTTAATGTTTTGACTTCAAATGCGTTATAGGGTTATTGTACAGGTCGAGATGTTTACGTGCAATGTACTGTACTTGTGGAGGTGACATGCACTGTGTACAGTGCATGTCACATTGTAAGGTGATGATAACGGTTGAGATGTTGATTTACAATAATGTTTTTCACTTGTGAAATGCGTTAAGGGGTCTGTCTATCCACATACCTAGGCTGCTTCCCCCAAGGAAAGGGAGGTAGCCGAGGTAGGACGACACACTCCCGATTTACTCTTCCACTCAACACATTCTTTCGCATCTAAGCCCCTACGGTTGTTAAGGGGTAGTGAAAATGAATGTCAATATGTTTGGTGAAGGTACTGTTTTTCACGGACACGAGCAGGAGGAGTATTGTGTTGTCTGTGGGAGTAATGATTTGATACCGTGACGTGCACACCTGAAAGATTACAAAGGTCGATGTGTTTATGTGTCTTGTGTTTTTCCCACTGGCATGCGCAGTAGGGATGCGTTAATGGTTGATGTGCTGATAGTAATGCGTTGAGAGCGGTGGTGTGGTTGTGGCTGCTTCACTCACCATGTCGCTCCCCGCCAGGCAACTCAGCCTCCTCCTCCTCCTGCTTATACCCGTCCCTGCAGTGGTTGAATTCTGCTCCCTAAGTCTGTCATCCCTCCTCATAGGTCAGGCAAGACCATCAGTAATCTCATCAGTAAGGAAGGCTTCTAATACCTTTACTTGCCAATTTATTTCCATATATGGCACATTAACATTGTCTTGTATGGCAGCGTTTTCCAAATTGTGGAGTGCGTACTATGGGCAAGAAGGGCGCAGCGTTATGGAGAAAGATTTAAGAAGTAACTTTAAAAGTGTTTGCTGAGAATGACCTGAAAGTAGCATTAACATTTTTCTGTTGTTATATGTATAATAAACTTAAACTCATTTAAGAAATATTTCATCCTGGCAAGGTGTTGTCCGATGAAGACGTGCTTAAAATAATCTAAATTCTTTTGAAGAGCATTGGAACATGTGTGGTAGTCGTCATAAATGCATTAATCGCTTTCAGTTCATTTGTGTCACAGTTGGCAAACTGGGAGTTACAGTCGTCATTACAATTTCCCTGCAAGTCTGCTCGTGTGATGTGGGTCGTTTTCTTTGGCTACAGTTTACTGTTTGGGGACTAGTTGCCATATTGGTTTTTATTTGCTTGAAAGGTGTGTTTGCAGCTATTAGTACTAGAGACCCCTAGAATACGATTTTCTTTTTATCTGATTAGCATAAAAATGCGCAAAAGGTGACAGAAGATTATGGAAAACTCCCCTTCACTCCTCATACTACTCCTGTTGTCCCTCCCTAACCTCACCCTTGCCTTTCTCGACCTTTACTCTTCATCTTCACAACCCACTTTCCCCATCCTTTCTACCTTATCTTATCCACGGCGCTAACCTACATAGTGAACCGAACTCTTCTGCATTTCTTATCTGTTCCTGTAACCTTTTTGCTCCTCTACATTCGTGAATATGAGGTGAAGGGGAACTTTTCCTAGGGACGAGAGAGAGAGAGAGAGAGAGAGAGAGAGAGAGAGAGAGAGAGAGAGAAGGAATGGGCACAGATGCTTGTTAAATTCAGACTACTGAAATAATAGTCATAACTGCAAAGTTCACTCAAACTCTGTTAAGGAAAACATCACAAGAACGAGACTTAACGTTCCTGTACCTCTCGGCGGTTGACAGTGACAAGGGATGGAGAAAAGAAAGACAACAGGAATGAAAGGAGTGGGAAGGAGACGGGGAGGGTGAGAATGGGACTTGAACAAGAAGGAATATTGATAATAAACCTTGGATACAGATGGTTTTTATTAAAGTATTGCAAGTGTTTGGGAAAGCAGGTTAAGTTTAGTAATCAGCTAAGAGAGAATTGCTGTGCACCAGTCAAGTTAGTGCCATGAATATATGAGCGAAGGTTGAGAGGGTGAGGAGAGGAGTATGTGGAGAGACATGTGACGCGAGAAAGAGGAGATGCATGAATGAGGAGAAGTGGAGAGGCACTAGGGTAGGAGGGGGGAGGAAGGGGAGGGGAGGGGGGGCTGGACGGACATCTGGAGGATGAAGGGCCAGAGAAAGATGGGGCGTGTTGAAACGGTTATAATAAGGAATAAGAGAGTATTATTGTCATACGTCATTCCATAACATTCTTCTTTCACCTCCTGCACTTTGTTATGCCAACCAGATACGGTATATAAAGTACTGTATTCTAGACAGTCTCTAGGTCTACTTCTTAGAAACACGTCTTTAAAGCGTATAAAAGCCTATGTGACAACTAGTACCCATACACTGTTGCCAGACAAAACGAGTCATCACATGAGTGGACGTGAAGCGAATTTTTGTTGGCGACTATACATTATTTGTCATCACCGTATTTTGTTTTCTGATAGAAAAATATTTAAGTGTTTTCACGTATTTTTTTTTTTTTTACTTAAATTTTTTCTAACTTAAACGCATAAAAATAAAAGGGAAATGGAGACAAGAAAATCTTTTAATGCAAATTACAGACGTGAACGGAAAAAAAAAAATGTAGGCTATATGTAGTCAATCCCTTTATCGTTATCTCAAAAGTGATAAAGGATTGTACGGTGAAGACTATATATTTTTTTGCTCTGTTAGCTATCAGTCTGGCATAGTAACGTGGGGTCTGTCAGGTTAATGGTAAGCTAGTGGGGCGTTATGGCTGAAAGTTAGTTAACCACTGTTACTGTATATCGCATTTATGCAGTTAATGGGGTGCAAATTGCCTCCCATGCAAAATATGCTTCTAAGAGGTTAGGTGTGCCAAGCGTACCTCGTGCGTTGTTTATCCCTGCACAACTGCTGACTTTATACGGAAAGTTTTATTCGTTCCCGTGTGGGCGGACCACTGCAGGCTTGTAGCGTTTGGTTCATTAGTCTGCGCATTAAAACAAAATTGTATGAAGACTAGGATATAATCAAAGAGAATGAATCTGAGGATCGCATTCTTGTCTTCTTATAGGATATGAGGACCTACTGTGTACTACCTCTCTCTTACCGGTTTATTTCTGCCAGAGGCTGAGAAGCTGCAGGATTTGAGTTGTGTTTTACCTTCATCGTGTTGTAAGAAAATATATTGTTATTTGCATGATATGGTAGTCACAGGTATCAGTCTATTTTTCCTGGTTATATTTATCTTTGTCCCTCTCGATGAGTTTGCAAAATATCACGGTGTGTGAATGAGAAAGAAAGCATCTAATCATTCCCTCAGAACTCAAAAGGCAACCGCTGATTTATACCCACGTCCCTGTTTTCATTTTTAGGTAATGAAAAGATTGGGGCAAACAAGACCCTGTCCACAGGTCCCGTGGCGGGCCATGGAATTTATTTCGGTACCTCTTGCTTGCCAGGCGAGTGTGCCTCCGGTTACATCATCGTATGAAGTGCACTGAACACGTTGCTCTTAGCTATGCAAGCACTCGACTGTAATGTGCTGTTATTCACGAAATATCAGCTATTCTTTCATAGATAAAAGTAAAAATGGCAATGAAACAGTATCCTTGGTGTTTGATAGCGTTGCATAAATAGAACTTTGAATCATATGACACTGATTGACGCCAACAATTTCACGAAGAATCGCAAGGTCGTATGGTGCACCATCATTTTAGTTTCCCACCAAATCTTAACCGACAGTGACGCTTGCAGTCAGGTACGAAAAAGCTGTATCAGTTATCTGTCTGACCTAAAGTACTCTTCAGTTTACAGAATGCTGGTAACTCGAACAAAAACATTATTTAGCAGCTTAAATGTCAAGCAACACTTAGCCTGCCATACTTTCCGTAGTTTGCTATATCCGACTAGTGGGTGCCAGTAATATTTAACTTTGAAATAACCATACAAAACGAACGTAGCCTGACATTTCGTATATCGTACTTGTGTACAGCATAATCAAATCCCCGTAATTACAGCTCTGAGGACATAGTTTTCTTTCATTCCAGGTATCAGTACGTAGACTATTTATTCCTTTGAACTTTTCAACGGAATTTCTGTGTCAGGTTTTCTATAATCCATGATCCCCCTTCTTACAGAATCCAGTCCGAGTTGTTGAGTTGAATTTAAAGCACTTCAAGCCTTTTTGTTTTATTCATCTTCAAATCTACTACACTCTTTGGCAGGAAGTAAATACTCGGTATGGACTAATCGGCCTACTGGAGTTATCGTCTTCCCTTCTCTTCTTAATTAGTGAGCAATACAATCTCAAGACTCGCCCTGTCATGATTCACCAAGATATCCACTGGGTTTTGACTTTGTAAATGAACCAATTAGGCCTCAGGGAGAATGGAACTGAATGTTTAAAAAATAACATTCCGCAGGAACATAGTCAATTTTCACCGAAAGAAAGAAACTGTTAAACCCTGCATCGTAGAACAAAATCAAAAGCTGCTTGCATAAACAGATAGTAGAAAGGAAAAAAGAAAAACATCGATTTTAAATCAATTTGCCATAAAAATGTATAAAAGCCCGTCTCTTTCAAAATATTCAAACGTCATCCGATTAACTGAAGGTTCCTCCAAACAAGGAAGACAGACAGGGAGCACCAACTGACCATGTGTCTATCGAGAAACCTTTGACGGAGGTTCCTCATATTCGGACACTGGACCAGCAAGTGACAAACAGTACGGAGAAGGTAAAACCTGCAACGTTATGCTCTGCCTGTGTTAGACTCAGGATCATATTTACAAACTCTCTTAATGAAGCTGTGTCTAAGACTGTTTGTATATACTGTACTGTACATCTGCCTTCATTCATACAGCATCTGAACACTTTACAGTCAAAATACAGTGACCATCAGATACCATATTAAGACAAAAAACAATCTGATATGTTATTAACCGTACCGGAGATCAGTTTCACGCAGAGTGGTTAGATCATTCGTATACACGTCCCTTACAGTTGTCTTCTTACCCCCCACCTGACAAAGTCAGAGGAGGGTGTTGTTATCACTGGAATCAGTAGGTGTCTTCCCACTGAGATGGGCGGCAGGGCTGCTGGCCTGACGTAGAGATTTCGTTTCCAGGCCAGAACTCAGAAAATATTCACTATACCCATGAAATTTCACATAATTATTTGCCTTACAGTGAACTGGTGCCTTTTGATAGGTAGAATGCTGTGTCTGATTTTTTTTTTTTTTTTTCAAATAGACAAAGTAAAAAAAAATAATTTTTCCAAAGATTTCAATGCGACTTGATCAAGGAATCTGGAGTGTTGCAACTGCGTAGAGTTGTTTCTGTTTTTTTCTACAGTCCAGTGCACGTAACTGCCCAGACTGTAACAAGTAGCTAATGTCTATGACCCACGAGAGAAAAGGATATCTTAAAACACCGATACCAGAAAACAAAAATGCAAAGATATTTCCATACATAGTAGTTCAAAAAGGTTAATGCACGAAGCATTTATGATTTTCCTGAGAGTTTATGTGTTAATATATATATATATATATATATATATATATATATATATATATATAAATATATATATAAATATAAATAAATAGATATAGATATATATATATATAGATAGATATAGATATAGACAGATAGATAGATAGATAGATAGATAGATAGATAGATATAGATATATAGATATATATGTATAGATAGATAGACAGATAGATAGATAGATATAATATATATATATCTATTGCCAGACGCCTCAATCCCGTTTGGGGTGGCCACAAACAAATCGCCTCCAAGTCGCCCTGTCTCCCGCCATTTCACTGCCCTGCTCCCAACTCACACCCCCCTCTTTCATATACCTCTCCACCCCATCCCTCCATCTCATCCTCGGCCTCCCACTCCCTCTTCCCCCCTCCACCTCACTCACATACACTCTTTTCGTCAGTCTTTCACCCTCCATCCTCTCCACATGGCCAAACCACCTCAGTGTGTTCCTCATAACGCTTCCTATCACATCCACATCCACACCACAACGCTCTTTTATATCCTCATTCGTCAGCCTGTCTCTCCACGTGACTCCACAGGCTTCTCTTAATTAACTCATTTCCACTGCTCTCACTCTTGACTTGTGTCCTTCCAACAATGTCCAAGCTTCACTTCCGTACGTTAGAGTTGGTATCACAATACTGTCATGTAGTAACTTTATCACTTCCATGCTCACTTCCCTGTTTCTTATCACTGCTTTCAAGGAACCAGCAACCTTTCTTCCCTGCTGTACCCTTTCAAGCACTTCACCCTCCAAACCTCCATCCTTACTCATCACACTACCCAAATACTTAAACGTACTCACATTTTCCAATTCCTCACCATCCAACCTCGCTGTACATTCACTAACTTCACCTCTCTCAAAGACCATCACTTTACTCTTCCCTACATTCACCTTTAGGTTCCGTTTCTTACACACTCTCTCAAACTCATCCACCAAGCCTTGCAGCTCCCCTTCGTCTTCACTCAACAACACAGTATCATCTGCAAACAACAGTACAGGGAGTTTCCAAACACTATCCTCTCTCAGCAGGGCCACTCCAACATCCACTACCCTACCTTGTACCTCTTTTATTACCCCATCCATGTACAGATTGAACAACCATGAAGACATGACACATCCCTGTTTCAAACCAACTTTCAAAGAGAAAAATTCACTTAGTTCACCATCCACACGCACTGCAGCCTTCACACCATCGTACATACTCTTCACAGCATTCAGCAACTTCCCATCTACTCCATATATTCTTAACACTTTCCACAATCCTTGTCTATCCACCCTGTCATATGCTTTCTCCAAATCCATGAAAGCCGCATACAACTTCTTTCCCTTCTCTAGAAACTTTTCCACTAAAGATCCACTTCACTTCTTCTTTCCCTTCTCTAGAAACTTTTCCACTAAAGATCTATATATATATATATATATATATATATATATATATATATATATATATATATATATATATATAAATATATATTGAAAATACATCAATATCATAAGCCGTTGAGGTCCACTGCAGGACCGCCCTATCCCAACCGAAGCAGGGACGATACAGCCAATGTATCTCTACACAGTGGCTTAGGCTGTCTGGTAGAGACTCTATGTAGGGTGAGAAGTGCTTGTGAGTGTGATTATGGTGTTGTAGTGGCTTTGGATATGTGTGTAGTCTGTGAACCAAGTGTAATCGGCCCGCCTTAAGGCATACTAGTATGCGAAACTGGTTCAACCACAGCATCCCTTGTGTCCGCCAAAGTAGCAAGTGGCTTGGTGAAGGTTTCCCAAACTTTTTACAACTCTGGCGGGAGGCGAACCCGAGCTCACCAGCGCGCGAAACGCACACTGTACCACTGTACCACAGAGGCTCCATATATATATATATATATATATATATATATATATATATATATATATATATATATATATATCATCCAGTCCTACGTTGCCCCATGAGGAGCATACGAGCCCGGGTCTAGGCAGCTGGTCCTGACATTTAAGATGAGAATGACAAGCCTCACTCATCCTTGAGTGGCATTAGGTGAGCAATAAACCCCAGCCACCCCTTGAATATAAACCTTCAACTGCTCAATCCAACGGAAGCGCAATAATTACCCATTAGACCACCAAGCGGCAAAATTTGGTTATATAATTACCACCCAGGGTAGTAAATGGTTTCCTGGTGTACAGGAAACCATTTGGCTTGTCACTCATTGTAGAGTCACCCACAGGCAGAAGGACGAGAAAAGAATGAAGGAAAGAAAGACGGAAGAGGATGGAAGGAAAGAAGGATGGAGGAGAGGAAAGGGCAGACACCCGAGAGCAGCACTACATCGAGTGAGTGGATGCTGAGCGCCCCCACCAGCCACGAAATAATTTGGTTTTATGCCAGGTATCCCCGAAGGGCTAAGGCGTTGCCCCTGGGTAGATGACTTTTGGACTGGAGCGTGTAGCATTTTATGACCAGATGCCCTTCCTGATGTCTAACAATGACCCTTGGAGGATTCCATCCTCCGACCCTTAGGTCAGAGCGAAGCGCTCTAACCCAATGGGCCACGGCTGCTATATATATATATATATATATATATATATATATATATATATATATATATATATATATATATATATATATATATATTAATTACGAAACAGAGAAAGATAATGTACACTTTAAGTGAGAATACTAAAAATCACTACTGTCCCGTAAAGTTCCAGGTTCAAAACAAAAGAGGTAAAATTACAAGTTAAAGTTTAATGCTCAAACTGACAATAAAACATTCAGGACTCATAAGGATAATGTAATGGCAAAACACAGGTTAAATATATGGTTAACTGCAATAGCCTCTATTAACACGAAATTAGCAAGAGTAAATTTATCTAAGTCAGCCCTGATAAAATAAAAAATACACCGGGTAATGCTCAGTTAATGCAAGATAAATTATTACAGATACCAAATATTATTAATGATGACTGACAAAGAACCCTTACACAAATTACAAAAACCTCACTAGGCCTAAGAATCAACCTTATGCTACACAGTACAAGAAAAAAAAGCAACAACACTTATACTCAAATTACACAGCTGCTGGATGGTTGGAGACTTCGCGAGCACTCAATAATAACGGTACAGGGGAGGACAGAGATGTGAACAAAATGAGGAGCAGATCTAAGTGGCAATGATGCAGAGACTAAGCTCATTATATAGGGGCCAGCAGAGCTTGATACAACTTGTAAGAAGGACGCGCAAATGAAGCCATGGGGACAAAGAGTTGACAATCCCACACTGAATAACAGAAATGACGACTTACTCTACTATAACGGTAGAAGGGGGGGACTGAGGCAGAACACGCTCGTGATCAAACATGCAGCATACTGTGCGTTAAAATTACACAAAGGATGATGAAATCACAGGCCATGTAACACCTCCCCACATAGAAAAAGAAATTTACAAAGGAAATTTCTTATTACTCTAAAACAATCTGTCTAAAGTCTAGATAAGCAATCTGCAATGACATTTTCTTTCCCCTTGACATGTTGTATGTCTAATGAATACTCCTGAAGAAGTAGACTCCATCTTGTCAACCTCTGATTTTTATCTTTAAACTTACTAAGGAATTTCAGTGGGTTATGATCGGTATAAAAGACTATGGGGTCAAAACCAGAACACAAATAAAATGAAAAATGCTGTAAACCCAAAATCAAGGCCAAAAGCTCTTTCTCAATAGTGGAGTAGTTCTTTTGAGGTGGAGTGAACTTCTTAATGTAATAAGATACAGGGTGTTCAATACCCTGATCATCCTCTTGCAGCAAAGCAGCCCCACCTCCTGTATCACTTGCATCAACAGCCATCTTAAAAGGCTTAGCAAAATTTGGAGTAGCGAGTACTGGCTGACTTAATAGGATAGCTTTAAGTTTGTTGAAAGAGGATTCACAGTTATCGGTCCATACAAATTCAACTCCCTTTTTCAGTAGGTCTGTAAGTGGTGATACAAGAATAGAAAAGTTAAGAACAAATCTCCTGTAATAACCTACCATTCCCAAAAATCTTTGTAGCTCTTTCCTACTTTTAGGTCTGGGAAGATCACTTATAACCTGAACCTTAGCTCCTGGTGGTGCAACATGTCCATCACCAATTACGTACCCAAGGTACTGAACTTTAGCTTGACCAAACTCACACTTTGATAAATTAGCTACAAGATTAGCATGAACCAAACGTTCAAGAAATTTACTGACATGGCATAGGTGATCTTTCCAGTTGTCACTGAAGATTAATACATCATCAATATAAACAACACACCCTGCCAAACCCTCTGTTACAACATTCATGAGCTTCTGAAATGTGGCTGGTGCATTCTTCATGCCATATGGCATTACAGAATATGCAAAAGTCTTTCCTAGTGTTACAAAACATGAGATCTCCCTAGCACATTCAGTCATAGGTACTTGCCAGTATCCCTTTAACAAATCAAACTTACTTATGTACCTAGCCTTTCCAATCTTGTCTATGCAATCTTCCACGCGAGGGAGAGGGTAAGTGTCTGTTTTGGTTATCTGATTAACACGTCTGTAGTCAATGCAAAGCCGCTGTGACCCACCTGGCTTAGGGACTAGAGTGACAGGAGAACTCCACTCGCTCTGACAGGGCTCAATCATCTTGTGGTCCAATAGGCAGCCAAGCTCCTTCTGGATGAGAGGAACTTTCACTGGGTTCACACGGTAAGGAGGCAATTTAATTGGCTTTGCATCTCCAACATCGACATCATGCATCAACACAGTGGTTCTTCCTGGAGTGGCACGGAACACTTGCGGGTACTCCTGCAGTAATGCCGAAAACTCCTGCCTTTCCTCGGGAGGTAGATGAGAAAGCTTAGTCTGGAGATCATTCATGATATCAGGATTCTTCCCCAAACTATCACTCAGGCTCATACTGCATGGGAGAGCTTCACTTGCAGACTCGGGTGGAACAGCTACAGTGCAGACTGGATTATTTTCGTCCCGCCTGTGATATAACTTTAGCATGTTGATGTGACAAAGTTGCTTGTTCTTTCTACAATCTGGTGTGGCGATGACATAGTTGACATCACTGAGTTTCTTCTCCACGAAATAAGGACCACTAAACTTGGCTTGAAGAGGTTGCCCATGAACTGGTAGCAGAATCAAAACCTGATCTCCTGGCTGAAAGTGGCGTAACCTGGACTTCTTATCATACCAAGTCTTCATCTTCTCCTGAGCAGCTCCTAAATTCTCTCTCGCCAACTGTAAAGCAGTGGACAGCCGTTCTTTGAACTTCATCACATACTCCAGCAGGTTGACGTCATCTTCCTCCGACAGCCAGCATTCCTTGAGTAACTTAAGGGGTCCTCTTACTTCATGGCCAAACAGTAGTTCAAAAGGTGAGAAGCCCAGTGATTCATTTGGAGATTCTCTTGCGGCAAACACAACGAATGGAAGACCTTTATCCCAGTCTTTCTGATGTTCCAAACAGTATTTCTTGAGCATCGATTTGAGTGTTTGATGATATCTCTCCAACGCTCCTTGGGTCTGGGGATGGTAAGCTGAAGACGTGATCTGGGTGATGCCCAACTCTTTCAGAGACTGCTTGAAAACATTTGACATGAAATTACTTCCCCGGTCTGACTGTACCTCCTTGGGCAGACCAAACTTTGTGAAGAACCCTAGCATTTCCTTAACCACGTTCTTTGCTGAGATATTTCTAAGTGGAATGGCTTCAGGATAACGAGTAGCCATATCAATCAGGGTCAACACATAAGAGAATCCTGAAGAAGTCTTAGGAAGAGGGTCCACAATATCCACCAACACACGGGTGAAAGGCGCCTCAAAAGGAAGAATGGGAACTAGAGGTGCAACCTTTTCGGTCTGATTACACTTCCCCACAACTTGACAGGTGTGACAAGACTTACAATACCAGGAAACATCCCTGAAGATACCTGGCCAGTAGAAGTGTTTCAAAATGCGTGCCGCAGTCTTCCTCACTCCAAGGTGTCCTGCCAAACTGGAATCATGAGCCACTCTAATGATATCCTGCCTACAAACACGACGGATGACAACTTGATGTACAACCTCCCATTCACAGTCGGCTGATGCTGTTGGGGGTCTCCACTTCCTCATAAGTACTCCTGACTTTATATAATAACAAGTAGAAGCACCAGTTGACTCTTTCTCACTGCAAGCAGAGTTAGCAAGACCTTTCAACTCAGGGTCAGCAACCTGCAACTCAACCAACTCTTGACGAGACAAATTATCAACACTACGGGGTACTGCCTCATCTGGTGAGTGGTCCAAATTAGCAAGAAAAGTGTCAGCTAGGATAACATCATCATCATCATTATCCTCTAAATCACCAGTAACTTTAGACTTAGCCCTAGTGACAGCACATGCAGGGAACACATCAGGGACATCACAATCCTGGGACGCAGCCACTGGCTCACTAGACAACTGAGGAGCTGGACACACTTGACTTCCACCAATATCATTTCCAAGTAAGAAAGTTACACCTGACATTGGGAGTGTCTCAACCAACCCAACCATAACGGAACCATTAACAAAACCAGACTCTAAATTCACTCTGCACAGAGGGACAGAGAAGTAATTATTCCCCACACCTTGTAAAATTACAGTTTCATCAGAGGAATTAACATTAGAGCCTAGAACACTGGTCAGCATAAGGGATTGGCAACCACCTGTATCACGATATATTTTAACTGATTTCCTGTCATTACTGTCCAGAGGACTGACAAAACCATCAGACATGAAATTAGCACATGAACTCTTGAGAGTGTCACCCACGTTACTGCTCAAAAGAGGAGCTCCATCATGAGAATTTAAGTTACCCCTCAAAGCAGGTTCAGTTAACTCAGTTAAAGAATTCTGGGAACTCTCAAGAGTGGACACTAGACCAATTGACTGAATATTTAAAGACTCCTTTTTGTTCACATCACGCTGTCTCCTGAAACATTTCTCCGTAGTATGACCAAGCTTACTACAATAAGTACATTTACTTTTCTGAAATCTAGAGGTGAAGCTGGTATTTACTTCCTGAGAAACATCATCTTTATTCTCTTTCCTGTTACCTGTACTCTGAGTAGAGGCAACGTCCTTACTCTCAGCTTTCCCATTTTCTTTAGAATATCTCTTGTGATTGAGAACATATTCATCAGCTAAAACTGCAGCATCAGACAAATTATCTATCCTTTTCTCATCAAGATATAGGTTTACATCTTTATAAATACACCTCTTGAAATCCTCCATCAAAATCATCTGCTTAAATTTAACAAAATCAGAATCCACATTCTTAGAATTTAACTACTGCTCTAAAAGATCTTCTTTGATTTTTGCATACTCAACATGGGATTGCTTATCTTGCTTGTAAGTTGTCCTAAATTTTACTCTATAGGCATCAGGAACAAGCTCATAGGCCTTAAGA
Source organism: Coenobita brevimanus (assembly GCF_032717465.1). Classification (NCBI taxonomy): domain Eukaryota; kingdom Metazoa; phylum Arthropoda; class Malacostraca; order Decapoda; family Coenobitidae; genus Coenobita; species Coenobita brevimanus. The sequence goes on from NC_136997.1 coordinate 27,324,810, forward strand.
ATCAAGCTCTTAACTACATCATAATTATCAGATTGATCCTGAGGCAAAGATGCATAAGTTACTTGAGCTTTACCGGTGAGAACAGTTTGAAGGAGTACTGGCCAATACTCCTTGGGCCAACTAAAACCTGTAGCTACCCTCTCAAACAACTGAAAATACTTAGTTAAATCAGATTCATTAAAAGGAGGGACAAGTTTAACATTTTTAGCCACATCAAAATCATCAGAGCTAGATGATCCAGTCCCACATTGTTTCATGCGATACTCATGGTCTGCCTGAATCCTGGCAAGTTCAATTTGTGCCTAAGCCTGTACCTGTGCCTCTTGAATACGAGCATTTGCCTCATTAACACGAGCCTCCTGCAGGGCTAGCTGTAACTTAGCTAATTCAATCTGCGTTTGCTCATTTGGAGGAGTTACATTAAACAAGCTTTCATTAATCATATCAACAATTTGATCTTTAGAATGATGAGAGCGAACAGCAATTCCCAATTGTTGAGCAACAAGCTTAAGTTCATTCTTTGTTCTGTTTTCTACATCACGCACTGTTTGCACATTTGACAAAAAAAAATCTTTGGCTTCATGAAGAGTAGTAATAGTAGACATCATGAATAAATCACAGTCACAAAATATCAAGCAATATCCTTATGATCATATCCTGAATATCCTGATAAGAGGTCGCCAAATTTATATTACGAAACAGAGAAAGATAATGTACACTTTAAGTGAGAATACTAAAAATCACTACTGTCCCGTAAAGTTCCAGGTTCTAAACAAAAGAGGTAAAATTACAAGTTAAATGCTCAAACTAACAACAAAACATTCAGGACTCATAAGGATAATGTAATGGCAAAACACAGGTTAAATATATGGTTAACTGCAATAGCCTCTATTAACACGAAATTAGCAAGAGTAAATTTATCTAAGTCAGCCCTGATAAAATAAAAAATACACCGGGTAATGCTCAGTTAATGCAAGATAAATTATTACAGATACCAAATATTATTAATGATGACTGACAAAGAACCCTTACACAAATTACAAAAACCTCACTAGGCCTAAGAATCAACCTTATGCTACACAGTACAAGAAAAAAATGCAACAACACTTATACTCAAATTACACAGCTGCTGGATGGTTGGAGACTTCCTGAGCACTCAATAATAACGGTACAGGGGAGAACAGAGATGTGAACAAAATGAGGAGCAGATCTAAGTGGCAATGATGCAGAGACTGAGCTCATTATATAGGGGCCAGCAGAGCTTGATACAACTTGTAAGAAGGACGCGCAAATGAAGCCATGGGGACAAAGAGTTGACAATCCCACACTGAATAACAGAAAGGACGACTTACTCTACTATAACGTTAGAAGGGGGGACTGAGGCAGAACACGCTCGTGATCAAACATGCAGCATACTGTGCGTTAAAATTACACAAAGGATGATGAAATCACAGTCTTTGTAACTATATATATATATAAATAGATATATATATATATATATATATATATATATATATATATATATATATATATATATATATATATATATATATATGCATACAGGCATCTATATAATTATATGTAATTATATAATTTATCCCTTCCAAAATAGGCTAAACAGTAAATATATACAAACGAAAAAAATAGATTGAAAACTTTTTATAACTAAAATTTGTCCCTTACAATATACACAAAACTGAAAACATAACGTAATTTGTCGCTTCCAAAATAATTTGAATAAAAAAATCAGGAATCATTATCACATGTGGAGGTGTAGGAGGACTACTGGGCCTTGGGATAGGTCAGTGCCCCCAAGCAATAGGCTCTGAAGCCTTTGCCCAGAGTCGGACACATAAAAAAAAAAAAAAAAAAAAAAAAACTTCAATTGGGTAACGTCGATTTCAGTTCAGTTTTCCTTCCTTCAGACGATTTTATTCAGCTCAGGAGAGGGTTCTGGAACTGCAGGGATAGATGTTTCCTTCAGTAGCATCTTCACTGCTAAAACATCATTTTGGAGCTGTATAAAAACTGTTCGGTGGTAGCAAGAACGAAATACAGCAATCCGTAATTGGACTGAAGGAGTTAAATCCGGAATGTCTGGATATTATATTGTGTTGAAAAATCTTGAGGTCCTTAAGCCTGATATTCAATGTAATGTCTTCTACATTTTGTCTATCTTATCTTTCTATCCATCTATAACCATACGCTATAATCCCGTAAGTAATGGGCACAATCAAAACTCATCCTCTGTTATTAGACTGCCATCCCTCCAACAGACGCCCGCATCCCATGTGGAACTCCCCACCCATTCCCTCAACATCATCCTCGGTCTCCTACTGCCCCCCTCCGCGTCATTCACCTAACGTCCTTATAGTTTGTTTCTCATCGTCCATCCTCTCCACATGGCCAAACCATCTCAGACGATGCATATTTCATATAGCAAAATGGCACAATAAAACATCACTTTGGCTCTGCATTATCCATACAACCGTGTTTGGATGTACATTTTGTACTGATTTAGTTACGTTAGTAGCTTTTGTTCCAGCTTTGGAAATACCAGTTGCCTTGAAAAGTTTCTGATCGATCTACTTTAAATTTTGTAACACATCTGCCCAGGGAAGTTCCCGAGTGGTAATCACAAATCAATGCGTGATGACTGGCAACTCGCGGTACAATGTGCCAAGCGAGGTACCGCAACTTCCATTCATTATGCTGGCAGCTGTTTTGTGTGTGTCTCAGCTCCATAAAATAATTAATAGGTGATGAAACGCCTTACTAATGAATTATTTCGTCTTTTTTATACCCTAATCTCAGCTTGGCCGATCATTTTTTTTCTGAATAGTTAGTTATTCAGGAACGCATTAGCATTGGACTTGTCCTGATATTATGCCTCTTTTCCCACACAGACTGTCACACTAAGATTACCCAGGCATTGTCTTCACTGGTTAGTGGTCCACTGCACAGACATGACCTCCTGATGGTGAGTGATAATCACAGCCAGCATCTGCTTGACATGAGTCAGGTGTTGGCGTCGGCTGGAGCCTTCCTCACGCCCGTCTTCCTCGCCACCCAACACTCACTCCTTTACACCGCCCGTCCTTCACACCACACCAAAGGATCCCACCTCACTGCCATCATCATCTTCCACAGCGACCCCACTGCCTTCCTCCTCCTCCTAGGAAACAGCAAAGAGTGGAACCCCAGCCACCTCATCCTCTTCTGTCTCAACCCCCACCTCAACACCACGTCAGTGATCAAGCAACCTGTCGTCCAGCGCTCGGAGTTCATCTTGTTGCTGCAGCCACAAGAACGAGCGGGTCATCAACGCTTAATCGCCTACACCAGTATACCCACAAGCACTAGGGCACCACTGGGAGTCTGGACCAGCGAGAAATTTCACACCAGACATGCACTCTTCCCTGATCGCTTCAAGGACTTTGGAGGAAGGGTTGTAGAGTTATCAGTCTCCTGCTACGACCCACCGTTCTTATACTACGGAAAAGATGGTAAATGCATTGGCGGAAACGCTGACGTGATTCAGATCATTGGTGATAAATACAGCTTCACTCATAAACTTGGCTTCAACAGCACAGATATATGTGGAGTCAAGGAGAATGGAACTTGGAATGGGATGCTGGGCGATGTGATGTACAATAATAAGGACATGGTGATCAATGCAATGAATCTTAACATGGATCGGTCCAGTGACTTTGACCACATCTACCCCTACTGGCGAAATAGCTTTGCGATTCTCCTACGTGTCCCACCGCCCATACCCCGATGGAGGAGTATCTTGTACCCTTTTTCCGCTCTACTGTGGGGCTTAATTCTGGCTTCCACCATCGCTGCTGCCTGTCTGTTCTCCTGCTTACTCCACTACCTCCATCACCTCAGTGACCCCGTCGACATTATTCTCAAGGTTATTAACCCCTTTGATCTGCTACAACACTTGGTGTTGCTGGTAACATAAACATTTTATTTACCTTAACTCTGGGATACTGGCTGCTAAAGTTTTGCTTTGACTGTAGTAAAGATGCCATCACACTGGAAAGGACAGTCTTATTTAGAATGTGACAATCATGGTGACTGAATTAATGTCAGTTTGAGACATGAGGTTAGTGAAGACAATGTCATCTCTCTGAAGGCATTATGTAATTCTTAAGTAAAATCCAATCCTTGAAATTATTTTGTACTTCTTGACTATAACCACTAAGAATTTGTGTTGTTATTCTTACTTATAAATTTATATATGATATTATGACTTGCAATCTAAAACATTTGCTTGACAGTTGAAAATATAAAATATTTTTGCCCAATAGGGCTGTCCTATGCAGGCAGCGTAAAATAATCGACTGGAATAAACTTATAACAATTTCATATTAACTGCAATTAATATTATTTTAAGTTTCAAATGTACCTGCATTGTAATTTATTGTACTTGAAAACCCATTTATTAAATTATATCAGTTTATTAATATTTTGAAGTTCAGCTCAACTGTTAACAAGACAAACCCGAAAGTTCAATTGTATTTATTACCTGGTTTTAATTTAGAAAAGCAGACACGCATAAAGTACACAAATCAAATATATTGTATTTGTAAAAAGTTTATTTCAATTTTCACTATAATTGTGGTTATCATTTTACAAATTAGTTATAAAGAGGACGCTTACAGCCTACGGGATCTCATCTGAAAATAATAAAGTCATCTAACTGTACACGAAAAAAGTGAAAGAAATTTTCTCTGGGTAAAGGCGTGAATTATTACACGACAATTATAAGTATAGGCACGACATGGTTGCAATTCCGTCTCAGTAGTCTCAAAAATACTTGGCGAATAAGCGGTCAAGTTTATCATTCTGTATCGAATAAGTGTAGGAAAAAGAAGAGGCCTGATTTTTTGCACTCCAGTTAAGTGACATTCAGTCAGTTGAATCACAACAGTCTGGATTCACACACATACGGTCAACTGTCTCTCGTAACTAAAGTTTGTTTTCGTAGGAAGAATTAGAAACGCAAAAGGATTTTCATCTTTCATTTCCTCTGCCCTTCCTGTAAAAATCAGTCCTAGCTACGCCAAGGTTTTGATCGGAGAAGTTATTTGTTTATGCAGGACGATCAAAAGACATGTGAAGTTTTTAAACTGTCATATCCTTCGTGAACGAATCCATGTTACGACACAAAATTGACCATAAGCTTTTTAAGAAATCAGGGCCCAGGCAGACAAATTCATAGATGTTATACATCAATCTAACTTCATTAGAATTGCCACCCTGATGTCTCATGTATCTATTACTCATCTGTGATAAGAAATATATGATCTACCCATGTTACAGTCATTGGTTTTATCAACATTCTTTTTGTGCCTTTGTAAAAAGAACTTTATATCAGTTCATCCACGTGATACCCAACACTCTTTTGTGAGGGGAAAAAAAAACTGTCTACCTTAATGACCCTTTTGGATTTGAGAGGTATATATAATTCTAAGTCTTCAAGCCAACATTACCTTCATACTACTGCTAAGTTGATTATCTGGAGCTGTGTGAGGATGAGGCGCTGTACTGTAATCGAGAATTTTGTAGTAATCCATATTTCTGTTACTTACTCGTAAGTTACTGCACAATAGGAAGGTCACAGTTTGTTTTCTTTTTTACAATAATGACATTTCAAATGTCTTAAATTTCTGTTCAGGAAATCCTATCAATCGATCTCAAGAATTTCCTTTGCACGATGTTTCTGGCGTGAATTCGGATAATATGTGTTGGATGACATATTCGTATGAGACACATTATGCAACTCTTGGTAAAATCCACCTGGACGCAAATGGTACACAGTTAGTGGTAAGGAGCACTTTCTGGCGCAAATGCCCTTTGGCATATATGAACAGATACTGTAGTGAAGTTAAGGGAAGAGTCAAGGATCTGAGTTTGTAGGAACTCTAAAGAAATGCACTATGATGAGAAACTGCTGGGACAATTTTATCCGTAATTACCAATCTATGGTTATTGAACTATTATAAGCAGGTCCTCCAGTCTCTGTGTAACTCCAGCTTTGGTGTTTTAGCAGCAATTTCAATTAATTATTTCAAAATGATGCCAGGTAAACATACATACACTAGTTAAGGGAGACTTCCTCTACTCCAAGATTTAAAAGATTATTTCTCATTCATTGCGTGGAACAGATAGTGTCCAGGGTGATGAATCAGGCCATGAATATCAAGACGGTTACAATTTCCATGGTATAAATCACCATCTTACATCTCAAAATATAAATTGTCTTCGAATTTCCCGGTCCAGACTTTCTCAGTCGTCTTCTTTAAATCCGCAGATGACTAATTCCTATATAAACTCCCAGATTGTGTCGGGCCTGCTGGGTCAGTCCATGAATGACAGTAGGGTGCGGGTGTTTTCGTGGGCGCGTGTGTGGCTGATTTTCTGGTGGGTGGCTGTGGACATCTTAGCAGCGGCCTACATGAGCAACCTTATGTCAGTGCTTACCGTGCCCGTCTACCCACACCGTATACAGACGCTCGAGAAACTGGTTGAATCTGACATCATGTAAGAGCAGCACGATTTAATGATTTATAAATTTACTTTTATCATATCTTATCATTATCAGTGCACCTTTTTTGCAAAGTTTATGTTAGTACTCACCACACCTGTCTATCCGCACCTTTTCCAGGTGCTGAAGGAACTGGCTCATTCATATATAATGTTTTTTTTTCCTTGTCTCCATTTTCTCTTTTGATTTAAACTGGTGATGGAGAGGAACACCTTAATGTGATGACACCGATAAAGCTGGGTGCTCACCTGCTTGGTTATGCAAATGTCCCTCAGGTATTTTCCTATTCCCCCAAAGAAGGATGGTGGACTGCAGTTGGGCAGCATCTGCAGTTCACTGTATTCCCAAGTAGATGAACCAAAGGCAGCAACTACTGCAACCCTACTAGCATGGGACTTTGGAACAAATAAAAGGCTCAGATATAGTGTGAGAGTAGCATCATCTCTAATCATTTACTTTTAATAATCACGTATTTTAATCATTTTACTTTCATGTTTACTTTATGTGTCAGCTCACTGTGCCTCTCTACCCACGCCTTATTGTCACTGGAGGAACTGGCTGAATCCATCATAATGTGTGGGTCTATTTGTAAATTTGTGTTGCAGTTTTTCTTTGTGCCGCCATTTTCACGCTTCAAAGTTTCACAAACTCTGTCAACTCTGAAATCACAAAGGGGAAGTCAGGCACCCAATGGATGATTTCCTTAATAACCGTTGCGTTTTAACTAGGGCTAAATCTTGCCATTCCTCTGCACTCTGGTCACCCTTTAGCTAGACCCTGTGTGGAAGACCATGGAGGCTATATTTCCTTGATTTTACAATGCTCCAACAACCTCGTCTCCATCATTTTCATGAGAGGAATGTTATGACAGTCATGAAACGCTAACTTTCTCTTTCCCTGTGGTCTTCCCACATTCTCCCTCCTCCCGGCTCCCAAACATACATTGCCCACAATGGACCTGTTCACACTGCGGCCAGTTTACAATATATTCTGATGTAAACTTCATGATCGTTTAGGTTCTAATGAAAACTAGAAGAATGCCCTGTTTCACTGGGCCAAATTCTGGACTCTTTTCTATCACTGCCTGATGTACAGTAATATGAGTGACAGTAGAAGAGGAAGGCCATGAAGGTGAACCAAAGAAGCAGAATGATCTTTGTTTAGTTTTCTTCCTGACTTAAATCGTTAAACTTTCTGCCCAGATCATATCTAGTTCTGGCTTCATTGAAGATGTTCCCTAACACACAACACAGGATCGTACACCTCTGTCTCCCGCAACCAGACCCTGTAGAGCAGACTTCAGAGACTTCATTGACCACCCCCTCAATAATCCAGCTACTGTTTATCTCTCCATGGGATGTTGGATGTACAGTAAAAATCGGCGTACATTTACCACGAAATACTCTGACCTGATAGAAGTTGACAACTAAATATAAAAACTTAAATAAATAAATAATAGAGTATAGTGCATGGTAGGATTCTACGCCAAACCCAATATTATTAATCATTTTGACAGGTAAAATAGTTTGGGACTTTCAAGGAAGTGTTACAGCGTAATCTAAACCTTACTCTTATTCTTCTTCATCCAGCCCCAGCATGGTGGACTACGGGTCGTTTCTTCCCCAAGCCCTCCTACAATCAACCAACCCTGTGTACCTCACTCTGGGGCGTCGGATGTACCCCTCGACCCCATGACCAACGTTGACGACCCTGACACCTTCCTCCTGACGCAGGTTCAGAAGGGCACTCACGGCTTCATCGACGTTGTTGATTATGTTATTGTCCTTCAGATAAAAAGGGACCTTGTTCGTACCACGTATATTATGGATGAGAAGGTAGGAGACTCAGTGTGGGTTTATAAGCCTCTGTGAAAATTACTAACGAAATATCGTACTGGAATCCCATTAACGCAGGCTGTGTTTAGTGCAGACAGTTAAAATCACGAGAAAATTCCCTTTCTCATGAGTGGTATTAAATAAGCAAAACATAAACTAACATTCCCTACGTCTTCAGCCTTTATGGGATAAATCCGGTTGAAGAACCTTAGCCCACTAGACCACCTGGCCTCCACTTGTTGGGTTTATCGTAAAAAGATACTAAGAAATAATTTCACTAAAATAATTATAATCATGCCGACACTTACCCCCACCTATTGATGGGATGGTGAAAAATTATTCTTAAACTAAGGCATATTCCACATTTATATTCCTTCCACCCGACTACTGTATATTGTTTACCTTGAGAGAGCTCTGACTTACACACACACACACACACACACACACACACACACACACACACACACACACACACACACACACATACATACACACACACACACACACACACACACACACACACACACACACACACACACACACACACACACACACACACACACACACACACACACACACACACACGAACTTAAAACTGTCCTTCTGCTAAAGATACGATGCATCTTATACACTCACTGTTTTGGGTGCCAGTGGGTGTGACTGTATAGACCAGTTCTGGATCCACAAACTTTACAACACAGTCGGCATGCCTAGTCCGGCTTTGCTGGTAGAACAGTGTTTTGGTTGTGTCTCTGTTATTTATGTTCCTTTCGGGCCATGTTTCAAGCTTATTCGAGATGATTATTTCGTTTTCTTGTTGATGACCGGACCGTGTTCAGAGGATAAGGAAAGCAGTTTAAGGCCATTGTTGTTCATGTTACCGACATAATGGCAGCCTATAATGCCTTGCCAGAGGTGATTATCTTTTCCTACCCTGGCGTGAAAATCTCCAGAGTAAGTTTGTCATTACGTTGCACCGATCAAATGGAAGCATCCAGAGAGGCACAAATGGGATCTTTGACAGTGTCCTCAGAGTCAAGCATTGGGGTCATTGGCACTGAGCAGTGTTGCATATTGGCCGTTAGAGAGTGGTATGTGCCAGGACATCAACCTCTTTGATACAACGAAATGTGATTCTTGGATCTTCTGTAGTAGATTCCTCCGGACTGCAATCCCAGTATTATGGTTTCTTTTTACATTGTCTGGGTATCGCCTCCAGAAATATGTATACCATTATCCTACTGTCATTAGGCTGCCATCTCCTGACAGGCGACTCTCAGACAAGGCAGCAATGTCAATTTTATATTTTTCAGTTCATGTAGAAATAAGGGCAGTTCTCCAGCATGTTCATGTGTCTTGTTCAGTATCAAGCAAGGGTCATATATTCAAGGTAGCAAAAGTCAGAGGGATTCTTATGTTTTTTCGAATGCAGTTTGGGATGTCTTGACAGACGTGGCTTTCTGCTGTGGTCCGGAGCATCATATGTTTACGTTACCTTTTCTAAGCCCATTGCCGTCAGGGATAAGGAGTTGGACGTTTGTTTCGGCTGCTTAGTAGCACTGGATACTGCCGAAGGCATGACCTGCTCCTATGCCATCATGCCAGCGACCACTGGGCCAGTGCCGCCTATGCTGGGGGACTTGAGCTAGAGACTTCCTGCCACATCCATGACCTGTCACTGTCAACCTATACAGTCGCCATAGATCTTATGATTTGGATGAGAGGATGAATTGGGAGTTGAGTATAGTAAACGGTTTGCGCAATAAATGGATTTGGTTTGATGGTAAGGGTGTCCAGTCTTTACCACGACATGGCTTTGCCCTTCTTAGCCTGTGATGGTGGCATGAAAGTTCACGATGACCATCTGAGCTGAGTCGCAGGAGTTTGGTGGGAGCTCTGTCTGACAAGCCCCATCTTCCGTGGGATTCCACTCACGGATTTTTCTTTCGGGGTGTCCTCCCGTAGGATTAACCTATCCAAGGGTTATAGACAAGGTAATGGGTTTAGGAACACTTAGTCTGACCCCTCAATGATGACCCTTCCAACATGGGCAACCCTGTCTTCTTGATGAGTATGGGAGGAGGGGGATTTCTCCCCGCTGGTACGGGCCACCAAAATTTCAGAGTAGGCAAGCCCCAATCCAGAACAAGGTGATTCCCCCCCCACCACAACAACAACACACGCACTACGATGACGCCTTATATTAAATTCATACCAATTCCTGACGCTTGTATTCAGCTTCAGAGAGACCACTGGAAGCAAGAGAGAGAGAGAGAGAGAGAGAGATTCAATAGGGCGACTGTAACCATGAGATGATTGTTCTTGAAGCTTTACCTGTATAATCATGTCTTATCTTTCTGTCTTTTGCACTGTAGAGTGGATGAGAAATAGGGGCGTGGAAGAAGTTGAGAAACGGAAGAGAGAGTTACATGTAGAGAGGAAGAGAGAGGTGAAAAGATAAGTAAAAGGGAGTAAGAAGAGAGTGGGTGAGGAATTTGGAAGGAATTTCAGTGTAAAGTGGAGGGACTATAAGAAAATGTTCTGGCAGGAGGTAAAGAGAGTTAGACAGGGTGGCAATGAAGTTAATCAAGGAGTGAAAGATAAAAATGGTAGATTACTAATGGAGAAGGGAGGAAAAAGTGAGCAGATGGCGCGAACACTTTAAGGAATTGTTGAAAAAGAATGAAAGTAATACGAGTACAAGTGGCTGGGGAATGGCTGGGAAAAGGAGGGATGTGAGAAGAGAGGAGGAAATCAGTAGGATGTAAGTTGTGGAAGCAATGAAGAAGGTCAAAATGGGGAAAACCCCAGGAATTGATGGAGTGTGTGGTGAAATGCTGAAGAATGGGGGAGAGATAGTAGCAGAATGGATGTGGAAGATGTGCAGATTGGCCTGGGAGGAAGATAGAGTCCCAGAGGATTGGAAGTCAGGTATAATTATTCCCTTGTACAAAGGAAAAGGGGAAAAAGAAGTGTGTAGTAATCATTGGGGCATTTGTCTCTTTAGTGTAATGGGAAAAGTATATGGTAGGATACTTATTGATAAGGTTAGGGAAATAACAGAAGAATTAGTTGGAGAAGAACAGGGAGGTTTTATGGAGGGAAGAGGTTGTGTAGATCAGATATTCATTCTTAGATCTTTAGTGAAAACGTCTCTAGAGAAGGAAAAGCAGTTGTATGCGTCCTTCACGGATTTGGATAGACATGGATTTGGATAGACATGGTGGATAGACAAGGATTGTGCAAAGTATTAAGAATATACGGAGTAGATGGGAAGTTGCTGAACAGTACGTACGAGGGTGCTAAGGCTGCACTGCTTGTGGATAATGAACTGAGTGATTTTTTCTATTTGAATGTTGAATTGAAACAGGGATGTGTCATGTCTCCATGGCTGTTCAATCTGTACATGGATGGGGTTATAAAAGATATCCAAGATAGGGCAATGGATATTGGAGTGGCCCTAATGAGAGAGGGCAGTATTAGGAAACTCCCTGTACTGTTGTTTGCAGATGATACTGTGTTGTAAGGTGACGACGAAGGGGAAATGCAAGGCTTGGTGGATGAGTTTGGCAGAGTGTGTAAGAAAAGGAATCTAAAGATGAATGTGGGGAAGATTAAATGTATGGACTTAGAGAGAAGTGAAGTCATTGAATGCACAGTGAGGTCGGATGAGGAGGAAATGGAAAATGTGAGTACGTTTAAGTATTTTGGTAGTGTGATGAGTAAGGATGGAAGTTTGGAGGGTGCAGAGCTTGAAAGGGTACAACAAGGAAGAAAGGTTGCTTGTTCCTTGAAAGCAGTGATAAGAAACAGGGAAGGGAGCATGGAAGTGAAAAAGTTACTACATGACAGTATTGTGGTACCAACTCTAACTTATGGAAGTAAAGCTTGGACCTTGTTGGAGGGACTCAAGTCAAGGGTGAGAGCAGTGGAAATGAGTTATTTGAGAGGAGAATGTGGAGTCACATGGAGAGACAGACTATTAAATGAGGATGTGAAGGAGCGTTGTGGTGTGGATGTGGATGTGATAGGAAGCTTTAGGAGAAACACACTGAGGTGGTTTGGCCATGTGGTGAAGATGGATAGTGAGAGACTGACGAGAAGAGTGTATGTGAGTGAGGTGGAGGGTGAGAGAAGGAGGGGGAGGCCAAGGATGAAATGGAGGGATGGAGTGGAGAGGGATATGAGAGAGGGGGGTGTGAGCTGGGAGCAGGGCAGTGAAATGACGGGGGACAGGGCGACAGGGAGGCGATTTGTTTTTGGTCACCCCGTATGGGATTAAGGCGTCTGGCAATTGATAGACACATTTTCACTGCTGACTGCTATAAGATAACTGATGCGAATAAGGTCAGCAGTTGTTTTTATCATTTCCTCCCGTATGAATAGCTCTTTCCGACAAGGAGAGTATGTATTCACCCCTGTTTGTTTGTTTGCTTGTAAGTTTGTTTGGCTGTTAACAGGATTACTCAAAACCTAAAGGAGAGGTTTGAACCAATTTTGGTGGGTATATAACCCATGTCCCAGGAAACAATCGATTAAGTTTTTGGACCGATCCGGATCGTATTACAGGTTTTGGATCCGGAAAACACTTTTTGCGAAACCCTAATCACTGATGAGAAAACCTAACCCGTAATGAAGAGTGGTTTGGAAATGAAATTGCCCTTATTGGAGAGATGCGCTCCACTGAGTGCCCCTCAAGTTGCATTTGCTTTTATTATGAATACAAGAAATTCACCATACATTTATATAAAACCTGGAACACTATTAGGACTGGGTCACACGTTTCAGTCCTATAAAAGTATTAGCCATATAAGTAATGCTGCCTTATTAAATATAAGTAATGCTGCCATATTAAAGCTGTGTTTCTGTGCGTGTGTGTGTGTGTGTGTGTGTGTGTGTGTGTGTGTGTGTGTGTGAAGCTACTCTCTCTCTCTCTCTCTCTCTCTCTCTCTCTCTCTCTCTCTCTCTCTCTCTCTCTCTCTCTCAAACCAAACCACTACCCATCCTCACAGCTATTCAAGGACTACATGACGTGGTTTCTACCCCGCAACACAGCCTTCACCCCTCTAATATCCAAAAGCCTTCAGCGCATCCTGGAGACAGGCATCCTGGGAAAAATATATGAGACGCACGTCAGAAATATCGCCGTACCTACCACGCAAGTAAGCTTTGATGCACTACTCTATTTTCACCTTCAACTACGCATTACACTAATTGTATCGTCGTCGTAGCAGGACTAATTAGACATTATTATCACCAACAAGGTAGCTGTACATTTCAGACCATTATTATTATTATTATTATTATTATGATCACCGTAGTAGGACAAATCAAACTAATATCATCATCATGGTAACAGCACAAATTAGATATTATCTTCGTCACCATATCAGCGATAATTACACAACTATCATCACCGTAGCAAAACAAATCAGACATTATCATCACCGTAGCGAGACAAACCATATCAATATTATCAATGTCATTGTAGCAGTACAAGTCAGACCATTATTATCATCACCACAGCCGCATAAATCAGAGATTGTCATCATTACCGTAACAGCGCTAAATAGAGAACTATTATCATCACCACAGCAGCACAAATAAGCGATTGTTTCATCACCGTAGCAGCACAAATAACCGATTATTTCATCACCGTAGCAGCACAAAGAAGACAGTATTATCAACGCCGTAGCAACATAAACATTATCATCATCATCATCACCGTAGCAGAATATCAGTATGAGTGTCAGGCATTGTCTTCCTTTCCGTCGCCTAATCAACTGTATTTTTTATCACCAACATCAGCTAAATTTAACTTGACCTGAACATCGCCTGACAAGGATAACTAAGAAGAAATCTAAGGTCTGACGAAACATACTCTCACTTTTATATCATTAGGACTTCACGAATGCTGATAAGAAAGCTGTGATTGAAATTAATATGATAATTGTTCACTCTGCAAAACATCAGAAATATAATATTTATTGTCAAGAGGTGATGATAAAAAGAAAAGTGAGTACCCAGATTGTTCTTGTTTTGTACAGGTTCGTGGGACGGGTGTGTTGAACCTGGAGCATCTACAGGGAGCATTCATAGCACTGGGGATGGGAGTTGGTCTGGCTGCCTTTACCCTGGTAATGGAGTGTATTGTGAAGAGTCAGTAGGTTACTTCCTTCCATCACCACCATCATACAACATCACCACCAACAAAACAACCTGGAGCATCTACAGAGAGCATTAATAGCACTGGGGTTGGGTGTTGTTGTGGCTACCTTTACCTTGATATTGGAGTGCACTGTGAAGAGTCGTTAGTCACTCACCACCAAGAGCACCATCAGCACCACCACATATCAGTATCATCGCCACTACCATACAACCTGAAGCATTTAAAAGGGCTTGTTCATTGTACTGGGTTTGGGTGATGTTATGACTGCCTTTACCCTAATGATGGAGAGTATTTGTTAGGAGTCAGTATGTTGTACACCACCATCACTAACAGCAATATCTTCACCACATAACAACAACAACAAAATGCAGCCTGCAACATACAACAAGGCTCCTTCATAGCACCGGGTCTAGGTGTTATTCTCACTACCCTTATCGCAGTGCTAGAGTGTATTGTTAAAAGGTAATGAAGCTTCCTCATCGCCACCAGTCCAGTCCAGCATAACCACAGAGGCACCATCACAACATCGACCAAACAAACCGGTGTCAAGGCAAGCAAACCCGTCCCCGGCAGTCATTTTAGTGCTGACGTATGAACACAACAGGATGTCTAGCCAATGGTGGAGTAAATCGAGTGATAATTGACAATTTTATGCCCATTTCAATATTTAGGCCCGACCCACCTGACACTGACCCCCTACCGCTAACTGGGGGATGAACCCCGTGATGTAATGAGGCATGTTATACAATGCAGACTTGAAAGATACACCTTTAGGTTTTGGTTTCATGTCGATATGACGAATTTGAAAGGAGTTATAGCAAAATAAAAAGTGTTTTTATTCTTTACATTTTGGGGGCTTACAACCAGGACCTTGGTCCAATTTGGCGCAAAATTTAGTCAGATGATCAAAAGATCAAAGCCCATCATCCTTGTTATTTTAGTCAAAATCACACTAGTAGTGTTCACGTAAAGTTGTTACCAACCAGCCAGGCAGCCAGCCAGACAGACAAACAGAAAGAAAGACAAACAAACAGGCAAACCGAGTGAAAACAATACCCGTCCCAGAGACCCTCCGGGGCGGGAACGGGTAAAAATTTCACCAGCATTACATACTTAACCTCAAGCGGTGGTGAGGAACGCCTTCACGTGATGGCACCACTATGACCGGGTGGCTTTGCTGCTTGGTTATACAAACGTCCCTCAACCCCAACTCTCTCCAGGAAAATGATGATGATGGGCTGCAGGATAGGGGCAGCTATTGCCTACAATACATTTAGTTCAATTTCATATAATCCTGGAGTTACTACTACTACTACTACTACTATAACTACTACTACTAGTACTACTACAACTACTACCACCACCACCACTACTACTACTACTACTACTACTAGTATTAAACACTATCCCTTGACAGCCACCATCACTACTACTACCAGCACACAATCACACAACTTCATCAACATCCAGGCAACACCACTACTGGACAACTAACACCACCTTCACACCACCACCACCACCACCACCATCACCATTTCCACCACCTCCAACAACAACAACAACACACACAATAACCAAACACAATTACCTTTGCTTGAGGACCAGGAGCAGTGGCGTCTTCGTCTTGAGTCCATCCCCCAAAGGCTGTCGAAACGGAGGAGGAGGACAGCATGAGGGCCAAACCATCGCAACCCCCCCGTCCCTTCATGGGGCTCGAGATCCTGGAGTGGCTTCGGTCGCCCGTGCAAGTACTACATCGAACACAACACACACAACAACACTGTTCTCCACACCGACAAATGACTCTCCAGCGGTCTTTTCTCAAAGACTTCTTCTAGCCGATGATATTAAGAGCAACCCAGGACCCATCAACAAATACACATGTCCAACATACTCTAACACGTGAGTCGACAGACAAAGGGTTCTGTTCAGTGCGAGTTCTGCAAGAACTGGACCCATTTCACATGCACTACACTTGCATCCAGAGAACATGACACAAACACCTGGACCTTCTACTTATATTCCTTCGCCCCATCCCCTAATCCCCCTGCCATCTACTCTCTTACTTCCTTCACACCCCCTCAGCCTATCCTACTTATCCTTCCCACATCAACCAATCCCCCAACCCCTCCCATTCCACCCGAATCTAATCCATCCCAACCCTTATCTCTGTCACAACCGTCTCCCACCCATTCCCCTGCACCCACATCCCCTCCTCCCCCATGTGCTGCAGCACCCAGCACACATCGTACGCACAATATAAACATTCTTCAAATAAAAACAGATGATAGAAACACTAAGAAACAAGAACTCACACAATTCATCAAACAAAAAAATATACATATTGTCATATTACAAGAAACAAAACCACGCAGAACACAAAAAAAATCTACATTTCATAATTTCACCATCATCAATCAAGACCAGGCCTACAGCGGTGACGGTGGACCCATCACCCTGGTACACCAATCCATTAACTTTTCAGATACTAGTGCACACACAAAATCACTTCTCGCCACACATGACACCACAACAGAAGTACAGTAAAAAAAAAATTGCGAGGCAATAAATCAATCACACATAACAATCGCCAATACGTATAACCCCCCCCCCAAATCGTCTCCCACAGTATCACACAAATATTCTCCTCAAATACGAGTACACCACGTCACTAGCATACCCATCATCCTGGTTGGTGATTTCAACGTCGAGGTGTCGCCTTGGCATGTCAACAATCCTGACACAGACAGAGGGCTAATACTACTATCCCTAACAAAGAATCTTTTCATCTTCAAGAATCTGCATCAACGTACCCATATCCCACACCAAGCCCTCTTCCTCTTATCATCCCTAGATATCATCCTTTGCTTCCCAAACCTCGCCCCCACAACATCCTGGAGAGTGGTCAAAACCCTTGGCTCTGACCACCTGACGATCATCATCACTAACAAAACCAGAATCACCCAAGCTGACCACAGACACAATCAATCAATCAATCAATCATTTCCTGTGGCACCCCACGGGATGCATAGGGCCTCAATGAACTCTCTCCACCAATATTTGTCTCTTGCCATCTCCTTCAGGTCCCACCAACACTCCTCTCCTGCTTCTTTTTTCATTGTCCTCAACCAGGTTTCCCTCGGCCTACCTCTACCTCTTCTTCCTCTAGCAATCCACTCCGGCACATCCTGTATTAAAAAACCTTCTTTTCTGTATATGTGCCCCAGCCACTTCCAGCGAGACAGTCTCACATATTCATTAACTGGTTCCACTCTCGTAATATCCCTTACTCTTTCATTTGTAACTCTGTCTTGCCACTTTACCCCAAGAATCCTTCTCAGTATTTTATTCTCAAATCCTAATACTTTCTGATCTGTTGCAATTGTACTGTACCATAACTCATGCCCGTAAATTAAAATTGGTCTAACCATGGACTTGTAAATTTTAACTTTAGTATGTACCGAAAGCATATTATTATTCCAAACAGATTTCAACATTCCAACAGCTCGCCAAGCCTGTCTAATCCTCTCCTCAATTTCATTGTTTAATGATCCATTAGATGATACAATCGTTCCCAGATATTTAAAGTTTTCTACATTCTTCACCACATTATTCCCAATTACACAGACACACATACACTAATTACAAGAGAGCCAAATGGGAGGCCTTCACAACTGAAACAGAACAACACTTTCAAACATTACACAGTATAACCATGACAAACATCAAAACCGCTGTGCACACTTTCAATACAATTATTCAAAATGCAGACAAAAGACACATACCTAGAGGCAACATAAAGAAACACAATCCCAAGTTCACACAAGAATTTCAAGGCCTCATTAATCTATGTGACATACTACAACACTCCCCAACATCCCATACACAAAACACCATACAACAAATACAAGCACTCAGCACTCATATAAACAATAAAATATCAGAGAAGCTAATGCTAAATTGGAATAATGATCTCCAAACACTTGACCACAAAACAACCACCAGCAAACTCTACTGTACAAAACAGATCCTTGGGGGACGCCGTTTGTGAAATTTCTGATGTTGAAAGATTGACCGGCAAATGTTATGTGTGCACATCTGCCTGCTAAGTATTTTGCCAGCCATCGTTTTGTGTTATTGTGCATGTTTTTGTTGAGTATTTTCTTTGTGAGGTTGTGGCGGGGGATGGCATCAAAAGCTTTGCTAATGTCTAGTGTGATTAGGAGTGTTCTGTGTGGTCGCTTAGATGAATTCATGCCATCGAAATCTCTCTGTGTAAGGTGTGTAAGAAGGGTGTTTGTGAAGTGTAGTGGCCTAAAGCCACTGGGCTAGGGGAAAGTGAGGTGTGACTAGTTGTAGTACTAGTCGTTCAGTGACTTTAGAGGGGGTGCAGAGGAGTGTGATGGGGCGATGTGAGGAGGGTAACGTGGGGTCTTTGTTGGGTTTAGGGATAGTGATGATATTGCCATGCTTCCAGATGTTGGGTATTATGTTGTGTGAGTAGCTGTAGTTTGATATGTTGGTGAGTGCTTGTATGCCTTGTGGTCCTAGGTGTTTAAGGTGAACGTTGCTTATGTTGTCTGGTCCACAGGCAGATGAGTGCTTGAGGTTGTCAATGATGTGCTTCGTCTTGTTGTAAGTGAAAGGTGCGTAGTCTGGGTCTGTGGGGAATTGTCTCTTACGTCGGACGATACGTCGGTCTACGGGATGGGGGTTTAGATGCCTGACTTGTGAAAAGTGATTGATGGGAGTGTTTGCTTGTTGTTTGTTTGAGGGTGTGATATCTGTTGTTGTGATGGCACCGTGTGATTATGTGGTGTTGCTGTTGGAAAGTGTGATGCTGTTTAGTGTTTTGTAGAGTTTGCTGATGTTTGTCTGTGGTCAAGTGTTTGGAGGTAATTTTTCCAGTTTAGTGTTTCCTGTTCTGATATTTTATTGTTTATCTGAGTGTTGAGTTCTTGTATTTGTTGTATAGTGTCTTCTGTATGGTGTGTTAGGGAGTGTCGCAGTGTGTCCCGTTGTCTGATGAGGCCTTGAATTTCTGGTGCGAAGTTGGGGTTGTGTTTCTTTCTGTTGCCTCTAGGGATGTGTCTTTTGTCTGCGTTTTTCATGATTGTGTTGAAAGTGTGCACAGCGGTGTTGATGTTTGTGATGGGTGTACTGTTTAGTGTTTCGAAATGTTGTTCTGTTTCAGTTACAAAGGCCTCCCAGTTGGCTTTCTTATAATTAGTGTATGTGTGTTTGTGGCCAGCTGGGGTGATTTTGATTTGGTAGTGATGATGATTGGGAGGTGATCAGAACCTAGGGTTTTGACCACTCTCCATGATGTAGTGGAGGCGAGGTTTGGGGAGCAGAAGGTGATGTCTGGAGATGATGGGAGGAAGAGTGCTTGGTGTGGGATATTGGTATGTTGGTCTAGTCTGTTTAGTATGAAAAGATGATCTGTCTGGGATTGTAGTACCAGCCCTCTGTCTGTGTCAGTGTTGTTGACATGCCAGGCCGACGACTTGGCGTTGAACTCACCACCCAGGATGATGTTGGGTATGTTAGTGATGTGATGTATCTGTGGAGAGTAATTGTGTGGTACTGCGGGGTCGATTGGGGGGGGGGGGAATGTATGTGTTAGCGATTGTTATCTGTGATTTGTTACCAATGGGTATTTTAAGTGATTGTATTTCTGTTGTGGTGTCATTTGGGGGGAGAAGTGACTTTGTGTGTGGACTGGTATCAGCAAAGTTGATGGATTTGTGTACAAGGGTGATGAGTCCACCGCCACCGCCGTCAGCCCAGTCTTGTCGAATGGTGGTGAAGTTTTGAAATGTCGGTGTTTTCTGTGCTCTGTGTAGTTTTGTTTCTTGTAAGATGGCAATGTGTATATTCTGTTGTTTGATGAATTGTGTGAGTTCATGTATTTTGGTGTTTATGTCATCTATGTTTAACTGAAGGATGTTTATGTTGTGTCAAGGATCACATAGACATGAGAGGCACCCAGTTTCTTGCTGCAGCCTCCACAAACCCACAACGTCCACTACAGGACATGGCAGCACATCCACCCACACCAAGGAACATCAAAACAACACCCAGCACACGATACCATACACAAATACTGTCATCTCTCCCACCTTGCCCACCTCAGACCAGGTTCCAGAAGCATATCCACACTCAGATCACTCGCCGCTCCATTTAGTCATTTAAAGGCAACACACAGCTGCATGCACGGCCACCTGACATCCACACTTCTGAATCCTATTTTCCTCGTGAGGACAGGGTCAACCTGGCCAGGCTGATATGTGGACACCATCCAGCCCTTTTAAGCTACCAGAAGAGGCTGGATAACTCCTTCGCTGATGCCTGTCCAGGATGCAACACAGCACCCTATACTATTAAGCACATTATGGAAGACTGCATTGCACACAATCATCTACACCAACAACACAACATACACTCTTTGAGAGCTCTGTGGGAAAGCCCGGTCATTGCCATGGCTTTCCTAAGGGACTCGGGGCTGTTCAGCCAGACTGCCTAGGGAACAACTACTACTACTACTGTACAAAACACTAAACAGCATCATACTCTCCAACAGCAACACTACACTATCACACGTTGCCATCACAACAAGAGACACCATACCCTCAAACAAACAACATGCAAACACTCACCAATCACTTTTCACATGTCAGTCATCTAAACCCCCTTTGCAACGACCTACGTGTCATCCAATGTAAGAGACTTCACCAATGGCCCAATATTTCGCACCATTCTTTTACAGTTAGATGAAGCACATCATTAGCAACCTTAAGCGCTCATCTGCCTGTGACCCAGACAACATAAGCAACATATGGCCTAGACAACATAAGCAACATACATCTTAAACATCTCAGACCACAAGGCATACATGCAGTCACCAACATCAAAGTACAGCTATTCAGACAGCATTATACCCAGCATCTGGAAGCATGGTACTATCATCACTATCCCCAAACCCAACAAAGTCCCCACGTTACCTTCCTCACACCGCCCCATTACATTCCTCTGCACCCCCTCAAAAGTCACTGAACGACTGGTATTACAATTAGTAACACCTCAGATCCCCCTAGCCCTATCACAACATGGTTTTAGGTCGCTACACTCCACAAACACTTCTTACAGACCTTACACAATGAGTTTTTGGTGGCATCAATTCAGCTAGGCCACCACACAGAACCCTCTTAATCACAGAAAATATTAGCAAAGCTTTTGATGCCATCGCCCTCCACAACCTCACTAACAAAATATTCAACCCAAATATGCACAATAAAACACAAAGATGGCTGGCAAACTATTTAGCAGGCAGATTTGGACATGTAACATTTGCCGGTCAGTCATCGAACATCAGAAACTTCAGAAATGGGCTCTCTCAAGGATCTGTTTTGTCCTCTACACCTATACATGCACGGCATACCCACACACCACAAATACACTTAGCTTCCTATGAAGATGACATAACACCAACATGTACACACCAAAACGCAAACACAGCCACACACATCCTCCAGCCTTACCTCAGCACACTACACGAATGGCTCACCAAAAACTGATTCAAAAAGACCCTTCTCACAAACTGGACAGGAGAATATAGTTACATTCCACACCTCACCATAAACGACATCCCCCTACCACACACACACATACACACACTCACACACACACACACACACACACACACACACACAATCCTTGGGTGTAACATACAATACATCAATGTCATTTAAACAACACAACACATTCATTAAAAATTAATTACCACCAAGACTCAGTGCCATACAGTCACTTGTCCATACAACATTCGGACACACACCAAGGAACATCAAATCAACACCCAGCACACGATATCATACACAAACACTGTCATCTCTCTCCCCTTGTCCACCTCAAACCAGCTTCCACAAGCTAACTGAACTTTATGTAAGAATAGCCACATAAGTACAACTGCAGGAGAGTTTTGTTATATATATTTTAATTTTGGAATAAAGCATCATATAGATTCGATGTTGTGATCATTTGACAGACGTCCTGGTATGTAAACTTAACAGGGATATGACATGGGTGAAGATAATGTTCAGCCTGACACTAAGAACTAGAGGCCCTATAGAAAATGAGACTGGACAGCCGGCATGTTGGTTCAGCGAATAGATATTTGCTGGGTATCACTCAAGCACGTATATGGACCAGTGATCATTGCTTGATAACAGCAGGCAACTTAACTGTTCCTCATGATTTATGGCGTATTTTGAACATTCGTTATGCTGTTTCCAAAAGTGGTGCTTTGTTAATAAATAAGGCTGTATAAAAATGAAATTATCTTCTGTGTATCAACTGGGTGAATTTCGAAGCACACAAAGATCTGGGATGAGTTGCCAGACGATGCTAGATCGATTAACACTATAGTCGCGGCAAGCTACTCTGAGGTTATTATCGTGCTCTGGCAACCTATCATTCAAAAGTGAGTCTGATTTCGTGTATAAAATGAGACGCATGTGATTCGTATATAATATGTTCATGTACAATAATATTCGTGTATAATATATTCGTGCATAATAATGATTCGTGTATAATATGATACGAAATCGGACGCATTTTTTAATGGTAGGTTGCGTGGGTACGATAACAACAACCTCAGAGTCGTGCGCCGCGACTATAGCAGCGTTTGCTTATTTTGCAGTGGTTTTTAAGTATGATGGAGTTTTGGTTGAAGTTAAAGATTGTTGTTCTTCCTTATATCTGTAATTGTAGTTTCCATCGAGATATTATCTAGTCTTACCTACCCTATGTGGATGTGGCCCAAATACATGTAAAACAAATAAAACTTGCCCAGCAATGCAGACGATGCTCACTAGTAAAACAGCTTGTTTTCTTCACCTTAATATCCCATATTTTCCCTCTTGGTGGATCACAAGGGAGTCGGAAAAGTCGCATAGAGGGTCCATCAGTTTTATTTCACCCAAATACAGCACAATCAGACCATTTAGAGGGGAAAAACAGTAAAAGAACACATCACCACCAATTTTGCGTCTCTGACAGTTTGGTTTGTCAAAATTATAATTCGGTGATTATCTCGGTGTTTACCTGTACTATACCTTGACGTAAAATCCATAAGTAGAGACGAATAGTAAAACTGAAATCATCAGTAGCCGAAATTAACGAAATATACCACAGTTATTGAGACATTTTAGTGATCAGCCAATCATGTATCACGGCAGACGAGATATATGTTTAGACAAATCTGCAGTCAGTAGCACCCGGGCTGTGAGCCGTTTCAGCTAAAATGCCGCCATGTCGGCCAACTAATCAGCGAGCAGCTGAAAATGTTGGTTGTCCAGTCTCTTTTTCTCTAGGGTTTCCACTAAGAAATAAGATAAACAATGCTGAGCAGAAACTGAAGAGAGGCTGCTAGGGACTAAGCAGGGTGATCACAGGACCTATGCATGCTTACATGTTTCCACCGCCATTAGGCGACCAGGAACTACGCATGCAAGCATGTTGGAGCCTTTATAAGCGAAACGAAACGATCACATTGATTCATAACAAGAAACCTTCTTGGTTAAGGAAACAAGTACACTCTATTACCACTGGAGTGAAAAAATAGAAACAGACATTAACCCTTTCAGTCTTTAAAAAAGTATTTCTCCACTTTATTTTTGCTACTGGCGATAGACTTTGCTCGGCTTAAGCAGAGATTTTTCGAAATGATGGCGATAGATACAGCCTTGACCAACTCATTCAGTGCAAAAGCTAGATAAAACTGCTGACTGAAAACGTCTGAAAATATCAAGAATGAATTGAAATATACGTCATCCGAGTGAAAGGGCTAATAGGCAACCATTTTGCAGAACAGATAACAGACAATCAGTTACGATAACAGACTGGCAATCCAAAGACGAAATATGCGAACGAGGTAGGTAGAGGACTAACTGGAAGGTTGGTATGCTCAAAAGAGAAGTAACTGGGCAGCAACTAATAAATGAAAATGAAACAATCTGGGAAGTATGAGTGAAAAACATCGGCTGGCGAGGTGGGTTCAATCCCCACACGGATAAGAGTGCTTTACGGAACGATGCTCATCGATATGTCATTTTGTCAACCATCGTGACAGGAGAAGCTTAAATTCATTACCATCCACAATGCAGTAGGTCAGTGTGTGTGGTTCGGACAGGAAAAACGGCATACTCATGTGACGGCCACACATCTTTAAGACCTGCAGTGAGGAGGTGGGTTTAAGACCTGCAGTGGGGAGGTGGGTTTGAGCCCTACACCGGTGAGGTTGCTTAGCGATGTAATGTTATTACAACCTGTTGGTAATATACTCAGTATTGGCTGACGTTCAGGCAAATAAGACAAACGTTCATCATGTATGTACAGAATAGAATTTGAAACAATTTGGATTTGTAAATATTTCTAACGATTTCTTATTCAACACAGAAAAGATGTGCAACAAGGAAGGGGTCAGTGAAAGTTATAATTAATCCCCACAGTTCGAAAAGTCTCTCCAGTTCTGAATAAAATCTTTTGAAGTTACCAAAAACATGTCATCGGATTCAAGAGGTTAAGAAGGTGGTACCTGTCCCTGCCCACGAGACCTCCAGAGTAAGCCAACGATGTGGGTATTATTATACAAGGATTTGGAGATGTCGTAACATCCATTCCTTAGCGTTTTATTCCATACATTATACCTCAGTATTTACTTGTATTATTCTATAGAAACTAAGCTGATAATAAACGATATAAGAGAATGATAGTGTAAACTTTTTTCTTCTTCTACTCCCATCTTTTGTATGGAGTCAATGTGTCTGACTAGACTTCGTCATACCAACCAGTACGAGGATATCCTGGTTTGTCTTGCTAAATTGCTAATTTCGTTTTGGCAGGTTAATGCGTAATATGCCAGATAAATCGCTAAAAAGGTGGTACTACTAAGCCTCCTAAGCCTCATGCTATATAATTATAGTACTTTCCATGAGGTTTCCTGAGAAGCCTTTGTATACAATTGTAAGGAGAATAAAGGATTCAACTTGAATGCAATATTCTCGAAATAACCTCATATCGAATAAGTCAATAACAATAAACATCAAACATATTTTCTTCTATGTAATGTTTTAATGCTGCAGGATTTATGTTTGGAAGTATTTCACCTGACCTAAAAATAAAACTCCATCAAACAATATAGCATGAGATGGATGGATTGAGTAAAGATAATAACATTATTAAGAGCACAAATAAAAAAGGAGCGAGGTGTACATTCTGTGTTTTTTCTAAGTTATGGATCGAAAGCGTGCAATAAAAATCCTTGGAACGTAAATTTGGAGTGCTTCAAAAAGAATGAAAAAAAAAAAAATGTCAGATGTCAGAGAGAGAGAGAGAGAGAGAGAGAGAGAGAGACAGACAGACAGACATAGATCCTAGATAAAAGAAGGAACCAAATTAGACAATATATTAATTATACAAAAAAAAAAAAAAAGGCATAAATGGATGAGGGCTGGCCATGTCCTTCGTAAACCATGTAACACTTACACATCACAGTAAATGACTGCCAGCCCAGAGACAGACTGAGAGGAATGAGCAGACGGGACAGAAAGCTGTATTTTGGAGTTTCACTAGGATTGGATGGAATAAGCTAACAGCAAAAAGGTAAGACATAGGTGGGAGAGGCCTTCGACTTGGCATGGACTGTCTCAGGGTGTTGTGTTTGTTGATGATGATGATGATGATGATGTGAACTGGCCAGAATAGCAACGTTCATATATGACCTGTACATTTATGTATATCCATGCCTCAAAAATTTGGAACTTGTCGGTACATCACATAGACAGGACTAATGAATGAACACAGTATATAAAAGTGTCCACACTGACTTGAAAGCCACAAGGTATCCTAGGTTGTAGTACTATTTCATATCAGTAACGGAACACTGAAGTCTTGATCCTGCTGAGGGATTTCCATTTTGTTTTCTGGGAAGAATTGTATAATCCTGAGGGTTGTCGACGAAACACGCTACTGTAGATGGCGGTTCTTTATTAACTTCGCTGTATCTCCACACATACTGGTTGACACCAGGGATAGTGGACTTGTTCCAGATCAGGGCAAGGCTTGAAAAACACTCAAAACCACACAATGGCCATGTTGGACCCAGTTATAAAAGTAGAATCCTATACCAGAACTTGGCTGAAGTCCACACCTAGACTTGCATTCCTGAGAGTGTTGAATTTCCAAGTAAATTACCAAGGTGAAACTGGTATACTTAAATTTAAAATAATAAATAATTAAATAAATAAAAATCCTCGTACTTTTTCAAAGTGATTTAATATAGCTGTCCTTTAACCATTCTAACCTCCCGTCTTTAGTGATACTGCTCAGGATAAGAACTCATCACCGTATTTCATGACTGCAAAATATATTTCAGTACCAGAATAACGTGCAAGACTGCATATGTTTAGGCTGGCAAGATAATGGCACAGCTATTCTGTACCTTTTGCCATATTTCACAACTGTAAAACATTACTAATATAGGTATAGTAATATCAAAATTCTTTTGTTGAGTAGAAGTAAATGTATTAATCCATAGTGAGGAGAGGGTTAAAAAAAAAAATCCCCGCTGAAGGACGGAATGCCACCATTAAGAGACAAAAAAAAAAGCCTTTGTCTCCTCGGGGAAGCGCGCTGGCTCTCTCTCGAGGAACCCTGATGATAAACTTGCAAACCTGAATATTATATGTTTTAGTTATGTGGATAAACATCACAATATATATAAGAACACATTGGTAATATTCTTAGCCTCAAGCGTCACTTTTTTCATCATCATCTAATCAACTGACAAAAATACTGAAACTGTATAGAACACATAAGACCATGGCAAAGATGTACAACAATATGAGATGTTTTGTATAAACAGCAAAACTATTATATGTGTTTATTTACAACCAGTTACCTACACACTGTTATGATTTACAACAGAAGAAAATAATGACATTTAATGAAGGACCAATTTTAGTTTACCATAGAAACAACCAAACACTAGTTTTCTTTCAATACTGCGACGGGATATTCGCTCTCTGTGGCTAACTTATGACCAACAATTATAAAGAAAAGAGGGAGACATGATCTAACTTCTGCATGAAATGGGCATCTTTGATTCTTTGATAACGACAGGCTATGTTTCCAGTATATTCCTGCTGTCAGATTGGTAGCAGCAGCAGCAGCAGCAGCAGCAGCAGCAGCAGCAGCAGTAGTAGTAGTAGTAGTAGTAGTAGTACAGCAGTGGTTGCGACCCCAGGCTCATCTGAAGTTCTGAACGTGAACCCAGTGGACTGCAGGCTGAAGTTGCCCTCTTCTTGCAATCCACCATCTTCTTTTAGGTGGACTGGAATTGGGTTAAAGGTAGTTTGACTAAATGGGCAGTGGAGCCACCCAATTTCATGGATGTCACCACTTAAATGCCTTCCTCACCAGCATCGTTAGGTAGATAATTATCCAAAACAAAGCTGTCCCTATGAGTCAGTTTAAGTTAGGGTAGGATGGGTTAGGTCAGGTTTGCTAGTAGGTTATTTTGTTTTACTTTCTGGATTCTTGTTTACACATCGGCTCTGAGACGATATCGATGTTCTTTTTTTTCTTCTTTTTTTCTTTTTGCTTTTAGTAAGTGGTAGTCATCAATATAACTGACTTCTACGCTATTTCCTTCGCAAATTGTTCTTAGATGGTTAATAATTTTGGGGAGGGGTCTACGTGTCGTTTAGGATAGAAAACAATGTCAAAATCGAACGAACCACACACACACACAAACACCCCCCCCCCCACATACACAAAGTAACGGGGATAGGTATGAAAGTTAAAATGAGTGTGTGGAATTGTAAGGGTTCGCCATTTTTACACTGCTTCTAGACAAAACTGCTGGAGTGTAAAAGTTGGGTTAGTTTCTGTACTTATTGTAGACAAACCTGGCTGATACATAAACTAACCCATCCTCTCCTAACAACCTAACTCATGAGGGAGGGGTGTTATTATGGATATATAATTACCTCATTCTGGGAATTGGAGAGGGTCGCCTTCATGTGGTGGTACCAGTATAGCCGTGCTGCCCCACGGCTTGGTTATACAGAAGTCCCATCACTCTCTTCCTATCCTCCGAAGCGAGGATGGTGTGCTTCACGAGTGTATATATAGCACGCCAATAATATTTATTATTTTAGTTAAGCAATAATGCCGATGTGAAAAAAAAAAGCAGATTAAATACCCTGCATTATTATTATTATTATTATTATTATTATTATTATTATTATCATTATTATTATATTATTGTTATTATTATTATTATTATTATTATTATTATTATTATTATTATTTTATTATTATTATTATTATTATTATTATTATTATTATTGTTGTTGTTGTTGTTGTTATTGTTATGCTAAGTGTTTAAGGGGGCGGCTTCCCGTCCCTAGAACGCCTAGAGTGCAGCTGGGTTCCCTTTCTAGACCGGAACTTAGACGAACAAGAGAGGGCCAGGACATAAAAACACAGGGTAACAATCTTACACGTATATTGACAAATTCAGTGCTGTGGAACAGGTAGACAGTCTTACACAATATATTAGGCAAAAATCAATACATAGGCTGGTATTAGTGGGCAAAGTATCGCACAGGATTCTAGATGTACAGGAGTCTAAGTCTGGTTCAGGAGGGCAAGGCACTATTTCACTGTCATTAGTGAGGAGGCAATTCCGTGAAACTCACTCTGTTCTGATACTAAGTTTTAGACTGGGCACGGGGGGAGGGGGAAAGTTACTGACTCTGCACAAAGAGGGGGAGTAGATTTTGACACTATGTTACAGGCACTGCTACAAGGGGTGCTGTGTCATCCGGTGTTCGTGTACATTGAAGTGTCTGTATATTTACTGTTTGGTATCAATGAGACGCCGGTTCTTTACACTCACTAGTATGCGTTCTTTCCTTGTCTCACTGTACACTTACATTACTGTATGTTACACTCACTCTCGTGCCTCGTGTGTCGGCCTCACTGTTCACTTATGTTTCACTGTCTTTATCTCATCTCGTCTCATCTCATCAGCCGTTTGAGTGTCCACTGCAGGATCGGCCTATCCCGACCGAAGTGGGGACGATACAGCCAATATATCTCTACCAAGTGGCTTAGGCTGTCTGGTGGAGACTGTATGTAGGGTGAGAATTGCTTGTAAATGTAATTGTTGTGTTGGAGTGGCTTTGGATGTGTGTGTTGTCTGTGAACCACGTGTAATCGGGCCGCATAAGCCGACTGGGTGCAAACATACTATACAGTATGCGAAACTGGTTCAGTCACAGCACCCCTTGTGTCCGCCAATGCAGTACATGGCATGAAGAACACTCCCAAAGTTTACTACCCTGGCGGGGCGCGAACCCTCGTTCTTCAGTGTACGAAAACGCACACTTTACCACTGTACCACAGAGGCTCCTATTCACTGTTATATCACGAGTGAGACAGGGGGAAGGGGAGGTCCAGGGCTCACAACTTTCGGCCTGGGGTAGGCGGAGGCCCTTTGGAAGTCCCTTCGTCCCGCGGCCACGGGACCACTCTCAGGTGCATCGTCTCTCGGCTGGGGCTCAGGCTATGTGTGGTGAAGGGCCCCCTGGGGTTGGGGACTGGAGTCTGGCCCTCAGGACTAGGACCAAACAGGTGTTGGAGGCGCTAACTCAGGTGCCAGGTGGAGGACGGGCATCACCTTCATCAGGGAGGGGAGAGGGCCCACCTGGGGGTCCTGGGGACGTCCTTAGAGACACGTCGGCTGCGGTCTCCTGCTGGTGGTGTCGCCGTCAGGGCTGGGCTGCGGTGTCTTTCCCTACTGGAGTCCATCAGGTGGGTGCCCTCTTCCTCCGGACGGAAGGAGAACAACCCCGGGGACAACACAGGGCCTCTCCACCAGTCCTCAGGGCTGGCGGTGGTTCAATCGGTAGAGAGATGGCCTGCGGTCCTACCGGACCCAGGTTCAAATCCCCGCTGGGGCAGGGAAAAGTCTAAGGATTTGAATTTCCTGTAAAGCAGACTTTACCGATCTACCAGAAGACCCGCCAACATGTAAAAGTACCCCTGCTAATACCAATACACCGATCCTGTATGAGACAGCCCTAGCATGTATTCAATATGGATGGTGGGTCCATTCATTTCGCGGAAGTGGTGACATGTAGAGGTGTATGATATGTAGGAGGACTACTGGGCCTTGGGAGCAGGCTGTGAAGCCTATGCCCAGAGTCGAGCACATAAAAAAAAAAAAAGTGATCCTCCTCCTGGAGGTTGCCTCAGTCTTGATGGACAGAAGGGCAATCTGTGCTCCTGCCAGAGGGCAGGACTGAGTGCAGCTTACCTTCTTGCTGTGGAGTCACAGGGGGCGAGGGACTTTGGCATCTCTCCCCTGTGCGGCTACAGGCCATCGCTGGGTTCCCTTGGGCAACAGATGGAGGGCGGCTACAGGCCATCCCTTCGCTGTCAGTGTGGCTACAGGCCGTCGCCGGGGCCCAACTCCCTGGCAGGAACATAGTCAAAGCATGGCTACAAGCTGTCACCAAAATCCAGCAAGAAGGACGATGTGCAGGCAAGGAGCAGCTTTTTTTTTTTTTATGTGAGGAAGAACGAACCAAAGGCAACGAGCCCGCATTTATTGTTCCCTCAGGAGAAAAACAAAATACAAGAGAGAGCCAAATTCAATATCCATTAATTTCGAGATGCCTGGACACACTGCATTTGAAAGACTGGAGATCATAGGAAGCAGGAAATACAAACAGAGGGAGACAGTTCCAGAGTTGACCTGTTGCATAAATGAAGGACTGGGAGTAACGGTTAACTCTTGCATTAGAGAGTTGGACAGAAAAGGGGTGAGACTTTGCTGCTAGATGGGTGCTACGTGCCCGTCGTAGGAGTGGAGGAATGCATGCAGACAGTTCAGAGGAAAAGTGACCATTGAAGTATCGATAGAAAAGAGATAAAAATGCAACAGTGCAACAAAGAGACAGAGGTTGAAGGGAGTCAGTAAGAGGGGGAGAGTTAATGACATGAAAAGCCTATGACTCCACCCTATTGAGAAGAGCTGTATGTGAGGAAGCTCCCCACACACGAGAGTTGTACTCCACGCAGGGACGGATAAAACCCCTGTATAGAGTCAACAATTGTGCAGGGGTAAAGAAGGAATGGAGTCGGCTTAGTACACCCAATCTCTTGGAAGCAGATTTTACAAGAGATATGATCTCTCAAAGATAAGTCCCGAGTAAATGATACCCCAGGTATGTTCAACGATGATGCAGGATTAAGCTGAATACTATTAAACATTAGTGGGTATACCTGCGGATGATTTTGTCAGGTTGATAGGTGCAAAAACTGAGTCTTTGATGCATTAAAAACAATCAGATTATTTTTACCCCAGTTAGAGATACGAGCCAAGTCAGACATTAGGTGTGTCATAGCCTTATCCCTTGTTTGTTGAAGTAACTGCTGGGATAGACATTGTGGGAAACGAATGGAAAGGTGAAAGGTGGAGTCATCAGCGTATGAGTGGATAGGGTTAGATGTACAGCTTAGAAGGTCATTGATGAATAACAGGAAGAGAATTTTTGATAGGACAGAGCCCTGAGGAACACCACTGTTAATAGATCTAGGAGAAGAACGATGGCCATCTACAACAGCGGCTATAGAACGACCAGAAAGGAAGCTAGAGATTAAGGCACAGATAGAAGGATAGAAACCGTAAGAGGGTAGTCTGGAAATTAAAGATTTATGCCAGACTCGATTGAAAGCCTTTGAGATGTCAAGTGCAATGGCAAAGCTTTCGCCAAAGTCCCAAAAGGAGGATGACCAGGAGTCTGAAAGGTAGGTGAGAAGATCGCCTGTGGGGCGTCCCTGATGGAACCCATACTAATGATCAGAAAGAAGGTTGTGATAGGAAAGATGCTTTAGCTACAGGCTGTCTCCTGCCTACTGGCGCAGCTACAGGCTGTCGTTGGTGTTGTGCCCTCCAAGGCAACTACAGAAGGAGAGGGGACATACTGGTCTCTTCCCAGCGCGGATACAAGCCGTCGCTTGTTTCAGCAGGGGGTGTTAGCAGCACTTGACGGAGTGGCTACAGCCGTCTCCTAATTGGCAGCCCAGCTACAGGCCGTGGCTCTTAAATCAGAGTGGTTACAGGCCGTCTCCTTTGTCTCTGAGTGGCTACAGGCCGTCTCAGGTATTGCACGGCTACAGGCCATCTCTGATATTGCACTGCTACAGGCCGTCACTGGGGTGCTGTATACCCCCTCCACAATATGTCTACCCCTGATGTATAGAAGTCCCCCCCCAATGCATACATGCCCCCACTAAAATTGCTGACCTAACACGCTTTCCCACGCCTGAACAAAGGCGTTATTGCATCAGTTCTTAGCAGGCAGCCAAGACGGGCAGACTATTTTACTGTGAGCTTGTAATAAACTCCTTATCTAGCTGTTTGTACACGGAGTTTCTATCACCAAAGTATTGCAAGTTACATTTGGTAGCAGCAGTGTTTTGAACCATCAGATTCTGACCGCTTCCACCGATTTTTAGTGACATCACAAGATACACGACGTCTCGCATCTCCCAGCCTCGCATCTCCTCCGTGCCTCTAGTGGTGTAATACCTGGCTGTGCTTTCCGAGTGTACAATTTTTCTCACCAGTGCTCACCTCTCAAACAACCCCACCCACAATCCTTGTTCCTGACCGCAAGTGTCACCGTCGCTGACCTACGCACCTATTGCACCTGTTCCCAGCACCTGTTCCCAGCACCTGTTCCGAACTCATCATAACTCCTGCCCCCACAGTGCCACTTATCACTGTCTGCCCACTGCCTGCCCACCACCATTCTCTGCATTTGCAACTCAACAGCTCTACACCTGCCTTGAACCAACATCTGCCCTCACAACCCACCACCGGCCCCATCGCCGCCACGTCCTGCCGTCACCCGCATCTGCTCTGCATTACGGAGCCTCCTAAGACCGCCACTCCCTGCCGGTGATTCATCGTGGCGTCTCTTCTCCTCTCCGCCCAGCTGTCTCTCCACCGCCTCCCCGCCTCGCCCCGCCTCGCCCCGCCCAGACCCGCCCCGCCCAGCCCCGCCCCAGCCCAGCTACGCCCAGCCACCCCTGCACGTCATACATCTCGCACTCCCGTCTCTACTGTGTAACTATAGTATATCTTTCCTTTCTATAGAGATTATCTTCGATTTTCTCTACAGATTGGATATTGTAAATATTCCATCTCATTTCCATTACCCAGTTTTCATCTTCACCTACGTTATTTATACTCCATCTCATCCTTCGCATTTTATTTAAACCATCCATGCCCGCACCTTCATTCATTTTCATGCCTACTCGTGTATTCCATTCTCTCATTGTTATTTATACATTTCCACCTACGTATCCATCTTCATCCTTTCATTTTCCATTACCGCATTAAATGTCATACTTTCCACATCAACCGCTTAACACCATCCCTCTCGACCCGGAAATATCACCTGATCATACCCCGTCTGCCGACTCTAACACAATCACTCATTTACGAAGTGGCAAAGAGTACCACTGCCCTGTACCTGAGCCTCCCGTTTCACTTCCCGCAGAATCACTTACTACCCATCCTACACTCATAAATCCAGATACCTCCTCCTCTACTCCTGCCTCTACACTCCCTTCTTCTTCCTCTACTCCTTCCCCTGTCGTTCCCTCTCCTGCCTCCCTTCATACCCTGTCTTGCTCGCCCTTAACTGCCACTACCTTCTCTCTCTCTCCCACACCTCTCCTGCTGCCACTTCTGCACTTCCAGCCATGGCCAACCCTCCACAGTCTATCTATCTCGACGATGCCAATCGTCCCAAATTTACCGGCCAGGACCCAACTTGGTCTGTCTATGATTTCCTCAGAGAAGTCGAAACAGAAATACACAATAGACAAATCACCGATGAATCGCTCAAAGTAGCCTACCTCCTAGGTCGCTTGCACCACGGCAAATCGGACATCGGATCCGCGATCCGTGCAGGACATTTTGATAGCATTCGTACCTTTGCTGATTTTCGTACGGAACTCATCAGCCTTTGTTGCCAGCATTCAAATTCCGCGTCTCTCATGGGATTCATTAATCTCCTAAACGAACTAGATGATGACTTGCGCGTCCCAGCGCAACATCCCAAGCTCCGCGAAGCTGCCGTCACCATGAAAGCAACTAGTAGCGAGATGCTCCAATTACTGGTAGGCACAAAATGGTTAGAAGACAAGAATGGCGTTCCAATGCTTTCACTCACCAACTTTGCTGACTTAATTGGTTACCTGAGATTCCTTCACTGGCTTACTCCTAAACAGCGAGAGCTAGCCTTGGAAATCGGTTTCAATCCAGGAGATAAAATTATTCTGGTCACTAAAGCCATTCATGAAAGAACAGGTTCGAACTACACACGTCAGGGCACCACCCAACCCTTGGCCTCCTCAGTCTGTCACACCTCCACCACCCCAGACCAATCTCGCTCCCATCCCACCACACGCAGCAGACCTGCCACACATCATTCTCCTACCACAGGTCGTGATCAATCTAGCACCCGATGGAACAGACAATCTTCGATTCTTTGCTGGTACTGTGGTCATCCTAAACATCGAGCATCCAGTTGCGACCGTACATACAGACGTCCTCACTCCCAAACCAGACAGCGTACGCCTTCCCGCTCACGTCGTCCACACTGCAAATACCACAAATCAAGCACGACTCACACCACTGAGGAATGTCGTTACCTCAACCGCCAACAGTCGGGGGAAGCGCTGCGCCCGTATTGGACCAATATCATGTAGAACCAGAAACCCAACTCCCCATCCGCCATTTAGGTCCCATAACATCCTCGGGTTTAGTCATTCTCGGAAGCAGTCATGACATACCAACGTCATTCTTCTTGGACACAGGATCTATAGTAAATCTTATCTCCAAAAATTCCTTACAAATTATTCATCGACATCACAACCACATCAGTTTCCTAGAACCACCAGACATTCGCCTATGTGGTGTCGAAGGCTCAGAGTTTAAGGTTAAGGGAAGAGTCATCCTTGAAGTCAAATTCCACAGAGATTTGCCCCCTATCCCCATTGAATTTCATGTCACTAAAGACTTGCAGTATCCCGCAGATGCCCTTATTGGTTTCTCCACCATGGCACAACACTCCATCGCATTATTACCTGCTTGTGGTAGTATAGACATTTCTGGTTTTCCGGTTTACACTATGGACTGTCCCCGTCCTGTTCTTACGATCAAATCAGTCCTTCACTTCCCTCTGTCCCTATCACTACCAAAAACTCCAACCCAGCCCAAACCACCACTATCATCACCTGAGAATACAGCGATCATTCCTTTACTGACTGCGAGCAAGGACATAAATTCCTCAATGTCTACTGATACATCATCTCAGCCTTCGAACATGGCTCTTACCTCCTCTCCCGACAACACTATCGCTGACTCAGACATGTCTCAGTTACCTACCTCACACAGTCTGAATGATCTTCTCCAACACGCAGAGACGAAACGTGCAGTAACGAATACGTGCACAATTTTGTTACCGCATGAGTTCACCAAAGTCTGTTTGTGTTGCCGGTGCGAAAGAAGGAGTGGATATACTAACACTACCTGAGACGTGTTGTGTGAATGGCTTGACTTATGAGTCAGCATGGTGTACAGTCTTAGAGGACGGTTTATGCTACCTTTACTTGCTCAATGTCACAAATGCTCCACTAAAACTTAAAAGTGGTGTAAAGATTGGAGACTTCCTAGTATACCCAGCGGCCGTAAAGGTGTGCCAGGATTCCTCAGTTCCTACTATTCAGACTGATGATAGTATGCCAATCGGTGTATGTACTATTAACTCTACGGGATCTGCGCTGACATATTCACCCGATATGCTCTCACATCTCACTTGCACAGATTTCCCAGAACATACGCCTCAACTCCTCGACCTTCTGACCTCGTACAGAAACGTGGTTGCCTTACCCGGTGAACCGATGGGTAGAACAGACCTTGTCAAACATACGATTGAATTACTACCAGGAACTCAGCCGATTTACATACCAGCATATCAGTTTCCTCACAGCCAGAGAAAGCAGACAGATCAAATGGTACAGAACATGTTAGACCTAGACATTATTGAACCCTCCGTCAGTCCATGGAATAGCCCACTTTTCTTAGTACCAAAGAAGGACGGCAACTTTAGACCAGTAGTCGACTATCGTAAGGTCAATAATTCTGTCACCGTTCCAGACCGTTTCCCATTACCCGTCCTCACTGATTTGCTAGAATCCCTTGGTGAAAATAACGTAGTCTTTTCATCTTTAGACCTCCTCAGCGGGTACTGGCAGGTCGAAATGGAAGAATCCTCTTGCCCAGTTACAGCCTTTAGCACCCCTTCCGGACATTTTCAGTTTAAGAGACTCCCTTTTGGTCTGAGAAATGCTCCTTCCGTGTTCATGCGACTTATCCATTCAGTCTTCAGCGGTATGATGGGACACTCTCTTTTTGCTTACCTAGATGATATCATTGTTGTGAGTAAATCCATCCCTGATCATTTTACCAAACTCCAGCAAGTCTTTGAACGCCTCCAGCTCGCAGGCCTGAAAATCAATCTCAGTAAATGTGACTTCCTGTGAAAGAAAATCAAATTCCTAGGCCATGTCGTAGATGCACAAGGCATTCATACTAATGAGGATAAAACTAAGGCGATCATTAACTTCCCAGAACCTACCACTACCGAAGCTGTACGAAGTTTCCTGGGCCTCAGTGGCTATTATCGTCGATTCATACTGGATTACGCAAAGATCGCCGCTCCTCTGACCCACTTACTCAAGCAGAATGTGCCTTTTGTTTGGACTAACGACTAGTCACAGGCTTTCCAAAAGCTAAAGACAGCTCTTGTAAATGCCCCTGTTCTAGCGTTCCCTGATTTTACCAAACCCTTCCTTCTCTGCACAGACGCCTCAGGCACTGGACTTGGTGCCGTTTTGATGCAACTTGATGATGCATCAAGGAAGCGCGTAATAGCGTATGCTAGTCGCACCATTACAACCGCTGAACGTAACTACAGTGTCGCAGATCTCGAAGCACTAGCGTTAGTCTGGTCCTTGAAACATTTCAGAGATATAGTCTATGGTTATCCAGTGCATATCCAAACAGACCACCTTCCACTACTGTATGTGATTTGTTCAAGAATTGCAACCTAACAGGTAGGTTAGCTAGATGGTCTGTCATCATCCAGGACTTTAATCCCACTTTTCAGTATGTACCAGGCAAGTTGAATGTAGTTGCAGACGCACTCTCACGTCACGTAGCAGCAGCTATAACATCACTGCAGCCCGAAATAAATGAAAACACTACACTAACGTCAGAAGTTCTTCGAAACTTTCAGCGCCAAGACCCCAGGTGGTCCAAAGTCATTTCCTAGAATCTGGCGATGCCTCTACCTTACCTACTCTGCCAGTATCACTAGATGAGTTCATGCTAGATGATGATCTCTTCTACAGGAAAACACTGCTAACAGGCAAAGATATGCCCAATTGCGAAGTACGCCAACTTGTTGTCCCCACTGCCCTGATACCAAAGGTTCTTCATATTGTTCATAATACTCCTCAAGCTTCCCATCCAGGTAAAGACCGATGCTTGCGCCAGGCACGTCTCAAATACTATTGGCCAACCATGCGCCACGATATCAATGCCCACTGTGACTCTTGCCTCTCCTGCCACCGCCACAAAGGATCAACCGGCTTACCAGCACCTCTATTACAATACCCAATCCCATCACGACCATGGGAAACTGTCTCAATCGATCTCTTAAAACTGCCTCTCACAGAATCTGACTCTGAGTACTTCTTCGTAGCGGTCGACCATTTCTCCCGCTACTGTGTCCTCGTACCCCTCTCCGGCAAGACCGCGAAGAGCGTTGCACGTGCCCTTGTAGATCACGTAATTTGCCCGTTCAGTTCCCCTCATACCATTCTTACTGACATTGGTACAGAGTTCAACAATAGCCTTCTCAATGAGATCTGTCGCCACTTTCATATCAGTATGTGCAACGTCATGCCTAACCATCCGGCTTCCAATGGCCTTGTAGAACG
Organism: Coenobita brevimanus; assembly: GCF_032717465.1. Taxonomy (NCBI): domain Eukaryota; kingdom Metazoa; phylum Arthropoda; class Malacostraca; order Decapoda; family Coenobitidae; genus Coenobita; species Coenobita brevimanus. The sequence continues at coordinate 27,363,529 of NC_136997.1, forward strand.
CCACAACCGAAAAATCTTAGAGTGCCTCAGACATCTAGGCTCCCATAGTTCGTCCTGGGATGACTGGATTCCCCAAGTGGCATCCTCAATCAATAGCTCCATCAATGCATCCATTGCTGAATCTCCCTTCTTTGTCCTCTTTGGTTTTGACAAGGACCTCCCATACTCTCTCTTATCCTCAAAGCCAGAACCCATCTACAACATTGATGATTATGTTAAACTAAAATTGGCCAACTTCCAGACAATCCACCAGTATGTCCAATCCACTTTGGCTTCCTCTCAGGAGGACATGCTGCAGCGCCAACATAAATCCGCCTCTCCTATCGCTATCAATGTAGGCGATCTTGTCTTTGCTCATTCCCATACGCGTTCCTCAAGGTGGATGATAAATTTACAGGGCCCCACCACGTCCTCACTCAACAAGGCAACAAATTTCACCTCCAGGACCTGTCCACAAAGGACACCAGATGGGTCCATGTCGATGACTTAAAGCAAGCACCCCGTGGCCTCGTGTTGGAAGAGTCACTTACACACCCTCCTGCCCCCTCTTCCCCTCCTCACATCCCTCAGTCTACCTTGTCTCCACCTATCCCTCAGTCTCCTTCCTCTCCACCTCCACCTGCTCATTTATCAACCACTCAATATCGGTCCAAACTGTGCTCTGTCCATCCACCTCTTCACGACCTCCCCCATTAACTCTACCCTGATTTTCTAGGTACGATGTTACCAATCTCCCTGCTGGCAGTGCTGATCCTCCTGGGGTCTGGGTCAGGTCAGGACGATGGTGGAGTACGTTCCGGGGCCTTGGTCGGCTCGGGAGGCGAGGTAATGCTTATCGAAGACATTGCCTCTTTGCGCTACGATCTTGCGCCCCTGGCCGACGTCGCCATTGCCCTACCTGCCTACGTGCACCAGCTCCGTGGAATCAGGACCCATCTCACGGCCCTCATGGGGACACACAACCCGAATGAGTATCTCTATAACCTTTTCCTCCCACTCTCCTATCTCTATAACCTTTTCCTCCCACTCTCCTGGCAATTGCAATACATAAGTAACAGATTCACTGAGCTCAATGACACATTTTCCATTCTGACACCCGTTGGTCGTTCTCGTGTGAAACGAGGTCTCTCGACCTCAGCGGTGAGATTCTGAGTGGCTTGTTTGGCGTTGCTACAGCCCGTGACATTTCTGGCTTCAAACCTGATCTCACTCATTTAGCTTCAGCCCTAGAATCACAACGCCGAGTCATTAAAATCCAACACACTCTGTTACAGAAGCTCACGACCCAACTCAATGAAGTCACGTCCACTCTAAACAATTTCACCGATATCTTACAACGCCACCTTTCAGATCTCAACGTTATCTCTCAGTTCTTCTACCTCAAACTCAACATGGATAATCTCCAACTGGCCATTGACTCTCTCTTGTCTCAAGTCTCTGCCTTGGTTCGTATCCTGGTCGATGCTATCAATGGACTTGTCACTGCCGACTTAGTACCTGTCTCAGCTCTCCGTTCTGTCCTGGAATGGGCTCACTCCACCTTCGGTCTCTCCCCAGTCCTCCCCTACTCCTCCCTTGAATATTATTATCCTGTTCTCGAAGCCACTCTTCTCACCACATCCATCGTCACCCATATTCCTCTCCGTTCTGCCATAACCTTTAACCTTTTCCACATCATTCCCTTCCCTTTCCGCCTCAACAACTTGTTACAGGTATCTGTTCCTTCAGAATATTTCCTCCTCTCCCATGATCATCTTTCCGTTGCCTTCCTTTCTTCCACAGACCTCCAGGAATGTTCCTCCCTTACTCCGACCTCTCGTCTCTGTGCTGCCCACCTTTTCGCTATCTTCCCTAGCAGTGCTACACCCTGTGAGTCTGCTTTAGTTCGCAACCATTCCATCTACTCGGCCTGTTCTTTTGTCCCAGCTCCTGACCTCCCGGTCCACCATGCTCACCTCAACCATGTCCAGTACTTCTTCTTTGCTGTTCCCATCTCTGTCACAATCATGTGTCCTGGTTCTTCAGTTTGATCCGTCCCCACTAGTGGTCTCTACAAAGCACCTGACTATTGTACCGTCAAATCAGAGTCCTTCATCACTTACACCACTAGCTATCACCAAGCTGTCCGTAAACACTCCTATGGCATCTTTCAACCAATCGACATGCCTTAAACCCTACCTTCTGCCAACATTACCATCACCTCCCCTAACTTGTGCATGCTAACCTTCCTCAATGACAGTGATTTCATTATGGATCAATTTTCTCTGGCCTTCAGCCGTTCATGGGTTCATCCAACAGTTGTGTTTCCCCCTGTGGTTATCGCTTTCATGGGTTTTCTACTCATAATATGTGCAGTGCATTGTTGTGTCAGAAAAATGGAACGTCGACTCCAGGAAATCAGAGTCGCTACAGGCATAGTATGCCCTACACACGACGTAGAATCTCCTCGTACTTAGTGCCCTCACATTCAGTGATTACCAATGCCATCTGACAATTAACCAAACTGTGAACTGAACTCTGCCTACTAGAAAATGATGGTATTTCTTTAATGCATTACTGAGTGACAGTGCATCCTACAGAAAATACAAAAAAACACACACACAAAAAAATGAACGAAGAACAATAGAACTCTCATATCTCCTCCTTGTTTATCCTGTATCAAAATGTTATTGTGTAATTCCCATTATGTCTATGTATCCCTTCGACCCTTACTGGACTCGTACCTATTAATCCTTGTATATCTTATATGTATATATCCTACTAATTCCCTCCCCTCAACATGGCCATGTCTCCCCTACTGCCCCTGTATCATACTTATCCCTTGTACAAACCTCCCGGTCCTGCCTTACTACTATAATCCAACACCATTTAACTCCTGGTGTCAGGAGACACCATCTCCGCTACCCGGGGGAGTAGTGTACCCCCTCCACAATATGTCTACCCCCGATGTATATATGTACCCCCCCAGTGCATACATGCCCCCACTAAAATTGCTGACCTAGCACGTTTTCCCACGCCTGAACGAAGGCGTTATTGCATCAGTTCTTAGCAGGCAGCCAAGACGAGCAGACTATTTTACTGTGAGCTTGTAATAAACTCCTTATCTAGCTGTTTGTACACGGAGTTTCTATCACCAAAGTATTGCAAGTTACACTGCTTGGAACTGCTACACCAGTTCCACCCAGATCCTGTCGGTGGTCAGCTCGTCCGAGAGGTAGTGTTCTTTGACTAAGGTGGTGGCAGCGGGTGAGTTCCGGAAAATATGGCTGTGTGGCCCGGGAGAACTTATGTCTGTATTGCCTGGGAGCGTTCTGCCCACCGTCTAGCCCTCTGTGTTCTCCTGGGGGTGTGGTGGCGACCTGAGCTGCCACAGCCGGCATTTTAATTATTATTATTATTATTATTATTATCACTTTTTAGCAGAAAGGTGGCAGCAGCAATTCTTGATGATGTTTTTGTTGTTGTCACAGGTTTAACTGAAACGTGAACCCGGTGAAGTGCAAGCTGAAAGTGTCGTTCTTCAGTCTACTCTCTTCTTTTCAGGGACAGAGAAGTTATGGGACGTTTGTATAACGGGGCAGTGGAGTCACCCCGTTATATTGCTGACCCCACTTGAAGGCGTCCCTCTCCACCACCTAATGAGGACGAAATATGGAAAATCAATCCCTGTGAAAAGACTGTAGAAAAAATCTTAATTTGACAAGAATGCTGTCCTTGGAGGCATCAGTGACATGAAACGAAGACTGGCATGAACGAGGACTGCTGTGCCATAGGAAACGGGTTATCAAGTACAAGTTATGCTAAAAAAAAAAAAATGCAGGATACGGGGGAGTGAGTGGGACGCAGGACCCAGAAATCCTTATCTCCATTTTCAGGTGAGCGATATTATTTTTGAGTTACTGAGAGAGAGAGAGAGAGAGAGAGAGAGAGGTCATTTATTAGCACAAGAAAGTAACGCAACCGTAGGGAATATTATGAGTTAAAATAATGCAATACATGATTCCCTATTGTTTCTCATTTGAATCTGATAATATCGATGAAATTCTTTGGTTTACGGTAAAATAATATAAAAACTAAGCATACGTATAGTGAAAGAAACAGATCTTCCCAGTGCCATCTGAAGACAATTTACAACTGCCGAAATACAATGAAAACCCCATTTCCTAATAGCGCGTGTTTCAGATCTTACGTATTTCCCGCTATGTATTCGTTAAGCTCGGGAAGATGGTTATTTCTCCGTCTGTACGTATGTCTGATAAATTTCTACTATATCATTAATGGATTATTGTCGACAGTATACAAATATAACACTGAATCCCCCTCTTCTTGATACTGAAGCCACCTCTGCATTAACTTTTAAAATTGAAGATCGTTACTTCGGAAGTGTAAACACTCTTTCACACACACCTCGTAACCCCCTCTCACTTTACACACACACACACACACAGGTCACCGAGAACTAAAATAACTTGTCATTAGGTTCCAGGAAGAAGATCCAGTGAGCATAGGTCAGGTTGTTTGCTGACTTGAAGGTGTGTACAATAATGTATTACCACATTATAGCATCATTTCCTCCTCCGTCGGATCTTAGCATCGACCAAAACCTCTCCAAATGTCAGAGAGTCGTGGGATTTTATTTACTGACACATTATTATTATTATTATTATTATTATTATTATTATTATCATCATCATTATTACTATTATTGTAATTGAAATATGGCATACGAGCGCGGGGAAAATCCTACACATTCATACTGCAAAATCCACTATAATCCTTTTATGCCATTGATGCTAAACGTATCCGTATTAAGGTTAAAATAAGCAAAATAATTCGCCAAGGAAGAGATGCTGCGAATGCTCCAACAGGGCCTTGTAACATATACTCGTATTTTATAGGTTAAGTAAAATTTTGGCAGAGGAGAAAAGTTACATTTTCCCGTACTGTGTCATGAGGAGGTTCGTAGTACCTCTTCCTTAGCGATCTATTGTGCACTGGACGTCTTGGCAGTAGTATCGTCGGTTGAGGAAGCTCCCTAACACCTATTCCAAAGTGAATTGTTTTGTTTATTACACCTTAATGTCCTCTGTTATATAAATATTTTAAAATCCTCATACTCTATCTATATAAATATCATACTAAAATATATTAAATGACCACACCCAAAAATAAATCACTAACCGCGCATCCAGACGTGTGATGGAACAAGTGCCGGTGTAGCGTTATGATCTGTCCCCCTGTCCGCCCCCTACGGCGCATGCGCGGAGGTTGCCAGAGGCCGCCACAAATATGCCATTTGTCCTCTGATCTCTGTAGGGGTAACATGATCGGAGCCTCTCGCCCTTTGTTTACAAACGGCAAATGGTCATTCCGGCTTCTCCTATCATTCGTCTCAAAGCTTTCTCGGGTAGTTTCCGCCCTTAAATTAAATTAGGTTAGGCGGAAAGCAGTAAAAATTCGAATTTCTAAGGTATGAATGAGTTAGGTTGGATAAACATAGTTATAATTAATCATCTGGGGACGAGTTATCTAATCTGTTAGGCGTGAGGATTGCCTTAGCTTTGAATCTTTACAGGAATGAGTCAAGCTCGTACTGTCCCGTGTCTTAAGCCATTTTTATCATATATATCCTTGAAATTATAAATAGTTTTGGCAAACACTACCTCATTCGGTTGTGCATTCCACTGATCAATTGTCCTATTAGGGAAACTGAATTTCCATACATCTTTATCACCTCTCTTTTTATGCTGTATTTTGCAATGTCCTCTTGCTGATGCTTCACACATATGATATATATTCATTTATGTCTATTTTCTGTTCCCCTGATATGCATTTATATAGCATAATCATGTCTCCTCCTCCTCTCCTGCAGCGTTGGTAAATTCAATCTTTCCAGTCTTTCTCAGTAACTTAAATCCCTTAAGATTGGTACCCATCTTGTAGTGGCCCGTTGTACTTTTTCAATCTTATCTGTATTTTTTGAGATGAGGATTCCAGACTACTGTGATGCATACTCCAGAGTTGGTCTGATGAATATTATCTTCCTCAGCATATCCTCATTTTTATATGTGAATGCTATTCTCATATTAGCAAGCAATGTATACATGTTTCGTACCTTCTCACTGATGTGATCATCAGGAGATAGTCTGTTCCTGATAATTACTCCTAGGTCCTTCTCCTTTTCTGATTTGTGTAGGGTTGATCTTCCTAACTTATAATACCAATCTGGTCTTTTCTCACTTTTACCAAATTTTATTACATGACACTTATCCACATTAAATTTCATTTGCCATGCTCCATTCATGAAGCTTGTTCAATTCCTCTTGCAGCTCTTTGCAAGAATCTATGTTAGTAATCTTCTTTTGAATTTTTGCCTCATCTGCAACCATATTTAGATAGCTTCCGTTTCCAATTTTACTATCTATGTCATTTATATATACTAAAAACATAATATACTAAAAACATAACTGAGCCCTGTGGAACTCCGCTGGTCACTTCCCTCCATGATGAATAATTTCCCCTTAATATTGGTCTCATTTCCCTTTTTCTGAGATAATCCTGCATCCAACAGTGGAGATTGCCTTGGATACCTCCTAGATAGTACAGCTTCCATAAAAGTCTTTGGTGCGGTACTCTGTCAAATGCTTTCTTAAAATCTAAATAGATACTGTCCACCCATCCTTCTCTTTTCTGTAATGTTTCTCTAACTTTGTCATAATTGCTTAGAAGATTAGTAACACATGATTTTCCCTTCCTAAAACCGAACTACCTCTCTTTTATCACACCATGTTCTAGATGTTTTACCCAAACTTCCCTTATCAGCTTTTCTAGTATCTTACAACACTGGTCAGTGATACTGGTCTGTAGCTGAGTAGTTCTCATTGTGTTAAATTTGACTAGTGTACAGGTATTTGTAGACCTCACAGGTGGTTAAGAGGGATGAGTAAAGGACTCATGAATGGAATGGAATGAAATGGAATAATTAAAAAAGAAAAAAAAAAAAAAGGAAAGCGAGCACCAAGCCACTCAATGACCAAGTTTCCCCCTGGGGAGGGGGGGGGGGACAGAATACTTCCTCAGTATCCCTGCTTGTGGCAAAAGGGGCACTTTAATCTGCATCCTTCCCCTCCTCCCACTCTGCTCCTGTACTTTATCTGTCGTACCTCTCTGCCTTACATTTTCACTTTAATACCCACCAAACCCTCTTCCATTATAGTGCCATGTAGTCATTGTTTTAGCTTGGTACTGGCGCTTATTATTCACCTCCTCTTGTACTTCATGTGTCTTATCTCTCAGCCTTATAGGTTCACTTTAATAACCACCCAACCCCCTTCCACCTCAGTGCCATATTTTCATTGGCTTGGTGCTAACTTTTGCTTTTTTTTTTTTTTTTATTACTGTATTCAATGCATTTCCACTGATAGCACAGTATATAAATATATCCTGTGCTACTGGACACGACAGGGTTTATGTTACTGCACATGTGTGCAAATTTAAATAAACGATTGGTATTAAAATATGCCAATCAGTGATGTGTAGTAATGTACCCAATGTGCTGAATAACCTAACTTAGGAATTTTTTTTTTTTATTTCCCATAACAACTAGTATCTGAAGTGATCTCAGTAACGTAACTGATAAGGGTTTTTACTTTATCCTTATCCATTGAATCAGTAGAAGTGCTGTAACAGTGTGAACAGGAAACTTCACTAAGCATACCCTACTGGAGTGCATACTGTTTTCATAGTGTTTGGAGTTAAAAGTACTTTTCCATAAATGAAATTTTGAGGCTAATTTTTATTTCACATTGACTGAACTTGAACTATACTGGACTAGCCTAACACTCTTATGTGAGATTTCTCAAAACTAAAGGGGGATGTAAGATTTCTCAAAACTAAAGGGACTGGATTGGATAATTGGAAAACAAAGGAAAAGGAAAAGTTTGCACCAAGCCACTTATTGACTCTGTGGCACTTAAAAGGGGTTGGGTGGGTATTAAAGCGAATATATAACGCAGAGAGGAAGCTATCTAAATATGGTTGCAGATGATGCAAAAATTCAAAAGAAAATTACTAACATAGATTCTTGCAAAGAGCTGCAAGAGGAATTGAACAAGCTTCATGAATGGAGCATGGCAAATGGAATTTAATGTGGATAAGTGTCATGTAATAAAATTTGGTAAAAGTGAGAAAAGACCAGATTGGTATTATAAGTTAGGAAGATCAACCCTACACAAATCAGAAAAGGAGAAGGACCTAGGAGTAATTATCAGGAACAGACTATCTCCTGATGATCACATCAGTGAGAAAGTACGAAACATGTATACATTGCTTGCTAATATGAGAATAGCATTCACATATATAAATGAAGATATGCTGAGGAAGATATTCATCAGACCAACTCTGGAGTATGCATCACAGTAGTCTGGAATCGTCATCTCAAAAAACACAGATAAGATTGAAAAAGTACAACAGGCCACTACAAGATGGGTACCAATCTTAAGGGATTTAAGTTACTGAGAAAGACTGGAAAGATTGAATTTACCAACGCTGCAGGAGAGGAGGAGACATGATTATGCTATATAAATGCATATCAGGGGAACAGAAAATAGACATAAATGAATATATATCATATGTGTGAAGCATCAGCAAGAGGACATTGCAAAATACAGCATAAAAAGAGAGGTGATAAAGATGTATGGAAATTCAGTTTCCCTAATAGGACAATTGATCAGTGGAATGCACAACCGAATGAGGTAGTGTTTGCCAAAACTATTTATAATTTCAAGGATATATATGATAAAAATGGCTTAAGACACGGGACAGTACGAGCTTGACTCATTCCTGTAAAGATTCAAAGCTAAGGCAATCCTCACGCCTAACAGATTAGATAACTCGTCCCCAGATGATTAATTATAACTATGTTTATCCAACCTAACTCATTCATACCTTAGAAATTCGAATTTTTACTGCTTTCCGCCTAACCTAATTTAATTTAAGGGCGGAAACTACCCGAGAAAGCTTTGAGACGAATGATATGAGAAGCCGGAATGACCATTTGCCGTTTGTAAACAAAGGGCGAGAGGCTCCGATCATGTTACCCCTACAGAGATCAGAGGACAAATGGCATATTTGTGGCGGCCTCTGGCAACCCTCGCGCATGCGCCGTAGGGGGCGGACAGGGGGACAGATCATAACGCTACACCGGCAACATGTAAACAATACATTAACGAACAAGCTGCAGACATGTTGGGAACAGCAGCGTCCAGAACATGTTGACAAAATCGTGATGGAGTCTCTTTTGCTTGGTTTGGACTCATTTATCCAATCGCCCTCCTGCCAGTGTTTTTTTTTTTTTTTTTTTTAATGCGAGGAAGAAGGAACCAAAGACCATGAGCCCGCAGTAACAGTTCCCTCAAAGAGAAAAACAAAATACAATAGAGAGCCAAATTCAAGATCCGATCATTTTGAGATGCCTGGACACACTGCGTTTGAAAGACTGGAGATCATAGGCAGCAGGAAATACAGACAGAGGGAGACAGTTCCAGAGATGACCTGTTGCATAAATTAAAGACTGGGAGTAACGGTTAACTATTGCATTAGAGAGTTGGACAGAAAAGGGATGAGAGTTTGCTGCCAGACGGGTGCTACGCGCCCGTCGTAGAGGTGGAGGAATGCAACCAGACAGTTCAGAGGAGCAGTGACCATTAAAGTAGCGATAGAAAAGAGATAAAGATGCAACAGTGCGGCGAAGAGACAGAGGTTGAAGGGAGTCAGTAAGACGAGAGTTAATGAGATGAAAAGCCTTTGACTCCACCCTATTGAAAAGGGCTGTATGTGGGGAGCCTCCCCACACATGAGAGTTGTACTCCACACAGGGGTGGATAAAACCCCTGTATAGAGTCAACAATTGTGCAGGGGTAAAGAAAGAGCGGAGTCGGCTTAGCACACCCAATCTCTTGGAAGCAGATTTTACAAGAGATGTAATATGATCTTGCCAAGATAAGTCCCGAGTAAATGAAACCCCAAGCATGTTCAAGGATGATGCAGAATTAAGCTGAATATTATTAAACATTATTGGGTATACCTGTGGAAGATTTTGTCGGGTTGATAGGTGTAAGAACTGAGCCTTAGATGCATTAAAAACAACCATATTATTTTTACCCCAGTCAGAGATACGAGCTAAGTCAGACATTAGGTGTGCCATAGCCTCATCCCTTGTTTGTTGAAGCAACTGTTGAGATGGGCGTTGCGGGAATCGAATGGAAAGGTGAAGGGTGGAGTCTTCAGCGTATGAGTGGATAGGGTTAGATGTACAGCTTAGAAGATCATTGATGAATAAAAGGAAGAGAGTTGGTGATAGGACAGAGCCCTGAGGAACACTTGACAGATTTAGGAGAAGAACGATGGCCGTCTACAACAGCGGCTATAGAACGACCAGAAAGGAAGCTAGTGATGAAGGCACAGATAGAAGGATAGAAACCGTAGGAGGGCAGTTTGGAAATTAAAGATTTATGCCAGACTCGATCGAAAGCCTTTGAGATGTCAAGTGCAATGGCAAAGCTTTCGCCAAAGTCCCGAAAGGAGGATGACCAAGAGTCTGAAAGGTAGGTGAGAAGATCGCCAGTGGAGCCTTCCTGACGGAACCCATACTGATGATCGGAAAGAAGGTTGTGATAGGAAAGATGCCTTAAAATTTTTCTATTGAGAATTGACTCGAAAACTTTTGAAATAAAGGACGTTAAAGCAATTGGACGATAGTTGGAGGATTGGGAGTGGTCACCCTTCTTTGGGACTGGCTGAATGAGAGCAAACTTCCAGCAAGAAGGAAAGGTACATGTTGACAGACAAAGGCAAAAGAGTTTGCCTAGGCAGGGTGTAAGCACAGAAGCACAGTTCTTGAGAACAACAGGAGGGACCCCATCAGGCCCATATGCCTTGTTAGTACTGAGGCCAGTGATGGTAGAAAATACATCAACTGAAGAAATTTTAATGTCAGCCATGAGGAAGTCAGAGGGCGGAAGTGATGGAGGAATAGCACCGGAATCGTCTAAGGTGGAATTGGAGGAGAAAGTCTGTGCAAAGAGATCTGCTTTATCAGTAGAAGAAATAGCTACAGAACCATCAGAGTAGAAAATAGGAGGGAAGGATAATGAGGTAAAGTTGTTAGAAAGATTTTTGGCAAGGTGCCAGAAGGAGCGGGAAGAATTCGAGTTGGAGAGTTGAGAGCAATTAGTATGGATGAAATTATTTATAGTAGAGCGAAGAACAGACTTAGCACGATTCCGGGCAGAAACGTAAAGATGATGTGATTCAGGGGTGGGTTGGCTCCGGCACCTTTTGTAAGCCCTCTCCTTGTTGCGGACAGCATTAGAACAAGCGTGATTAAACCAAGGCTTTCTTGCGTTAGTCAAAGGATATGAGAAAGGAATGTATGCTTCCATGCCCAAGAGAATAACCTCTGTAATGCGCAAGGCACACTCAGATGGCTCCAGGCCATGGAAGCAATAATCATTCCAGGGAAAATCAAAGAAGTACTGCCTGAGGGCCTCCCAGTCCGCAGCTCCAAAATGCCACAGACGACGTTTCCCTGGAGGGTCCACAGGCCGTACTGGAGTGATAGGACAGGTTAAGGTAATAAGGTTGTGATCGGAGGAGCCCAACGGAGCGAAAAGATTAACAGAGTAAACAGAAGGATTAGTTGTGAGGAAGAGGTCAAGTATGTTGGAGCTCTCTCCAAGGCGGTCAGGGTTATGGGTAGGGTGCTGTACAAGCTGCTCTTGGTCATTAAGGATAGAAAAGATGTAGGCTTGTTCACCAGGTGGATCCGTGAAAGGAGAAGAGAGCCAAAGGTGGTGGTGAACATTGAAATCTCCTAGAATGGAGATTTCAGAGAAAGGAGAAATGGATAGAATGTGTTCCATCGTAGAAGTAAGATAGTCGAAGAATTTTTGATAGTCAGTAGAATTAGGGGATAAGTAAACAGCACAGATATATTTAGTCAGAGAATGACAGGAAAGCCGAAGCCAGAGCGTAGAGAATTCAGAAGAATCGAGTTCAGGAACACGAGAGCAAGATAAGTCGTTGCGTATATATACACAACAGCCACCTTTGGCTTTGAAATGAGTATAGAGAAAGTAGGAGGATACAGAAAAGGGTTTGCTGTCAGTTGCCTCAGACAGCTGAGTCTCCGTTAGAAAAAGAAGGTGAGGTTTAGAGGAGGAGAGGTGGTGCTCAACAGAGCGAAAGTTAGAGGAAAGGCCGCGAATGTTGCAGAAATGAAGAAGAAGAGAGTCAGACAGTGGTTCCAGGCACCTCGAGTCGTCATCGGGAGAGGGGCGGATGGTGGGGGCATTTATGGTCCCCCCCCTGCGGGGGGGACCAGCTACACTGGGGAGGGGGGGACCAGCTACACTGAAATATGTGTGCATACCTCTGTCCAAATACTGTTGTATACATGCACCCCAAACATTTTTCCAGCTGTGTTTTCAACATAAGTTGTAGGGCACGTGTGGATATGCCCAAACGAGTAGGTGTCAGGGAGCACCCTTAAATGGCGACAGTACGAGCCTTTATTTAACCACTTGACACACTCTTCTTGCATATTTGTATCGGTTTAAAATCAGCATAATTTGGATCAATAAAGTTCAAGAGGATATTGTGGTGTACTGTGCAGAATAAATCGGCAAGGAAGGGACATTACGAAATCTCCAAAGCCACTGAGAAGACGACCCTTAAATTCATTGTTATCAAAAGTATGCAAAGGAGAGTATTTTTGTGTATTTACTTTTTCTAAAAAAATTTTCCAACCTATATATTTCTTCATGGCACACAAGAGTATTCTTGTTTACATAATAGTGAATAAAGCTGTGGAAGTGCATGATACATAAGAGGATTCACTAGGTCGTGAAACTAGAGTTGGACACATAAATTGTTACGTCCCCGTCACCACACTCCCACAGGCTACAACAGCAGTAGTTCAGCACAGGAAGGACGTTGCCCAGTGAGTTGTTCTTCCTATGGTCAGACTTAACCTGTCACGTCCCGAGGTTTTCCGCACCTCCGACATCCCCCAGTCCCGAGGTATTTTCGATTTTTTTTTTTGGCTAAAACCTTCGCTTTTGGTGAGAAACATCGAAAATTCATAGAGAAATCGCTCACCTGAGGTTTAAAGTGCCCAATCCAGGTAGGAGTTCCTCCTTACCTGAGTGGGTTTTCTAACATGCTGGCACCAAAGAAAACGAGTTCTATGGGAGGGTAACTATTTTATCCACTCATAAACGGTATTTATTTATTTACTTGGTACGAATGTATATGTAGTATGACAGTATATTGGTTTTCAAGCAGTAATAAAGGCATTATAAGCATTGTTTCACTCACTAACTAATCACCATACCTGACCTATTTTTGCCACACTACCTGATCATTATTTCTGGCTGTTTCTTCTTCTAATGCTATGTAAACATTGTCCTCCACATTGTCATCGATTGGGGAATCACTCTGGCCCTGAATAACTTTACTAGCCAGGTCACTGGTAACAGGTCCTTTGCCAAGACAATGGCGTGAGGGGGGGAGGGGGGAGGTTATGCAGTGTAAGGCATTGTCCCTGCTTGGTATCTTGTACAGGAATAGAGGAAGGTGTCCCGTGTATACATACGAAAAATCACGTGCGAAAATTGAAAATTGTGCAAATTAGGTACCTTGCAATTGCACGACGTACTGGTACGTCGCCGGGACTGGCAAATGCAAATCGTGGTGACGTACCCATACGTCGTCGGGACAGGGCGGGTTAAGATGTACAGTACACAGGATCAGCTCAGGCCTAAATAAATAAACATTAGCTTCTTAGGTTAACTGACTTTATTTTCCAAATATTTACTCTTAATACTTTCCAAGTTCACTTCACTCTTCTCACAAACACTGGAGCTATAGAAACTTAACTGCAATTACAGTTAATGCTTGACAACATTGTTTTTCACAAGTACTGATGATATACAGACTTCAGAAACACTTCACTGTTTCCCAACAACACTTCACTATTTTCACAGGTACCTGTGATATACAAATTTCACTGACACTGCACTACACTCAAAGTGAAATGAAAACCGACTGACTATCTAGTCTCTTCCCCATCCTTATATAAGCTTCCAATACTCTAGGGTATTCTACATTTTTCAACGGTTCTGGTGTATTCCAGAGAGACAGCATGATTACAACAGTTACCAACTTGGAGACATCCAAAATATGTCAGAGTTTTCTTACATAACACTGTAAATTATTTAGCATACAAACCTAACCCTCTCGCACAACAACACGTTTCAGTAAGTTTTCCGGTGCACGACTTTATCTGCGAAGCCGCCCGGCCCGGCTGCCCGCGCGCGGCAAATATCACATATTCTCTCCTTATTTTCTCCACTCAAACATCAATATACTGCCATGAAACCTATGTCATCTTATTCGTCGTTGTTTGTTCTACCTGATAAGCACAAAAAAAAAAAAAAAAAAAAAAAAGGAAAACCCGAATAAAACAACATTAGGCGGCCGTGAATAAACATTTCGCTACGTCACATTCACTTCCCAACATCACCATTCGAATGTTTTCCATCAAACAGGAAAATGTTATTAGAAGTTTTTATAGAGAATTTCATCAGCTTTCTAAAGAGACAAATCAGGTTGTGATACAATTAGTAGTTTTCGAGAAAGTAGCCAAAATTGAAAGCCATTTTTTGAAAAAATCAAGGAGCTTAAACTCTGAAATTTTCCTGCAAATGTTATGTTTTTATTCCTTAATATTATGCAGAATTTCTCCAGCTTTCTAAAGACCTAAAACTTATTTCGATACGCCTCATAGTTATCGAGTAAATCCCCCAAAACGACTGGGAACTCAACGTCCGTACGTCACTTTCGTGATGTGCTCATAGCATACGCAATATTCCCGCCTACGTAACAACGAATTCTTATCATAGATATTACATTGTTATGTCTTGTACATACGTAGAATTTACTGCTCTTTATCATGGTTTGTACAGGAAATCGATACGTCCAATAGTTTTCGAGTAATTGGCCGACAAAGTGAGATTACTCCGAGTGCTTCCGAGTTTACCGCTAGCGAGGAAAAAAACCAAGGCTGTTCCCTCAACTTTTCCAACAGAAAATGCTCCCAAAGCCTTATATTCTGCAAATGAACATACGTAGAATTTACTGCTCGTTATCAAGGTTCTTACAGGAAGGCGATACGCCCAATAGTTTTCGAGTAATTGGCCGACAAAGTGAGATTACTCCTCCAAGTGCTTCTGAGTTTACTGCTAGCGAGGAAAAAAAAAAAAATGTTTTCTCCCCCTTTGCCTAAAGACTATGCTCCCATTTTTTTTTTTTTTTTTTTTTAAGTACAGACTATAAAATCTTCCAAGGTTGTTTTTTTATGGTTGTAACCTACTACACATGAACACTATTTTTTCCATGTTACTGCTAATGAAGCTTTACTTTGTCATATGTGTAATATGTAGGAGAAGACGGTTATTTGCCTGAAAA
Source organism: Coenobita brevimanus (assembly GCF_032717465.1). Taxonomy (NCBI): domain Eukaryota; kingdom Metazoa; phylum Arthropoda; class Malacostraca; order Decapoda; family Coenobitidae; genus Coenobita; species Coenobita brevimanus. The sequence continues at coordinate 27,379,057 of NC_136997.1, forward strand.
TTATAGGGGTAATGATAACAGGTCAATATACATACTGGTATCAACAAAATTAGGAGAACTCACTTCCTCCAGGGGTGTTGATGGAGTTGTAGAACCTTCTGGGATTGGAAGATGAGGAGGTATGTAGTGTGTGTGTGTGTGTGTGTGTGTGTGTGTGTGTGTGTGTGTGTGTGTGTGTGTGTTCTTACATAATTGTTCTTACCTAATTGTATCTTTACAGGAATGAGTCAAACTCGTACTGTCCCGTGTCTTTAACCATATTTATCGTACATATCCTTAATTTTGTGAATTGTTTTGGCACACAGTATTTCATTCGGTAGTGCATTCCATTGATCAATTGCTCTGCTTGGGAAACTGAATTTCCTTACGTCTTTATCACCTCTCTTCTTATGCAGTTTTTTTGCGGTGCCCTCTTGCTGATGCTTCCCCATATGTTAAGTAATCATTTATGTCTATTTTCTCCTTCCCTGATATGCACTTATATAGCTTTATCATGTCACCTCTTTTCCTTCTGTCCTGTAGTGTTGGTAGATTCAGTTTATTTAGTATTTCTTCGTAGCTTAGATCCATTAAGCTTTGTATCCATCTTGTAGCGGCCCTTTGAACTTTTTCAATCTTGTCTATGTGTTTTTTGAGATGAGGACTCCAGACTACTGATGCGTATTCCAGGGTTGGTCTAATGAATGATGTTATTATCCTTCTTAGCATGTCTTCATTTATGTATGTGAATCCTATTCTCATATTTGCAAGCAGTGTATACATGTTCCATACTTCTCGCTGATGTGGTCAGCCGGAGATAGTCTGTTATTGATAATCCCACTTTTTTTTTTTTTTTTTTTTATGTGTCCGACTCCGGGCATAGGCTTCACAGCCTGCTATCAAGGCCCAACAGTCCTCCTACATACCATACACCTCTACATGTCACCACTTCGGCGCTAGGTCCTTCTCTCTGATATGTATAGGGTTTTATTTCCTAACGTATAATCCCAATCAGGTCTTTTTCCACTTTTACCAAACTTGATTACATGACACTTGTCCACACTGAATTCCATTTGCCATGTATTACTCCATTCATGAAGTTTATTTAATTCTTCTTGTAGCTCTTTACAAGAGTCTGTGTTAGTAATTCTCCTTTGTATTTTTGCATCATCTGCAAACATATTCGGATAGCTTTCATTTCCAGTGTTACTGTCTATATCATTTATATACACTAAAAACATGATTGGTGCCAGCACTGAACCCTGTGGTACTCCACTAATCACTTCTTTCCATGATGAGTAGTATCCCCTTAGTACTGTTCTCATTTCTCTTTTTATGAGAATATCTTGCATCCAACAAAACAGTTTGCCTCGAATTCCTCCTTGATGGTACAGTTTCCATAAAAGTCTTTGTTGTGGTACTGTGTCAAATGCTTAAATACCGTCCACCCATCCTTCTCTTTCTTGTATTGTGTTTGTTACTCTGTCGTAGTAGCTCAACAGATTAGTAACACATGATTTTCCTTTTCTGAAACCAAACTGTCTTTCTGTTATCATACTGTGTTCTTCTAGATGATTTACCCAAGCTTTTCTTATAAGCTTTTCTAATACCTTGGTTACAACACTGGTCAGTGATACTGGTCGGTAGTTGAGTGGATTTTGTCTAATTCCTTTCTTGAATAAGGGGACAATATTTGCTTTCTTCCAAATATCAGGTAGTTTACCTTGACTCAAGGATCTCTTGAAAATTAAAAATAATGTTTTACTTAACTCCTTTGCACATTCTCGTAGTACCTAACATGAAATTTCATCAGGACCACTTGCTTTTCCTCTGTCTAATTTACTTAACTCCTCCTGTATTACTTTTTCTGATATTTGTATATCTGGTAGTATGTGTGCACATGCATGTTCCACATAATTCCTCTCAAAATTTTTTTCTTCTGTAAAAACTAATTGGAAATTCTTATTTAGTGCTTCACAAATATCTTTCTCTTGTGTACAGGTGATTCCCTCGTCCGTAATGGATTGTATTATATCTTTTACATTGGTTTTGCTTCTGATGTAGCTGTAAAACAGCTTTGGTTGATCAATACTTTTATTTATGATATCTTCCTCAAACTGTTTTTGGGCTTCCCTCCTTATTCTTGTATAATCGTTTCTTGCCTGTTTGTAATTATTACATGCCCTTTCACTATTGTGTCTCCTGTATCTATTCCACAACAAATTTCTTCTTGCTTTTGATTTTTTACATTCTGTATTGAACCATTTCTGTATTTTCTTATCTGCTTCTTTGTGCTGTGGGATGTACTTCTGGACTCCTATTTCATAAAATTCACAGAATTTTTTATATACAGCATTTAAATCTTGTCCTCTAAGCTCATTTTCCCAATCAACTTCTAAGAAATACTTCTTTAGGTCTTGATAATTTCCCTTTTTAGAGTTTAGGCTCTTTTTGTAACTTTCATTGCTGTTAACTATGTCATATGCTATCCTGAAGTTGCAATTTAGTACTGCATGATCGCTTTTGCCGAATGGTGGGTGATATATTAAACTGTCAATATCATTTTCTTGCCTAGTAAATATGAGATCTACCATTGAAGGTACATCGAGTCCTCTTTTTCTGGTGGTTTCCCTCACATGTTGCGTTAGGAAAAACTCTTGCACGAGATCCAGGAGCTTTTGGTCCCAACAGCTTTCTTGGCTAATTATATCAAGAGTATTTCAATTTATATTTGTATTAAAATCTCCAGTTAGTATAATTCTTTCCGATTTCTCTTCCATTTTTGTAGTAATGATCTTAAACTCTGAATTGTACTCTCTGCCAGGTCCTCATATTCGTCTCTTTCCCATGTGTTTGATCTGGATGGCATGTACAAATTGGCTACAATTACTTTCCCTTCAGATGTGTTGATCTCTACTGCAGTCAGTTCTACTTGTGATGGTATATCTAGTTTTATTTCATTGCTTTTAGATTGTTCTTAGTTAATATTATAATTCCTCCTCCTTTTTTTAAATTTATCTCTTCTCCATATATTGTATTCCTCTAAGTTTAGTATGTCATTGGATATCCTTGGTGTTAATTTTGTTTCAGTTAGGCATATTATTTGCAGTTCATTTTCTCTGACATAATCATTCATCTCTAGTAATTTAGATACCATTCCATCCACATTTGAGTACATCAACTTTATCATCTTGCTTATATACTTGTCATGACATGGTTCTACTACCTTCCTCCTTTTTATTCCCTCCTGTTTGTGTACCACTTTCGTACCTGAAATCCTATGACTTTGTATAAAAATGTATTCTCCTTTTCTGATCTTCCCTCATTTTTGTTTTTGCTTCCTCCCTCTTCTCTTTCAGTAATTCCAGTTCCTCTTGCGTTAGGCATCTTTTTATCCATACATTTTTGAACTCCTCTTTTTCCATAAGATTCTTTGCATCTTTTAGTATCTCCTCCACAGTGTTTATACTCTGGAATGTCACCTTTAGAGGTCTTGTCTTGCTTTTCTCGTATTTCCCTAACCTTTTGTGTTCCTTTATATCTTAAATTCAGATTTCCTCTGATACTTCTTTCAATAAGCTCATTATATTTGCCATCTCCTTTTTGTCTCTTGTGATCTTGTTTTTTACTTCTTCCTCTTCTATACCAGTGATTACCATAGATTTGTTGATATCTACTGAATCTCTGACTAACTTTGGGTTGTTTTGGATTATTCTTTTCACTTCCCTTTTAATGCTTTTTTCCTCCACCCTTGTTTCTAAGTATTTCTTTACTTTCACCATTTCAACATATGTGGTTTCCACATCATTTTTGTAGCTTTGCACAGCTTCATTCGCCTGTGTTATCTTCTCCTCAATATCACTGCTCTGGTCTATCAGACTGCTTACTTGCCTAATTGTTTCTGTATCATTTGTGAACTCTTCCATAATACACTCGTGATTGACTACTGTACTTGCCAGTTCACTCATTTTCTTCCTAAGTGTACTCAGTTCCACTGTTAGTTCACTGATGGTTGTGTCTTTCTTGTTGGCCTCACTTCCTAGTTTTTCTATTTCTTCCTTTTGCAAGTGCATCTGCTTCTTTATTTCATCAATTTCATTTTTGAAAGCCATTTCCAGTTTGTGTACACGTTCAACCAGTCTATTGTGAGTCTCCACTTCTTGGTAGAAATCATCATCTTACTTTCTACCTTTATCCCTTATCTTTTCAAAAGTTGCTTTACTAAAGTATGTGTCCATTTTGCAATACTAAAAGAACAGAGTACATGTACTTACATTCCCCCGGGCAGTTGTAGTCTAAACAAACCTCAGCTGACTGATCGCATTCTTTCGCCACTCGGTTCTCTTTTCTGTTTGAACAAGTCTTGTTTAAACTTCTTAGTATTTTTTTTCTTTTAATAATAAAAAATCATTTAGTCTAACCTGGTACAGAGCTTGACTCATATAAAGATACTAATTTAGGTAATGCCACTGGCCATGCTGGCTCGATATGGAGCGCTGTCAACGCACATCTGTTCTCTTTGACTCCTTGACGTGTGTGTGTGTGTGTGTGTGTGTGTGTCTGTGTGTGTCTGTGTGTGTCTGTGTGTGTGTGTGTCTGTGTGTGTGTGTGTGTGTGTGTGTGTGTATGTGTGTCTGTGTGTGTGTGTACACTGAACTAGGGAATACTTTGGTCGGCATGGAACCGTGCGAAGCAATCACCCATGCACAGTGCCACATCACAAACAGGACACATGTGACTTGTGTCCCTCCTCATCTTCGCCAGGGAACACAGGGTGCACCGCTCTCTCCTCCTGTTGGGGATCCTCTCCCGTCGGTGGCCCAGTGTCGTATCCAGCTGCACTCTGTCATCGAGGAAACGACACTTGGCTGGATGTCCTCCTGGTGTTCCCCGGTCCTGTTGTTCTAGAGGTGCAGCTGCAGGACCGGGCATGGCAGCGGCAGCAGGTTCTCCCAACGGACCAGGAACCAGTGAAGGTTCTCTTAGCACCTGTGCTGGTCCTGCAGGCGATGGTGGTGCTGACTCCTGTCCTGGCCCTCCTCCTGGAGATGGTGGTGTTAGTGCAGGAGCCGGTGGTGATGGCACCTGTGCTGGTACTGCAGCAGGTGCCACAGGTGCTGGATGTCCTGCTGGCCATCGGGTTGGAAGGTCAGGGGCATGGTGGATGACGTGCCCTGGTGCGGGCCACTCTGCTTCATCAAAGTAGAGGAGCTTGTCCACTATCTCCTCCATGAATTCAAGCAGACTGACTGACCCACTTGAGCACTTCTTGTACAGGGTGAACACATTGAAAATGGCCATTTGAATGAAGTAGAAGGTGATCTTCTTGGTCCACTTCACGGTCCGCCGGTGGATGAGGTAGTATTGGACCATCTGGTCGAAGTGGTCCACCCCACCCATGTGTTGATTATAGTCATCCACCACAACGGGCTTATCCACGGTCGTCTGGACATAGGTTGTCCTCCCGTCAGGAGCCCTGGTCTTCCTTCGAACCTGGTTCTGGATGGTGCCTGTGCTGTGGAAGGTGGAGACCATGTTAACAATGCACTTGTCCTTCCACAGCAACACCATCACGTTGTCCTTGTGCATCGCTGTCATGCCCCCCACTGGCAGGTTCGTGGTCCTGGCGATGTCCTGCAGCTGCTTTGGTGCTCCTCTTGCCAGGTGTAGGGTCCCACACACGTAGGTTCCTGCACTGAAGAGGCGTTCGCACAGGGATACAAAGTTACTGTATAATAGTTGTCCGTGTAAATTCTGTATCCATGATCCTTTGGTGGTTCTACGAGGCTCCACACGGTGGTCCCCAGTGTCCTCTTCTGCCCCGTATACACCTCGAAATTCCAGATGTAACCCGAGGAAGCCTCAGCCAGGATATACAGCTTGATGGAATACTTTGAGGGCTTCATCAGGATGTACACGCGGAAGCTTAGGCGCCCCTTCCACGGCAGTGAGCCCTCGTCCAGACTGAGGTGCTCCTCGGGTAAGTAGGTGTTCTGTAACTGCTGAAGGAGGTACTCCATCACCGTGCGAACCCTGATGAACCGGTCTTCATTGTCCTGGGGTATCGCAAGCGAATTGAACGCATGGAAGTGTTTCAGGTTCGCCCTGAAAAGCCTTCCATTCATCACTTGCTTAAAGAGGGGGTAGTTGAGGAGGCGGGATCTCATCCAGTAGTGCCGGATGCTCGTGAGATTCATGACCCCCATGAAAAAGTAAAGCCCCAGGAACTTGGCCATCTCCTCTTCATTGCAGATGAACCATGTGTCCAACGTAGTCCCCAGGAATGATGCGTAGCTGTTGGTCTCATGGGTGAAATACGTCAACAACTCCCTCGTGAAGAACAGCTGGAAGAACTGGAGAGGAGTTGTTGGTGGATCCACCTTCATTCCTGGGGATCCTGTGAAGGGCCCATTAGCTGGTGTGAAAGGGCCACTGCTCCATCCTTGATCCGTTGTGGTAACACCTCCTGCAGTGGTTGCAGTGGGTTGGCATACCGACACCCTTGTTCTTCTTTGGACACCCCTTGCCCGCCCCCCATAGCCAGGCCGTGGACCACGCCGGCCTCGCCGAGGTGGTGAGGGTTCCGACAATGAAGAGGACTAGACTGTCTCCTGCTGCTGGAAAACGTCAGGGGGGGTGATCACTGTTGGAGTCAGTGCCCTTGTCGACAGGGCAGGGGACGACGACACAGTGGCCTCCTGCACCATTTGAGCCACAGACAGTGCTCACCGTGCAGGTGCCAGTGTCTTGTAACTTGGCCCAGTTTCCAGTGACATAGGCTCGGCCAAGGAGGAACTAGAGGCTTGAGGGGGGAGAGACCATGATGGCTGTAGGAGCGAGAGGTCCAAGGAAAGGCGATGTCTGTCGTCCATGTGAAGACAATGATTGGGCCGATAGTCCTGACACTGGTGGTGGTGGTGTCTGCTCCCGTCATTCTTGTAGCACGGGCAATGCCGCCCGAGGGGAATCCTCTTGGACCTCGTCCCATTCCTCCTCACTTGGGACATCACTCAGCTCGTCCTCTACTTCGCTCTCGGTCTCCTCCTCAAACAGAACCTTTTGCCACTGGTCAGAAGACAGACCTTTCTTCTCCATCCTGGCAATCACTGATACAGAAAGTCAAGTCTGACCTTTTTAGATTCTCTGCTGAAAAGGAAGAGATATTATTCACTGTCACGCAACACCTTCCATTGAGAGTAGCACTACACACGTCATGTTATATCTTTCTGTACAGGAAATCGCTGCACCTTTTACGAACAGTTCACATAAAGGATAACTTTTCAGTGTTTTTTCACGGTCTCATAACTGTTCACTGGCGTCCGTGGGTGTGTGCCATATATATATATATATATATATATATATATATATATATATATATATATATATATATATATGTGTGTGTGTGTGTGTGTGTGTGTGTTCTTACCTAATTGTTCTTACCTAATTGTATCTTTACAGGAATGAGTCAAGCTCGTACTGTCCCGTGTCTTAAACCATATTTATCGTACATATCCTTAAATTTGTGAATTGTTTTGACACACACTATTTCATTCGATAATGCATTCCAATGATCAATTGCTCTGTTTGGGAAGCTGAATTTCCTTACGTCTTTATCACCTCTCTTCTTATGCAGTTTTTTGCAATGTCCTCTTGCTGATACTTCCCCATATGTTAAGTAGTCATTTATGTCTATTTTCTCCTTCCCTGATATGCACTTATATACCATTATCATGTCACCTCTTTTTCTTCTCTCCTGTAGTGTTGGTAGATTCAGTTTATTTACTATTTCTTCGTAGCTTAGATCCCTTAAGCTTGGTATCCATCTTGTAGCGGCCCTTTGAACTTTTTCAATCTTGTCTATGTGCTTTTTGAGATAAGGACTCCAGACTACTGTACTGATACATACTCCGGGGTTGGCCTGATGAATGATGTTATTATCCTTCTTAGCATGTCTTCATTTATGTATGTGAATGCTATTCTCATATTTGCAAGCAGTGTATACATGTTCCGTACCTTCTCACTGATGTGGTCAGCCGTAGATAGTCTGTTATTGATAATCACACCTAGGTCCTTCTCTCTTTCTGATGTGTGTAGGGCTTTATTTTCTAACGTATAATCCCAATCAGGTCTTTTTCCACTTTACCAAACTTGATTACATGACACTTGTCCACATTGAATTCCATTTGCCATGTATTACTCCATTCATGAAGTTTATTTAATTCTTCTTGTAGCTCTTTACAAGAGTCTGTGTTAGTAATTCTCCTTTGTATTTTTGCATCATCTGCAAACATATTTAGATAGCTTTCATTTCCAGTATTACTGTCTATATCATTTATATACACTAAAAACATGATTGGTGCCAGCACTGAACCCTGTGGTACTCCACTAGTCACTTCTTTCCATGATGAGTACTTTCCCCTTAGTACTGTTCTCATTTCCCTTTTTATGAGAAAATCTTGCATCCAACAAAACAGTTTGCCTCGAATTCCTCCTTGATGGTACAGTTTCCATAAAAGTCTTTGTTGTGGTACTGTGTCAAATGCTTTCTTGAAATCTAAATTGATACTGTCCACTCATCTTTCTCTTTCCTGTATTATGTTTGTTACTCTGTCGTAGTAGCTCAACAGATTAGTAACACATGATTTTCCTTTTCTGAAACCAAACTGTCTTTCTGTTATCATATTGTGTTCTTCTAGATGATTTACCCAAGCTTTTCTTATAAGCTTTTCTAATACCTTGTTTACTACACTGGTCAGTGATACTGGTCGGTAGTTGAGTGGATTTTGTCTATTACCTTTCTTGAATATGGGGACAATATTTGCTTTCTTCAAAATATCAGGTAGTTTACCTTGACTTAAGGATCTCTTGAAAATTAAAAATAAGGGTTTACTTAACTACTTTGCTCATTCTTGTAGTACCCAACATGAAATTTCATCAGGACCACTTGCTTTTCCTCGGTCTAATTTACTTAACTCCTCCTGTATTACTTTTTCTGATATTTGTATATCTGGTAGTATGTGTGGGCATGCATGTTCCACATAGTCCCTCTCAAAATTTTTTTCTTCTGTAAAAACTGATTGGAAATTCTTATTTAGTGCTTCACAAATATCTTTCTCTTGTGTATCGGTGATTCCCTCGTCCGTAATGGATTGTATTTTATCTTTTACTTTGGTTTTGCTTCTGATGTAGCTGTAAAACAGCTTTGGTTGATCACTACTTTTATTTATGATATCCTCCTCAAACTGTTTTTGGGCTTCCCTCCTTATTCTTGTATAATCGTTTCTTGCCTGTTTGTAATTATTATATGCCCTTTCACTATTGTGTCTTCTGTATCTATTCCACAACAAATCTCTTCTTTCTTTTGATTTTTTACATTCTGTATTGAACCATTTCTGTATTTTCTTATCTGCTTTTTTGTGCTGTGGGATGTATTTCTGGACTCCTATTTCATAAAATTCACAGAATTTTCTTTATACAGCATTTAAATCTTGTCCTCTCAGCTCATTTTCCCAATCAGCTTCTAAGAAATACTTCTTTAGGTCTTGATAATTTCCCTTTTTATAGTTTAGGCTCTTTTTGTAACTTTCATTGCTGTTAACTATGTCATAAGCTATCCTGAAGTTGCAATTTAGTACTGCATGATCGCTTTTGCCGAATGGTGGGTGATATATTAAATTGTTAATATCATTTTCTTGCCTAGTAAATATGAGATCTAGCATTGAAGGTACATCGAGTCCTCTTTTTCTGGTGGTTTCCCTCACATGTTGCGTTAGGAAAAATTCTTGCACGAGATCCAGGAGATTATGGTCTCAACAGCTTTCTTGGCTAATTATATCTAGAGTATTCCAATTTATGTTTGTATTAAAATCTCCAGTTAGTATAATTGTTTCCGATTTCTCTTCCATTTTATGTAGTAATGCTCTTAAACTCTGAATTGTACTCTCCGCCAGGTCCTCATATTCGTCTCTTTCCCATGTGTTTGATCTGGGTGACATGTACATATTGGCTACAATTACTTTCCCTTCAGATGTGTTGATCTCTACTGCAATCAGTTCTACTTGTGATGGTATATCTAGTTTTATTTCATTGACTTTTAGATTTTTCTTAGTTAATATTATAATTCCTCCTCCTTTTTTTTTTTTTTTTTTTTTATTTCTGTCACTTCTCCATATATTATATTCCTCTAAGTTTAGTATGTCATTTGATATCCTTGGTGTTAATTTTGTTTCAGTTAGGCATATTATATGTGGTTCATTTTCTCTGATATAATCATTCATCTCTAATAATTTAGATACCATTCCATACACAATTGAGTACATCAAGTTAATCATCTTGTTTATATACTTGTCATGACATGGTTCTACTACCTTCCTCCTTTTTATTCCCTCCTGTTTGTGTACCACTTTCGTACCTGCAATCCTATGACTTTGTATAAAAATGTATTCTTCTCCTTTTCTGATCTTCCCTCATTTTTGTTTTTGCTTCCTCCCTCTTCTCTTTCAGTAATTCCAGTTCCTCTTGTGTTAGGCATCTTTTTATCCATACATTTTTGAACTCCTCTTTTTCTACAAGATTCTTTGCATTTTTTAGAATCTCCTCCACAATGTTTACACTCTGGAAAGTCACCTTTAGAGGTCTTGACTTGCTTTTCTCGTATTTCCCTAACCTTTTGTGTTCCTCTATGTCTTTACTACAGATTTCCTCTGTTACTTCTTTCAGTAAGCTCATTACATTTGCCATCTCCTTTTTGTCTCTTGTGATCTTGTTTTTTACTTCTTCCTCTTCTATACCAGTGATTACTATAGATTTGTTGATATCTACTGAATCTCTGACTAACTTCTGGTTGTTTTGGATTATTCTTTTCACTTTCTGTTTAATGCTTTTTTCTTCCACCCTTGTTTCTAAGTCTTTCTTTACTTTCACCATTTCGACATACGTGGTTTCCACATCATTTTTGTAGCTTTGCACAACTTCATTCACCTGTGTTATCGTCTCCTCAATATCACTGCTCTGGTCTATCAGACTGCTTACTTGCCTAATTGTCTCCGTATCATTTTTGAACTCTTCCATAATACTCTCATGATTGACTACTGTACTTGCCATTTCACTCATTTTCTTCCTAAGTGTACTCATTTCCACTGTTAATTCACTGATGGTTTTGTCTTTCTTGTTGACCTCCCTTCCTAGTTTTTCTATTTCTTCCTTTTGCAAGTGCATCTGCTTCTTTATTTCATCAATTTCATTTTTGAAAGTCATCTCTAGTTTGTGTACACGTTCAACCAGTCTATTGTGAGTCTCCATTTCAACCAGTTCTTGGAAGAAATCATCTTACTTTCTACCTTTATCCCTTTTCTTTTCCAAATTTTCTTTACTAAAGTATGTGTCCATTTTGCAATACTAAAAGTACGGAGTACTTATATTCCCTGGGGCCTTTGTAGTCTAAACAAACATCAGCTGACTGAACGCATTCTTTCACCACTCGGTTCTCTTTTCTGTTCAAACAAGTCTTGTTTAAACTTTTTATTTTTTTAATAATAAAAAACCATTTAGTCTAACCTGGTACAGAGCTTGACTCATATAAAGATACTAATTTAAGTAATGCCACTGGCCGTGCTGGCTCGGTGGAGCGCTGTCGGAGAACGTCTTCACTGCTTGCTGTCTCCCGTGTGTGTGTGTGTGTGTGTGTGTGTAATTTTTATATTTTTTATTTTTCAGCCCTCTTTCCCCAAACTATCAAGACACATATATCCCTCACAATATCTGAAGGTTCCCCCCACACATGATATACTCCCTCATACTCCCTCACATATATATATCTATATATATATATATATATATATATATATATATATATATATATATATATATATATATATATATATACAGACCCATTTTCCCCTCCTTCCCGAAACGTTCCCCCAACACATAATACAATATTTCCCACGAACACTCATGGCACATATCACAAACATTTTAGATAAGGATCATAAATTTCAACAATTGTTTTTGAAAGGTACACTACCTGTCCACTGACGTCCGTGGTTGCCCGGCGTTGCAAAGTACAGTACCTGTTCAATGACGTCCCTCGTTCCTTGTCATCGTTACCTTTCACGGCACACCTGCCGCTAAAGTACCGCTCACCTACGCCACGCACCTAAACGAATACTCGCGGCACAGTTCACGTATATTTTACATAAAGTATAATTTATCACTAAATGTCTGACAAAGATACAGTACCTGTTCAATTACATCCCTCGTTCCTTGCCATCGTTACCTTTCACAGCACACCTGCCACTAAGGTACCGCTCACCTACGCTACGCAGTCATAATTTATGCTGTCATGAGGATACGTGGCACATTTCACTTACACTTGACACAATATCATACACAAATGCATGACTACCACAATGATTCCACCCTAACTTCCGCAATTACTCCCTTCCTTACTACGATTCAACGTGACTGTGATGCACCATCCTTCGCCGGGAAAGTACGAAGCAACTTTATTGTATTGACACACACCACACTCCTTCACGAACACCCGCAGCATCTTAGACGTATATTTCACACAATTCCATATGCATTTTCACTATCAGAATCACAATAATTCCATCCCTAAACACCTGTAATTCTCCCTTCCTGACTATAAAAACTATACGTGATGCCTGTCCCATTCCACACTATGGTTCATGGCGTCCACAGTGCTAACTAGTTCCATAATTTCACCAAGCCAGCCACAATATCTTCCACACAAAAAACAATTTAGGCATTGGCTTCATTACGTACGTATTTGTATTCACGCCATAGGGCCTTGAGGAGGGCGAGAGGCGAAACCCCGCAACAGTGAACACGCATATCGGCTGTAAGCCTAACGCTTGATAATGGACACAATTCCTTTTCGTGACATATATCTATGTTCCATTGACAATATCACATACAAATATGCTCACAAATATTGCATTATCACACTGACTCCACTGGGGCTTCCTCTCAGGCAGGAGGAGAATTAGTAGGAGTTTAAAGGGACAGTACAAGCGACGCAGCCTTACCACCTGGCTGCTTGGAAGAGACTGAGGTTTCTCGGTACATGCTAGGACCCGTGAGGCAACTCAGTGTTGCCAATGCCTTACCACTGGAAAGCACTACAATCACTACGATGCACCAAAATTTTATGCAACTCTGCCAGAAACTTAATTTTTGGCGAATTTTTTGGTGCTTATAAACACGATTCGCGTGACTGAACCAATTTAGAACAATCCCCATGACATGCAAATCACGTGACTGACACTGAGGGGGTTAAATTAAAATACATAATTTAACAATCACATAAATAAAACATTACAGAGAAAGAGCCTAAACATTAATATATAACTTACGAAATAACTATGCTCACAAACAGCAGGTTAACTGGCAACTATCACTCATACCGGAACTTTCGTAAACATCATGAATCAGTCAGAAACTTTGAGACTACCTAACTACCAAATCCCGCTTCTTAGCACTACCCCCTCCCTAGTTCTTTGTTGTCCCAACAAAACAACACAATGTATATAAACATAAACCTTGATCCAAATGAAACATCCAAAATAATCCTTCAGGTTATCAGGTCTTCTTCTATGCTGATTCTGACAACGTCCTTGCCCCTCCACAGTCCACCCCTCCAGGAAGGTCCTCTTCCTGATTCAGTTCTTCTCTTGGAAAACTGTCACCATCCTCTTCCAGTTCAGTTCCTTGGTCCTCCTCAACATCCTCGGTCGTGGGAGAGCAAAATTCCTAGGAGATGTCCCAGCTGTAGTGTCCTGGCCCATGGTACTGCCACAAACGATTCACGTGCACCACCTTTGGGTGAGAATTCCTGCCTCCCTGAATCTGTTACGTTACATCTGATAGGCAGTCCAACACAGTGTAAGGCCCATCTCATGGGCTCAGCAGCTTCAGTGACTGTCCCTTCTCTTGCTGACGATTTTATAACCAAACTTGGTCACAATCTTTGAAGCTCACCTCAGTTGCTTTGGCATCGTACTTGCACTTCATAACCTCTCCTGAAAACTTAAGGGCTCCTCACACTTGATGATGTACCTCGGCCAGCCTTTCCTGAAGATACTTCGCATAGCTAGAGGTGTCTGTAGGCAGCTCTTCAACAAGTGGTCTTCACATTAACAAGTCAACAGGTAAGTGTAACTTATGGCCCAACATCAGTTTTGCACGGGTGTAGCTGGTAGACTTATGGGATGCAGACTGATATGCCATCAACAATGCAGGTAATTTCTGGTCCCATTCTGTCTGTCCCTCTGTGCAGTACTTGGCCAGTTCTTGTCCTATGGTCCAATGTCATTTCTCCACCATTCCCTCTGACTGTTGCCTTAAAGGGGTGGTCCTGGTCTTCTTGATCTCCTATAACTTGCAGCACTCACGGAACACAGCAGACTCGAAGTTTTACCCTGGTCTGAATGTAGCTCTTGTGGCATCTCAAAACGATAGAAAAACTGGTAAACCAACTACTGAGCAACAGTATCAGCCTCTTGATTCGAGAGGTTTCTGGCCACTTTGTGAAATAGTCCATGGTGACATGTATACCCGGTTTCTTCTTTCAGTGAGTGGCAAAGGTCCAGCAATGTCAATCATGACTCTTTCCATTGGTGCACCCACTTGGTACAGCTGAAGAGAGGTGCAACCATGTTTCTTTTGTATCTTCTTGGCACAACACACTTCGCAGGCCCAACACCACTCTTCAACATCTTGACATATGCCAATCCAGTAGAACCTCTGTCACAGCCTGCTTAGTTTTCTTCACTGTCTGGAGCCCACTAGTAATCTACTTATCGGGCTCATCGAAGATCTCGGACCTCATCTTCGGAACCATCAGTTGCCAATACTTGCTGAGACCATTGGGTGTCTCCCACTGACGCTCCAGTAACCCGTTGTTCAAACGAAGAAGGTCCCACTGACTCCAGTAGCTCTTGGTCGCAGGGCTTAACCTGGAAACTTCTTCCCAAGATGGTCGCATTGTACTCTGCTGAATTGTACTCTAGCACCAGTTGTATATTTACATCGTCCATCTGTATCCTCTTCAGGTCTTCACAACAGCATGGTGGCATCTCTTGCTAGAATTCCTATTCTTACTGCTCTGCTTGCTGTCTGTTCATCCATTCTCTCGCACACTATTCATCAAGGTTCTCTTGCATATCCTCAGTGGTGGGGCTTCTTGGGAAAAACTGGCTGGTTGTTGCCTCTTGTCACCAGCCTTCACTAATTCACTCTCATCCTTCTCATTTGGACACTCATAGCAGAAGTGTCCCATTTCATAACATGTCCAACATCTGTCTGTTGTAATCAGGGATTTCCTTGCTCTGTTCCATTCTTGTTCCTTCTTCCATTTGTAACAATCTGCCTTGTGTACCAGCTTCCTGCAGAACCAGCAACCTCCTCAGATCTTCTCCTGTTCTCTCTTCCTCTTGTTCCAGTCCACTTTCTGATGTCCTGGCTTCTCACAATACCAGCAACTTCCTTATGAGTTTTCTGCTTCATGTACCTGTGCCTTTCTTGCCTTGAATCCCACAGTACGACCAGCCAGAAAAGTGGACGTACTGGACCTGATATAGGACTCAAATTCTAGAGCCCTGGCTAGTGCTTCCTGCATGCTTCTGGATTGTGCTTGCTTCATTTGCACTTTCAACTCTACACCATCAAGAGCATCAATAAACTGGTCCCTCAGTAGAACAGCCAACAGATTAGGTGCTGCTCCAGGGTACGCCTTGTATGCCATACTCTCCAGGTCTTGAACAAGCTGCTGTAGGGACTCGCCTCGAGCCCATACATGGCTCTGGAATCTTACTCTGTAAACCTCAGTCTGGTATATGGTCCCATATCTGCACTCCAGCACTTTTACTAAGGACTGATAACTGTTCCTCGCCTTTCCTGACATTGCCATTGCAGCATGCTTCAGGCTAGTATCAAGCTGTACAGTTCTTCGCCTATCATCCCAACCATTCTGACCAGCAAGTAACTCAAACTGCGCACAACAAGCTTCCCAAGATACTACACCATCAAATTTCTGAGGTTTCTTTTTAATTGGACCTCCATTATGGCCATGCACTTCACTGGAAGGGCCTGAAAACTGAGGCATCATTATTATGGCCTGGACTTAAATCTCAGCCCTGTAATGCTACCTTTAGATGCTTGGGATCCATCAAGAGTCACCATATGCTGTCCATATGCTCCCTGCACACTAACCTGAAGCTCAGCAGTGCAATATTTGTCTACAGCCTCAATTCTCTCACTGATTACCTTCACATGGTTGACTACATGCTTCAGCTAGTTTTCTACATGCTTTCTGTACTCCGTCATCATTCCCATACTAATCTTCAGCTGGTCATCTACATGCTTCAGCTGGTATTCTAGAAGGTGTCTGAACTCCATCACGTTATTGCTCACACTTCTGCTACTGTAGCTCAGCGTATTCTTCCTCCTTCAGTCGTTCCTACTCTTCCTTCATTTCCACCATGAAAGCAACTATCTGTCCTTGCATCCTCACATGTAATTCCCTCTGTTGATCCTGTAATGTCTCTTGAAGTTGTTCATATCGTACTTTTTGTTCGTCACATTGTGCCTGTAATTGTTCACTCTGTGCTTGGAACTGTTCTTTGATCTCTTCATTTTGTGCCTGTAATTGTCACTTGAGTTATTTCTGTCCTTCATTCTGTGCCTGTAGTCCCTCATTCTGTGCTTGTATTTGTACACTTTGTGCTTATAATTGTTCTTTGAGCTCTATATTTTGTGCCTGTAATTGTCCTTTAAGCAGTTTCTGTCCTTCATTCAGTCCTTCCAATAGCTTCATGATTGATGCCACACATGCCTTTTCTTGTCTAGCTTGGCCTCTAGTCCGTACACCTTCTGCTTCCATGTCAAAGGTTAGACTCACTGCAGCACTTAAATTGTCCACACTCTTGACACCAGTGTTACATCCCCCTCCCACACTGCCACAGGCTCCAACGACAGTACAGAAAGGAGTTGCCAAGTGAGTTGTTCTTCCTATGGTCAGCCTATAGGTGTACAGTACACAGGATCAGCTCAGATGTTGTAAATAAACACTGGCTTCTTAAGTTGACTCCTTATTTTCCAAATAATTACACTTAATGCTTTCCAACTTTGCTTCACTATTCTCAAAAGGACTGGACCTATACAAACTTTACTTCCTGCAGTTACATTTAACCCTCTCGCGCATGTGTAAGTTTTACAGAATAAGTTTTGCCGACACACGATTTTACTCCACTCCCCTCCCTGCCAGCCCGCGCTGCTGAAAACACGCATTCTCGCCTTATTTTCGTCACCCAAACCTCTATATATTGCCATGAAACCAAGGTATCTTATTTGTCAATGTTTGTTCTAGCTAATACGTGAAAAAAATGCAGAAAAATACGAATAAAAGTACACAAGGCCACAGTGAATAGACATTTCTGAACATCATTTCACTTCCCAACTTCTTAGTTCAAATGCTCCATTATACAGAAAAATGTTAATACAAGTTTTGATAGAGAATTTCATCAGCTTTGTAATGGGGAAGATCGGTTATGATACGATATGTAGTTTTCGAAAAAAAATAGCCAAAAACTGAAAGCCATAAAAAAAATATATATATATATGATTTTTGTGCAAGGAGCTTTTCCACAAAAGTTTTCTTGCACACGTTATGTTTTTAGTTTATACCTTTGTGTAGAATTTCATGAGCTTTCTCATGGTCCCTGCTGATTTTTGATAGGCCTCATAGTTTCCGAGTAAATTGCAAAAAACTACTGCGTACTCATGGCCGTGCTGCACTTTCATCATGTGCGCACCATAACCTTTATATTCCCACCTACATAACAATGACTTTTCATCCGAGATAGTGAAATGATAACAGCAGAAAACGACAGGACACCCCCAGGAGGCAACACCAGAGGGGTAGATGCA
This sequence comes from Coenobita brevimanus, assembly GCF_032717465.1. Taxonomy (NCBI): domain Eukaryota; kingdom Metazoa; phylum Arthropoda; class Malacostraca; order Decapoda; family Coenobitidae; genus Coenobita; species Coenobita brevimanus. The sequence goes on from NC_136997.1 coordinate 27,396,985, forward strand.
GCATATGGTGTCTGTACCATTTGGACACAAGTCCTGGGTAGCTGCACGCCCCTACTCCCCAGAACCTACCTGACCCGTACACCTTAGCCTGGGCGCACCATCTTCTCGCCAGCCCAGCCAGCATCAGGATTGGGATGGAGCTGAATTCCACACTCCTTGCAGCCCCATGGAGACGGTCTCAAGCCGTTTCGCTACCGAGATGGCCTCAAGCCGCTCCACACTGAAGACGGCCTCAAGCCGCCCCACATATGAGATGGCCTCCAGCCGCTCCACATACGAGATGGCCTCAAGCCACTCCACTGACAAGACAGCCTCAAGCTGCTCCTTCACTAACAAGACGGCCTTAAGCCACTTGACTATTGAGACGGCCTCAAGCTGCTCTACAAGAACTACCTGCAGATTTGGTAGTGGTCCTGAGGACAAGTCACCGGCGACGGCTTCCAGAAGCGCCCGCTGATGAGAGATGGCCTCTAGTCACTGTACACCTGCACTCGTCCTCCCACCTGCCATAGTACCAACCTCCAGCCAGGGAGTCCACCACTGACAGCATGGTGGCAGGGCCCTATAGCATCATCGGGGCTAGTCCCCCTGCTGCCGGCCCCTGAGGAGGACATGCCCCTGATGGACCCCTCCCTGGAACGATGCCGCAGCCCTCTCCTGACGGCGAAGCACCCTAGAGCGGACTGCAGCCCCAGGGTCCCTGACAGCGCCCCCGGCTCTCCGGACCAAGAACCACCCCACTTCCGGCTGAGGCGATGTGGATCCTCAACCCAGTGGCACAGAAGGTGTCTGGAGGAGTTGTTTGGCCCCTACCCAGACCTCGGTCCCAAGACCCAGCATCTGGGGCCTTTCATCACGCCCACGAGGGATGACCTCAACCTGCCCGGACTGTAAAGTGATTCAGGTGTGTAACAGTACGAGGATACATAGTGAAAGTCCCAACAGTGAAATCATTAAGTGACTGTGATCAGACAGTGACTTAAAGTGTATTGTGATAGATGTAAGGCTCCCATACCAGAAGTAGTGATATTCAACAAACTCCGCTCCCCCTTGCACTCGTGCCAACCAAGATTCCCCTCCCCACTCCTCTGTGTGCTCCCTGCAACAAAGTCAAGTCATTGCTCTCCCCCCCCCCCCAGTGATCATCACGAGGTTGGACATATGGACTCTCATGTAAACCAATGCCAGTGTTCCTAAACTGTAACACCTTATACTGTGAACCGTACTGTGAACTATAACATCTTATTCTGTGAACTGCACTGAGAACTGTAACACCCTATGCTGTGGACTGCACTGTGAACTGTAACACCCTATGCTGTGGACTGCACTGTGAACTGTAACACCCTCTACTGTGAATCATACTGTGAACTGTAACACCCTATACTTGAATTGCACTGTGAATTGTACTACACTGAATCGTGAACTGTGTCTATCAAGTATCCTGCGAGATACACTCACCCTTTTCAGCAGCCCCAGAATTGATGAGTCAATAATATTGTGAGAAATCCTATTGCCCTTGTAGACCCTTAGTGAATATACGTGAAACATGTTGCCTTGAGTTTTTATGCCTTGTTCCTCCTTTATTTGTACTATTGCCCCGGTGCTGAAAAGAACCCAGTACTATGCCAGGCGTTATTAGGACGGGAAGCCATCTTAAAAACACCTAGCATAGCACTGGTGGACAGTGGTGGTTCTTGACCCGGGTTGAGTTGGACTAAAGGAGGAACAATAACAGCAAAAATACCAAAATGGTGACCAAACCACACGTTCAGCTACCCAAATTTAAGCACGAGCAATACGATATACAGACATATTGGTTGATCATCAAGCTGCTGCTCGGTATCTGGTTTGAGGATGATAGACAAAAAATTGCTGTAACATTACCACTGCTGTGAAAGGCAGATTGCCCCTAACCCGTCACGGCCCGAGGTTTTCTGCACCTCCGACATGCCCCAGTCACAAGCCTTTTTGGAAAAATTTTTTTTTTTGGCTAAAAGTTCTGCTTTGGTTGAGAAACGAAGGAAAATCACCAAGAAAGGGCTTACTGTGGTCTATAAATGGTCAGAACAGGTGAGGTCCCCCGTGCCAGGTATCGTATTCTATCATTGACATGTCAGGCGCTCACGTTTTCTATGGTAGGGAATACTGGGAGAAACAACACACAACGCCTTTATATTTATTGAATTTGAACTAATAAACAATAACAGTAGCAATATAATGGATTTCAGACACATATATATGAAAAATAAGCATTGTACCATCGCGCGAGCATAGTGAGTTAGGTCCGAGTCGTAACATGCTATATGCTAAGTTTCTTGTATCAGTCAACATATCATATTTTCTACTTGTATACTTCTGTTTCAATGACATTTTACTAATTTCTACTGTTTGTAAATGTTTTCAGATGTTTTCATTCATTATGATGACATGCAGCATAAGTTTAGCGCACATCGGCTTACTAAGCGCACTCGCTATGACTCGTATTTCAACATACCCAATTGTTTTATTAATTTCCTATTATTTTTCCCTTTACATAGAACCTTTCCTCCACCACTGTAAATGTTTTCAATTATTTACATTCATTACGAGGGCATTTAGCGATATGCTAGCGCATATTCACGTAGCAAGCACAATCTCAAACACTCGTGTTTCATCTTCTGCTTTATTTATTCACTCCAATTATACTTTCCCACTTACATTACACACGTTTACACCCCTATACTGCACTGTACATACTTACTGGCATTATTTATTCAAGTGAGCGTCAGAATATCGCATGAAAATACCCTCGCAATGAATGTTTCGACCAACATAATACTCAAACACTTATATACTAATTCTTCACATATATTACACACTTTCCCACTTGTTGACTTCTATTTTCATTATTACGGGCCTTATTCATTTAACTAAGCGTCAGGATATCGCATCTCTATACACACGCTCTGAATATTTGACTTAGAATATATTTCAGCACTTACAATAATTTGAGCTTATATTATACCCGTTAGCATTTCCAATAATAATAATTACATATTTACGGGCCGTATTTATCGCACTGAGCGACAGAATATCGCATCATAAAACCCTCGCTATGTATGTTTCCACTTACAGCATATTTATACACTTACATACAATTTTTGCACTTATGTTATACCCTTATGCACTTTATACTAATATTTGGAGATCAACATGACTGATAATTTCACTGAGCATCTGTTTGTCGCATTTACTTCATAGTTTCAGTGTCCTATCGCATTCACACCATATCAGAATTGCATCAACATGTGATATTCGCTGAAACATGGGTGAATGCAGAGACCCACGTCACACTCCACGCACTCATAGCGGGTGTCCTTCCTCTGTGTGGTGAGTCTCACCCGGGAATTGCTACACACGTGACACCTGCTTTGGGGCCTAGGTCTGTTTGGCTGGGGAGGAATAGGAGTGGGGAAATGGCGGCCGGATATTCTCAGGGGAGTTTGGGCAATAGGGGCAGTGCGGGTGCGATGTTGGTGCCTTTCAACAGCATAACGTGCAAACATCTTTCTTGTGAGCTCCCTCACAAACCCTTCAAAGGTTTCCTGAACTCCTGTTGTCATGGCGTGAAGGTGGTGGCAATTCAGAGCAGTGATGTCTAGCAAGTGAAAGAACAGTTTCTTATACCACTTCATCGTGGTCCTGGCACACTCTACCGTCGATATCATGGAGTCTGACTGGTCCACCAGTCCATGACAGTCCATGTTATAGTCCATGACACACTCAGATTTCCAAATGTGATGCCTGTTCTCGCTCCGGTAATCAACGGAATCAGTTCGGTGCATCAAGGGGCGGTGAACTGTTGACAAGAGGCTTACTTCTCTATTATGGTTCCACACAGTTGCAAGGATGTTGTTGGCTTTGAAGAAGACAACCTCATTCCTAGCAAGTTTTCGCCCTACCTTGGCCATGTGACGCCAGTTCACCTTCACGGTTCCACAGACTCCCGTTTCATGCGTATGAAGATAATGAGCGAGAAGAGGGCTAGTGTACCGGTTGTCCAGGTAGAGGACGTGACCACGATGAAGGTAGTCTTCTATCATTGTCTTTACCACTGCTCCCAACATTCCAATACTCCGATCTTCTATTATGTCTGTCTGTGCACCGGTGTACAAGACTATGTCTTGCACGTATCCAGTCCTACAGTCCCACATAACAAAGATCTTGAACCCAAAACGGTGCCTTTTGCTGGGTATATACTGCCTAAATGAAATATTACCTCACCACAACACAAGACTCTCGTCTATGACGAGGTCTCTATAGGGATAAAATGACGAACGAAAGGTTTGCCTCAGGTGATCAAAGACCATCCTAATTCGCCTCATCTTATCTGTGTCGTTCGCATTTGCAGGATCATGAGCATCATAGAAATGGAGGCGACTTAGAATTTGTTGAAACCGATTATGGCTCATCACTTGCCCAATTATTGGGGTAAACATAACAGGGTCCCTTGTCCAGTAAGCCGGAATTCTGTTCTTTCGTATAATACCCATCAAAAGGACCAGGGCAAAAAATAGGAACATTTCTGAAAGGGAGACAGGGTAATCATATATGATAGAATGCCTACTCCTTGTTCCCAACCTTTCACTCTCAAGGCGCTGGGTGCTTGCAAAGAGGTTGGTTTGGTAAACAATCTGCTCCACGAATGCCTCACGAAAAAACAGGTGGAAAAAATCCAACCTGGTGGAATTACGGTGAATTCCGGGAGCAATGCAGCCAGAGCACCCCTGCTCAGTGAAGGGGTGAATGAGGGGAGAAAAATCACTCCCATCCTCCCAATTCCATCCCACAAATCCCTCGTCCCCATCATCCCCATCACCACCTTCGTCTGGGTGGAGAGGAGATCCTGGTGGGGGAGGTTGGGGAGGAGTGCGGAGGGCTTCCCCACTGTCACTCCTCTTCCCTCTGCCTTTACCCTTTCCCTTTCCCTTACCCTTACGGCCTTGAGGAACATTAGGGGGCTGTGGGGATGAAGAAGGGGAATATTGGGGAGCATAAGACGTGCTGGGGAGTGGTTCCTCCCCACCTTCCCCCTCCGTGACAACACCACGTGATTTTTCACGCACCCTAGCTCGACCACGTGTTAGGGGATATTGGGGAGCATAAGACGTGCTTGCGAGTGGTTCCTCCCCACCTTCCCCCTCCATCACAACCCCACGTGATACTGAACGCACCCTCACTCGCCCACGTGATACACTCCGCCGCCTTACACTATCTAGGGAGAACAATGACTCACTCACGTCACTCTCACTTTCCATACTCCTCCCTGCACTTTCCCTTTCACTCCCCACTCCCTCCGCGGCACTTCCTAACTCCCCAAACAAAATTCTAGGCCCATACCTGCTCGTCCGACGTGGTGTGCGCTCTGGTCCACGATGAGTTATTACCTCACGTCCATACCACGTGGCAGCACGTCCCACGACTCCGTCCTCGTCCTCATCCTCATCATCGTCATCGAAATCTGGTTCCACATCACGTTGGGGCGGGGCATAGGATGTTGCACATGGTTTCTTGGCTGGCTGCCCCTCTCTAGCAGCACGGTAAGTCACGTACTGCTGCTTCCTGGGAGACGGGACTTCTTCATCACTGCTGGTGGTTTCTTCCTCCTCTGGCTGCACATAATCTTTATCCACAACCTCGTCGTCCAGTGGGGATTCACTGTCGCCTGTAAAGGCGTCCAGGGCGGCTTGAATTTCGCCCTCTGAGAGACCTCTCTTAGCCCTGTCTGAGCAGGACCGTTGCTACCAGGTGACTGGACGAGCGGCAGGTTAGCGCAGGTCGTGCGGGGTCGCCATGTGTCCCCACCTGGTGGCAGGTGGGGAAAGGTCATGCGAGGATATGTACCGCAAATCAAGTGCAAAATTTGAAAATTGTCGAAATTATGCACTTTGCAATTGCACGACATACCGGTATGTTGGCGGGACTGGCAAATGCAAATCGTTGCAATGTACCCATACGTCGACGGGACGGGGCGGGCTAAAGTCATCCCCAACCTCTCCTGGGCAAATTTCACGACAATTGTGACAGAGTCAGTCACGCCTTCTCTTGGGAAAGTCATAGCATTATCACCATTGGATAACCTAACATACGACGGGAACCTGGACGATACACTAATCCAGGCAGGGTGGCTAGTCACTGCTGCGTACCCGGAAACAAGCACAGAGACCTGGGAGCAACACACTTTCAATATCCTGATAATAGTCCTCCCCAACATGGTCAAAGAACACTTTACAATTCACGACCCAACGGTGGAACTAGACAGGGATGTCTGGCTGATACGACAGCGGTTAACCTCCCGCTCCACCTCCAAACAAATCAACACAGTGAGGAAGTTGCCAACCCACAACCCAGCACCACACGGCAAACCCCGATCCTCACCAACCCGCATTAGCCCCACGCCGGTACCTCCCACAACCGGGACCTATCCTCCGAGCAAATGCCCTGGTCAAAGGGAAAGCCAGAGCCTGATATCGATCAGCCCCTGGGAATTCTCTGCATGGAGCCACCGATGCCCTCTCCACGACATAAGGGAGCAGCTCATGGCTGCCCGGTGAAAAAGGAAATCCCGAGGGGATGCAAGGTATCCCCCCTGGGAGATGAGGGCCCTGGAGATGACACCCCACCCATGGAAAACACCGACGTAGAGCAACCAGAGCCAGAAGAAGAAAACACACCCCAACAGCTGGATTTTCGGACTGCCCCTGCACCTCCCCACGGTGGCGGGGGCCACCTCTCAAAAGTATCGTCCCCCAGTCTATGAGAAGTTGAGACTGAACGAGGTAAAAGCAAGGCTACTGGTCGACAAGTGAGTGACCAGATCCTGCCTCTTCAGCCACTACAACTCCTGTCACAAGTCTGCCTTTGGCCCCCTTTTTCCCACTTCTGCTTAACTCATAGACGCGGGGGACAGCCCACTGCCTATCCGTGGGGAGACACGGGCCATACGAGTTGACAAGCACCAGCACACATCCATCCAACACAAGTTTATTATCTTTGACTACCTGCCACAACTAGGGCAGATACCTGGGGCTGGATCTCCTGCAGAAATTACACACCACGATAGACTGTAACAAGCGGCATCTCCAATTTAGCAAGAATTGAGCCCCTGCCCCCTGCCCCCGACCCCTCCACATCATTACCCCCAACCCCTCTCTTGCTTTCTCTCCCTGCCCGCCCCCATGCATACTCCATCCCCTTGTGTTCCGCCTGTCCCTGCCCATGCCACACCCCCTCCTCCTTGACCTCCACCCTCCCTCCCCACCTTTCCCACCACTATCGTCTCCACCACAATTCCCCCACACCATGAAGCTTGGCTTTCCCTGAACAGGTCCACCGGAACATCCGTCCTCTTCTCCCCCAGACTGCTACCAGGAACACTCTCGGCCTGTCTCCTACCTTCCACCTTCCTACCCCTACACATCAAGGCAGTGAGAATCGCTAACATCTCCACAACTCCTCTCATGCTACCAAAGGGGCTCATTGTGGGAGAGATAGAGAAGCAGAGCCATGCTCCACTGCCCACCCTGTCCGCCCTGACCCTCTTACCCCCCATTCCCGATCACCTTTCTACCCACCAAGCTGACACTCTTTGCCACCTCCTCCTGGACTTTCAGGACCAGTTTGCATCAGGCCCTTCCGACATCGGCCACACCACCTATCTGACACACCAAATACACATCACAGGACCACCAATCTGCCAAGCATCCAGATGGAAGAACCATAAGCAGCAGGCAAAGGAAGACTGGCAGGTCCAGGAAATGCTTGATGCCGGTGTAATTTCAACCTCCACCAGCCATTGGTCCTCCCCCGTCGTCCTCGTCCAAAAGAAAGATGGTACCATGCAGTTCTGCGTCAACTACCGCTGCCTTAACAATGTGACCATAGAAGATTTCACCCCTTCCCCAAGATAGACGACTCCCTCGACTCCCTATACAGAGCCTCTTGGTTTTCCGCACTGGACCTCCAGTTGGGTTATTGGCAAGTCCCCCTCAACCCGAGGACAGGCAGAAGATGGTGTTTTCCACTAGCAATGGGAAGCACTATGAATTCAATGTCCTACCTTTTGACCTCTGCAACACCAATGCAACCTTCTCCCTATTGATGGAGTCCGTCCTCAGTGGCCTGACCTGGGAAATTTGTCTGGCATATCAGGACAACGTTTTTATCTTCAGCAAGACATGGGCTGACCAGCTCCATCGCCTCAGAAAAGTATTCCAGCGGATCCGGCAGGCCGGCCTGAAGTTCCAGCCCTCCAAATTCTTCCTGGCAGCCTGGACCATCTCTTTCCTGGGGCACATGACCTCACAAGATGTAGTTGCACCTGATCCGGACAAGTTGTGCACTATCGCCAACATTCCTCCACCCCGAGATGTCCATGAAGTCCAGGCCTTCCTGGGCCTTGCTCCCTATTATCGGCGATTCGTGAAAGGCTTCACTGATATCACCTAGCCTCTCTATGACTTGACCCAGAAGGGGGAACCCTTCAACTGGACTACTGAGCATTTCAGGCACTGAAGCGCAAACTCACCACCGCCCCGATCGTCGCCATCCCTGACTATACCCTATTCTTCCAGCTGTATACTGACATGTCCCTGACAGCCATTGGTGCCATTCTTGCCCAAGTGCAAGAAGGGCGGGAACACATCATCGCCTGCGGCAGTCACACCTTAAATCAGGCGGAGCGGAACTATGCCACCACTAAGAGGGAGTGCCTTGGCATCATGTGGTCCTTGGAGTACTTCTGGGCCTACTGGGCCTACCTCTAGGGCACCTGCGTCACCATCATCACTGACCACCAGTCATTCCAATGGCTCCAGCAAATCGGACACCCATAACGCCCAGCTCACTAGATGGAGGGAGACCCTAGAAGAGTTTTACTATGAAATCTCCTACCGCCCTCTCAGACTCCACACTAATCCCAATGCCCTCTCCCGCCTCCCCATCCATGCACTCCAGTCCAGATCAGACCTCCTGGCACAATGACATAATAAGGACTGACTTTCATGGATCCCACCTCACCGATTCACCAAGTTACAGCAACAGGGCGAACATCTCCTCACTCTGTCTGGGCATATCGTCTTTGCCGCTGATGCTGCCCAGGGCGCCATAAGACATCTTCATTCTAGCAGTGGGATCCACTTCGGGATGAAGAGGATCCTGCAGATATTCAACGACATCTATTGGACCCCCAACCCCTCCCAACTACCCGAACAGACCGCCCAATCCTGCCAAGCATGTGCCCTGGGCAAAGACATCACCCGCACACCCGGCCCTTCTGGAAGCATCACTGACCATAAGCCCTGACAGTTGCTATCTGTGGATGTGGTGGGACCCCAGCCACCCAAGGCGGGCTATCAGTACATTACCACCCTTCTGGACACCTGTTCCAGGTTCCTCATAGTGTGCCCGGCCAAAGAACACCATGCCATCGCTGTAGCCGAGGCCCTGGTCTGCCATGTTTTCCCTTACTTTGGGATTCCACAGGTCCTGTATTTGGACAACACCCCCAACTTCACCAGCGCCATCTGGGAGGAACTAGCCAATCTATACGGCTACCGTATGTCTCACTCCTCCCCATATTGGCCGCAGGGCAACGGAATATGTGAAAGAGGCTACTGAACCCTAATGAATCAAATCCGAGCCCGAATAGAAGAGACAAAGAATGAAGACTGACCTGCCCACGTTAAGATCATCCAATAGGGGATGAACTCCTGCCTCAGGGAAGATGGCATCTCCCTTCAAGAACATGTCTTTGGGGAAGCGCCACTCCTTCTTTCCCTATGCCAACACCTGCAACCACCCTTTACTCCCCCGTCTGATCCCCTCCACCATCTTATGAGATGCCTCCACCTCCTACAGAACAACCTGGACTTGCAACTGGATGCTACGCCCTCCAACCCCTACAAGCCAGGTGACACAGTGATGATGGCAAAGCTGCCTGTACCCCAGAAACTCACCCCACGTTTCATGGGCCCCTACACAGTTACCCACGTCCCAAACCCCTACCAAGTGATCATAGATTATCACAACACTCCCCACACATACAGAAACCGCCATGTCCGTCCTTTCCATGCCCCCACCCTCTCCCACGCCGACCCCACCTGCCCTAACCCCACTTTATCTTCCTCTACCACCCCAGACCCCCCTCCCGGTTCATACAATTGCTACGTCACCCTCTCCTCCTCCCTCCTCACCCTCCTCGATGTTACCCTCTGCCAAGCTGCATCACACCACCACTACCTTCGCCAATGCCGCATCACACCTTACCTCTACCCTCACACACGCTGCAACCACCATCCACCCCACCACCCCCATCCCTCACCACCACCCTGCCTGCCTCCCACCCACTACCTGCCCCGCACACACCCACACCACCCTGGACCCAGATCCCCTCAGCTGCCCACTCCCTGTCCCCGATCACGACCATGCATCCACCACCACACTATCAACCCACTGACACCACCACCATGCACACCACCCCAAACCCAATTGTTACGATATGAGGACACACACCCACATCACCACCCACCCCCACCCTCAAAACCATCATCACTCGCTCCAGCCGTCTTTCATGCCCTCCCGCAAGATACTTCATCCCCCACCCCTCCACCCTCCCCTCCCACCTCTCTCACCCCAACACAACACCTATCACCTTCATGATACACCAGGCTCAGCCTTCTCTCACCTCTATCCCCAGGGTAAACCAATGCGCACTGCCCTGGCATAAAAGCACTTCCGCCTCCTCCTGCGCAAGCATTCAGCCGAACCTCTCACCACAACCACACCATGAAGGTCAGGCACGTCACCTGGGCCCCAGCCTTCGGGGCGAAACACCACGTCCACGGGCCCCACCACCTACTCCGCCTCCTTCAGGCGGCCACTCAACCTTCTACCCTCTTCCTCACTTATGCCCCCACCATAATCCGGACAAGATGACTGACCGTTGGACCGTTCTCCTGCAACACCTGATGCCGGCACACAGCACAAACACCACCTACACGTACTACCTCCGGACACGGGGATGTGACTTTTTCCACAATGACGGTCGTGAAATGATAACAACAGAAGACATGATAACAGTGGAAGATGACATGACACCCCCAGGAGGCGACAACAGAGAGGTAGATGCAGTGTATGGGGTGTCCGTACCATATGGGCGCAAGTCCCAGGTAGCCGCGCACCCCTACTCCCCAGAACCAACCCGACCCGTACACCTCAGCCTGGGCACACTACCTTTTCACCATCCCAGCCTGTGTCAGGATCGGGGAGGAGCTGAATCCTATGCTCCTTGCAGCCCCACGGAGACAGCCTCAAGCCGCTCCACTTCAGAGACAGCCTCACGCTGCTCCACAACCGAGATGGCCTCAAGCCGCTCCACGCTCAAGATGGCCTCAAGCCATTCCACATACAACGGCCTCTAGCCACTCCGCATATGAGATGGCCTAAAGCAGCTCCTTCACTAACATGACGGCCTCAACCCGCTCGATTACTGAAACAGCCTCAAGCTGCTCTACAAGGACTACCCACAGGGTCAGTAGTGGTCCTGAGGACCAGACACCGGCGATGTCCTCTAGCCGCGCCCGCAGACAAGAGACGGCCTCTAGCTGCTCTTCACCAGCACGTCATCCTCCTGCTCCCACCTGCTGTAGTACCAGCCTCCACCCAGAGAGTCCACCACTGACAGCCTGGTGGCAAGGCCCTGTAGTGTCACTGGGGCTATTCTCCCTGCAGCCGGCCTCTGAGAAGGACCTGTCCCTGATGGACCCCTCCCTGGAACGACACTGCAGCCCCCTCCTGATGGCGAAGCACCCAAGAGTGGACCGCAGCCCCAGGGTCCCTGACGGCACCCCCGGCTCCCCGGGGCAAGAACCACCCCACTCCAGGCCGAGGCGACGTGGTTGCTCCACCCAGCTACTCAGGTGTCTGGAGGAGTTGTTTGGCCCCTATACCACAAGCCAGACCTGTCTCCAGCCCCCACCACCCGGGGACTTTCATCACGCCCATGGGGGACGACCTCAGTCTGCCCGAACTGTAAAGTGTTTCAGGTGTGTAAGAGTACAAGGATACATAGTGAAAGTGCCAACAGTGAAATCATTAAGTGACCGTGATCAGACAGTGACTTAAAGTGCAGTATGAGAGAAGTAAGGCTCCCATACCCGAAGTAATGATATTAAGATTCAACAAACTCCCCCACCCCTTGCACTCGTGCCAACCTAGATTCCTTTATCCCCCCCCCCCGTCCTCTGTGTGCTCCCTGCAACAAAGCCAAGTCAGTGATCATCACGAGGTTGGACTTACGGACTCTCATGTAACCCTAAGCTAGTGTTCCTGAACTATAACACCCTGTACTGTGAACCGCACTACGAACTGTAACACCCTACTGTATATTGTGAAATGCATTATGAACTGTAACACCCTATGCTGTGGACTGCACTGTGAGCTGTAACACCCTTTACAGTGAACTGTAACACCCTATACTGTGAATTGCACTGTGAACTGATTCACCCTGTACTGTGAATTGTACTACCCTCAATCGTGAACTGTGTCTGTCAAGTATCCTGCGAGATACGCTCACCCCTATTCAGCAGCCCTGGAATTGATGAGTCAATAATATTGTGAGAAATCCTATTGCCCTTGTAGACCCTTAGTGAATATTCGTGTAAGGTGTTGCCTTGTGTTTTTATGCCCTGTTCCTCCTATATTTGTAGTATTGCCCCGATCTTAAAAAGAACCCAATAATAGGCCAGGCGTTCTTAGGACGGGAAGCCGTCTTAAAAACACCTAGCATAACAGATATATACATTGTTATGTCCTGTACATACGAAGAATTCACTGATCTTTATCATGATTCTTACAGGAAATCGATACATCAAATAGTTTTCGAGTAAATGGACGACAAACGTAGAATACTCCTCCTCGCCCAGAAGTGAGATAAAAACACTCCTTTTCCCAGCCACACTCACACCTACTTATTTTAGCTCGTTAGGTTATATTATTATTTTTTTTATTGTTTTCTTTTTTTACTCCAAGTATACACGTAAAATATCATAAGCTTTTTGATAGTCCTCTCAGAAACTCGACATGACTACTAGACTTTTTGCTAGGTAGTGATACTGAAGCTGAACTTTCTTCCATCTCATATGTGTATATGTAAAAAACAATACTTATTTGTGTAAAAAATATAGACATATAGTAATAGGTCAATATACAAATCAACGAAATGTGTGTGTGTGTGTGTGTGTGTGTGTGTGTGTGTGGCATATTTTGTTCTCTTCTTGCACTACCTTTGCCTAACACATGCAATGCATACAATAGATTTCTTCACGAGCATTCGCTGCACGACATATGTATATATGTGGGACATATTTCTTGTCTCTGGTCCTTGTGCTAGGTTTTCGCTAAGTCAGTCAGTGCACGCAATATTTCTCAGTGAACACTCGCTGGACTATTTTATTCGTATGTTTCACACTAGACCATAATTATGCAGTATAGCACTGTCTGAGATTGGTACAATACCTTTTCACTGACGTCTGTGATTATGTGGCATATTTGTTGTCTCTGATACTTGTGTTAGGTTTGAGCTAACTCAGTCAATGCATGCAATATTTCTTGACGAACACTCACTGCACTATTTTATACATATATTTCGCACTGAACCATATGCAGTATAAAACACTATCACATGATTCCATCCCATCCTCCTCTATTACTCCCTTCCTGACTCTATGGCATGCGTGACCGTGTGATTCCTTAGCGACTATGGCATATCTCTATGGCATACATAATGCCTGCTATGGTAGGTCAGTTATTTCATTAATCCAGGCACTAGATGTTTCACAAATTAAAAATTTGGGCTTCACTATAAAGGTAAAATACTCATATCATTTACGGACAGGGTGAAGCAGAGTGGAAACTCCGTTACAAGAAACCACACTCTGGCCTCTAGGCCTAATGGCTGGTAATGGGCCCCAACACTTTACAAATAATGTATCTATGTTCCATAAACACAATCACTTCACATTATAGTCAAAAATACTTTACAATCACAATATTTCTATAATAGCTTCTGCCTCGGGTGGAAGGGGAAAAATGGTGGATTTAAAGGGACAACTGACAGCAGCGCTACCCTTCAGCCCAGCTGGTCGTGAGACACTGAGGTTTTTCTCCTGCACATTGTCTCATCAGAGCAGTCATAGTGTTGTCAAGTGTTTACCCCGGAAGAGAGAGGCACCCATAGAACACAACAAAATTTGATGCTAATTGGCCAAAAACTTACCTTTTGACATCGTTTTTTTCTGCTTAACAACGCAATTCGCGTCCACATGCGTTTATGTGCCAAACCATGCAATTTGCATCAATGTGCCTCAAAGGGTTAATGCTTGAAAATAATTCACTGTCTTTCACAAGTACCAGTGATATACAAACTTCAATAACAGTTCACTGTTTGCCAATGATACTTCACTATTTTCACAAGTTCTGATGATATACAAACTTCACTGACACTGCACTGACACTGCACTATACTCAAAGTGAACTGAAAACCGACTGACTATCTAGTCTCTTCCCTATCCTTATTTAAGCGTTATATTCTAGAGTATTCTACATCTTTCAACAGTTCTGGCGTATTCCAGAGAGAAAGCATGGTCACAACATTTACCAACTGGGAGACATCCAAAACATGCCAATTTTCTTACATTACATAACACTGTAAAATATTTAGCATACCAACTGAAATTACATTATATACTTTAACAAGCAATCACATAAAAATTATCAAGAAAAAGAGCACAAAAATATATGTATACCTTACGAAATAATCATGCTCACAGACAGCAGGCAAACTGGCAACTCTGGCTCGTACCGTAACTACCATAAACATCGGGAATCAGTGAGAAACTTCGAGACTACCTAACTACCAAATCCCACTTCTTAACAAGATCATTATCATCACTATCCTACTCCCACAAAAAAAGTAATTTCAGAAAAAAAAAAAAAAAACTGATTGAAATATGAACAGGATTTGCAAATGTCGTGATCCAAAACAGAACACAGAGCTGAAACATAACACTGAAGATCTGAATAGGGGGTCGCAGCTGAGCTCTCCAATATCGTGGATATCTGTTAGTAAACAAAATTGGGAGAAAAGGAAAACTTGTGAAGGATGTGGGAAGAAGAGCATCCCAAAAGAGGCCAAAAAATTTGAAGAATGCATGGAGCAGGATGCAAACAGACCGGCCCACCGCAAAAAAGTAAAGTAAGTGTGGAATTGTACAAAGTACTGCAAATATATGCATGACTGATGTGTGTTTTGCAGAAAGTGTAAGCCACCAGTCGAGAGATGTGTGGAGAAATCTGGGACCCTAGAGAAAGACATGCTTAAACTCAATGATAGAATTAGAGAGCAAGATGAATGTAAGGCTGAAATATATATATATATATATATATATATATATATATATATATATATATATATATATATATATATATATATATATATTGGAGGAAATGATGGAAAATGTAAAGGAGAAGAAATATAACATATTAATTTATAGTATGCAAGAGGCAGAAAACGAGAAAACACAGGAAAGAGAACAGGTGGATAACGTTATGTGCCAGGATGTGTTCACCAAATGTCTAGGAGTGGAAGATTATTGCAAAGAAAAAGTTATAAGGCTACATAAAAGGACTGAAGGAGGGAACAGACAAGTGCTAGTGAAGTTAAATAATGAAAGACAAAATGGAACATAATACGGAATGCCAAGAAGCTGAAACATGAGCAAGACGCAAGGAAGAAGAAAACAGACATTTCAACTGATATGACAAAAAAGGAAAGAGAAGAGAACAAACTGTTAAGGGAAGAGCTTAAGAGGAAGAGGGAAAATCGAGAATGAGGGTGGATGATAAAGCAGGGAATATTGATGAGATTCA
This sequence comes from Coenobita brevimanus, assembly GCF_032717465.1. Lineage (NCBI taxonomy): Eukaryota > Metazoa > Arthropoda > Malacostraca > Decapoda > Coenobitidae > Coenobita > Coenobita brevimanus. Next base: position 27,412,951 of record NC_136997.1, read on the forward strand.
GGTAGGAAGGTCAACAAGAATGACATAAGGAACCTGAGGAGGACATTTCAGGATTAGAGAGGAGAACAGATGTTTAAGAAACTATAACATTAAAGTTACTTAATATACAAGGTCTTACTAAAGTGAAACTAGCTGAAGTGGAAAATTTACTAGAAAATAAAAATGACAATTTTACTCACCGAGACACAGCAGAAAACAGTTACACTTAACAGCAAATGGCATATATATATATATATATATATATATATATATATATATATATATATATATATATATATATATATATATATATATATTTTACGTGTCTGACTCTGGGCAAAGGCAGAGCCTATTTCTTGGGGGCAGTGACCTATCCCAAGGCCAAGTAGTCCTCCTACACCTCCACATGTCACCACTTCGGCGCTAACACCCACCATCCATACTAAATACATGCTAGGGCTGTTTCATACAGGACTGGTGTATTGGTATTAGCGGGGGTATTCTTATGACATGTCGGCGGGTAATCTGGTAGATCAGGAAAGTCCTCATTTTAGGAAATTCAAATCCTTAAACTGTTCCCTGCTCCAGCCGGGATTCGATCCTGGATCCATAAGGACTGCAGGCCGCCTCTCTACCGATTCAGCCACCGCCTCCCCTAAGGTGGATAGCATGACACCAAGAAAATAAAAAAATAAATAAATAAATAAAAAGGTGGAGGTCTAATGCTTATGCACAGAAATGTGGATAACACATAATTAAATCAAATAAAAACTGTAAATAGTGATATACTATGTGCTAGTCTAAAAAACAAAAGTACAAAATATGAGTAATGTTAGTGTGTTTTGCAGTAGCTGATAGACCAAAGAATATTTCTCCAAAAACTGAAATTTCAAAAAACCTTGAAACATTTGAAGAGGAACAGGTTTTCCTTCTAGGAAACATTAATGGACATGTTTGTTTTTTTGGAAGCCAAAACCTACAGTAAATGAAAATGGAGAAATCACCATTTATTTAATGGAGAGAATTCTCCTTACTTAATCATGCTAAATGATAATCCAGAGTGCAATGGGGTCATTACATGGAGCAGAGAGGGACCAAAACAGCACAATAGACTATGTACTGGTGAACAAAAGGGCTCATGACAAGTTCATTTGTATGGAAATAGACGAAAAACAAACCATAATTGATGTACCTGATCACAACCTTGTACAAGTTATGATAAAAGGGCCAAACTCCAGGAAACCAAACTTCAAAGAAAGGGAAATGGTAGAAATTAGAGTTTTATAAAAACAGATAAAGCCACAGTGGATGAATACAGAAAACCTACTAGAGACAGGGATTCATGAGGGAAAGAGGTGGCAAATGTGGAACAGTTGGATAAAGACATTAAAAGATATGCAGACAGAGTTTTAAAAAGAAACAGTAATAATGAAAGTAGACTAAGAGATAAAGGAAATCAAAAGAACCACTGTGGATGAACGAAGAAATTAGGAAATGAATAAAAGGAAAGAAAACGACTGAACAGATTGAAGAGGAATGCAAATAACACAACCTGAGAGAGAGATTGATTGAATAATGAGTACCTGATCCAGAAGAAGAAAGTCCAAAAAAAGAATAAGGGAGAAATATGAGTTTATGAAAAGAAACTGACAAAACAGATAAAGGACAGCAGTGACAGGAGTAAGCAAATGTGAAACTACATAGACAAGCTGAGGATGAAAAATAGAAGCAAAGAAAATGAAGTCTGCGTGAATGATGTGGAAGGCAATCAGCTGCAGGAAAGAAAAGCAAAGGAAATACTGGAAGAAGCGTACAAAGCA
>NC_136997.1:27414849-27452349 GCF_032717465.1 Coenobita brevimanus
GACGAAAAACAAACCATAATTGATGTACCTGATCACAACCTTGTACAAGCATGATAAAGGGGCCAAACTCCAGGAAACCAAACTTCAAGAAAGGGAAATGGTAGAAACAGAGTTTTATAAAAACAGATAAAGCCACAGTGGATGAATACAGAAACTTACTAGAGACAGGGATTCATGAGGAAGAGGTGGCAAAATGTGGAATTAGTTGGATAAAGACATTAAAAGATATGCAGACAGAGTTTTAAAAAGAACAGTAATAATGAAAGTAGACTAAGAGATAAAGGAAATCAAAGAACCACTGTGGATGAACGAAGAAATTAGGAAATGAATAAAGGAAAGAAAACGACTGAACAGATTGAAGAGGAATGCAAATAACACAACCTGAGAGAGAGAGATTGAATAATGAGTACCTGATCCAGAAGAAGAAAGTCCAAAAAATGAATAAGGGAGAAATATGAGTTTATGAAAAGAAACTGACAAAACAGATAAAGGACAGCAGTGACAGGAGTAAGCAAATGTGAAACTACATAGACAAGCTGAGGATGAAAAATAGAAGCAAAGAAAATGAAGTCTGCGTGAATGATGTGGAAGGCAATCAGCTGCAGGAAAGAAAAGCAAAGGAAATACTGGAAGAAGCGTACAAAGCAATATATTAGCAACATGAAAACAACATGCAGGAAGTGTGGACATCAGAAGCAAAAGGAGAATACATGAACATTTTCACAGAGGTACAGTAGAACCAGCACAAGGTAACATTACAAATCAATAAACAGATTTCCATAACACCTTATATAACAATTTGACATGGCTATATATATTTTAAAACTGAAAAAAAAAAAAAAAAATGGACCTGTAGAGTATCACAAGAAAAGAGGTGGAAGAGGTACTAAATAACCTAATGAATAAAAAGGCAGCTCGGCTAGGTACTTAAAAATCAGATGTTTTACAAATCTTTGCTGAAAGGTGAGAAGGGGGAGTGGAGGATTATAAGCTAGTGTATACAATATAATACCAGAAGAAGAAGACACGTACCTGAAAACTGGAGAATATCGAGAACACAAATGATACCAAAGAATAACAAACCCAATCGGGAAAACAACCCAGAACCTATAGCCTTGACTAATTATTCGTACAAAATACTTACGAGCCTGTTAAAACAGAAATGGAAAGACACCTAGAAAAATAACAATGAAATGCGGATACTCAGGCGGGTTTCACTTCAACAGATAGAAGAATCGAAGACAGCCTGCTGATACTTCAATACTATGCGGAAAAGACTCTACAGATTGAAAAGACCAGTGATTGCAAACATCTCTTGATTACAGCAAAGCATATGACTCCATCAAACGAGGAATGCAATTTAAAGTCTTTAATGAGATACAAAATTCATCCAATGATAACTGAAGTAATCAAAGGCAACATATATAAAAACGACGAAACTGTAATTAAACCTTAATAACAATGTGCAAAGTGAAAATAACATAACAAGTGGTGCATAAGTAAGTGTTGCACAGGCTCATGCTAACATTGTTCTTGGATTGTTACATATATAATTCTGTAAACCATGGAAGAAGGAAATGCTGGATTCTTGAGTGAAACTTTCGGAACTGAATATGTAGGTCTCTTGCTGATGATGTCTTAGAATTATTTAAAAATGTGGTAGAGGTGCAAGGGAACAACTTCTCTAGAAATTAATAAAATGTAAGTATGAGAGTGTGGCTTAAAAAATTAATAAGGATAAGAGTAACATTATAATATATAATATGAAAGCCCAGCACAGAAGAAATCTGAAGGATCTCAGAGTTGCAGTGACAGCATTAAGTAATTGGGACTACGATAACCATAACAAATAAGAGTGAACATATTATAGACCGGGAGCCCGTGGGGGTCAGTGTAGCTGAAAACTGGAACCAACTTTCTCATGCCTCGTGATAATGTATGTACACCCACCAATGAATGTACTGTCTCCTCAGTGAGGGCGTCGTGAAGCTTGGGGTTCCTGTAGTCCGTGAATCGAATCACCAGACAACACATTGTCCCGTCCGACATGTGGCAGCTCCGTATGGACAAATCCGCTGTGAAGGGATGTGGGGCGGAGTCTGAGGTGATAGGTGCTGTGGCAATGGCTTAAGCTTTCGGTATGACGATACTCAGTCATACAACACACAATACAATATTACAATGGTGATGTGGGTAAAAAAAAAAAAAAGGAAAAGAAAGAAAACGTCTAGGCGTATGGCGAACACATTGTATAAAGATGTGGGAAGCGAGGGAAGGGACTGGTGGTGTGGGGATCGTCCTGGAAGAGGTTATGTAGAGACGCCAACTCCACCCACACATGCACACTTTACAACCCGTCTACTGCAGCCGGTGTCCAGCACCAGGATTCATACACCTGCCCAACACTAAGTGCGGAGGTTTCCGTTAGGTGCTTTAGAGACTCTGCATCATTACGGTCTTGGACATTCTCGTTTGTGACTATCTGTACTGACGCAAGCTGTTCACAAGGTGAGTGATAGGTGACATACAGAAGAAATCTATTAATTCAGTGCTTTACAAATATATTCATGTATAGACTATCCCTGAATTATATCTATTCATATCCATCGTGAATTTCGCACAACAATCCATATACTGTATAATATGGTATATAATGCCTCCCTTTCTCCCTATCTGTGTGTGTGTGTGTGTGTGTGTGTGTGTGTGTGTGTGTGTGTAAACATTATACATTTTTCAATGTATAAAACATATTTTTAGAGAGAGAGAGAGAGAGAGAGAGAGAGAGAGAGAGAGAGAGAGAGAGAGAATATGTAAATAATAGCTGTGTGGAGTTACAGTTTATCAGGGAACATTGATCGCTTTGCTATATCGTCGTGGTGGTAATACCCAGTAAGATAAGGAAATCTTTCCAAATGAGTGAAGCACAATTCCCTGGGATAGTTTGATCAAATATGCAGTGTATGGAGCGTGACAGAATAAAGAAGAAGAATTACAATGCGAATCAAATGGGCCGATTGAGGCAGATGAGGGAAAACGTGAAAAAAGTGGAATCTGATGGAGTAGAGGAATATAGGCCTATAACGTGAATGAGAACAGATGAACTGAGAGGAGAGGGTATTGCTGGAATCAAATTGGGAGTCCTTAGAAGCCACCTGGCGAGGGGTAAGGGCGTCTGACAATATACTGTATAAAATATATGGTGTTAGGAATATATCTTTGTGTTTCTCACACTCTACAATATATATATGGTTGTTTTTATAGGTATGGCAAATGCCGCAAACAAAGGATAATTCTGTTGAGCTCATAACCCAAAGAGGCAGAATCATTGGTCAGTGGGACATTGCCGATGACATTGGCGGGCGTCAGTACGAAACAGTTCAGAGGTGGATCCCTCAAGGTGGCAAGAAGAACGGTCCCTTGCTTAAACAAACCAAGGAGAGGTCGCCTTCCACGGGTCACAAACACCCCAGCAGGATGCGCAAATAGTAGCAGCTAGTCGGACTGAACTCAGCATAAGGCTTGTGATTCTACATAGATCCAGTGCACTCCTCAGACTACGAGACGAGGACTGCGTGAGAATTCCATCAACTGTCATGTCCCTGCATGTAAAGAAGTATTAAAACGAACACCACCGAGAAACTCCGCCTTGGCTTTCTTGCCTTCTGCAATACCTTGGTGCGGATGTAAATTTCTTGGAATAATGTCATTTTTAGTGATGAATCGTATTTCTGCACCTCAGTGGAGGCAAGAGCAAGACACTGTTGGCGACGAATCGGCACGAAGTATGATGCTGAGAACATCCAAGAGAGAGCCAAGAGTGGGTAAAAAACTACTCGGGTTGATGTGGGCTTATGGGCCAAGGGAATTACTTGACCTGGACGGAAGATTCTGGCTACCAGAGACTACATTAGTGTATTGAAGGACATCATGTTGCCAACGGTCAGAACAATGGCCATTCCTGACCCTTAGATCCCATCATGGTTTGTCCAAGACAGAAGCCCCATTCATACCGCTCCATATTGTCAATGAGTGGTTCACAGAGCATCCTTGATATAATTTTAGCGATAGACTTTGGGCTAAGGGGTGCGACATATAAACTGATATGGAAAAACTATGTGGGATTATGAAGGAAGAGATTGAATTTGGGGTAAAGCAGTTAGGGGGACTGCAATGCCAAACACCGTAAACTGTAAATCGAACGTTTGGGAATCGGATACGTTCGGAGGCCCGAGCATTTACCAACGTCTGGTGGAATCTACGTGCCAAATCGCAATTCAGTGAGGTGGTTGACAGACACGGTGGTTGGCCACGCTACTGATATCAGTTTGATTACTGGATTTATAGTGTGGGAGATGCACGTAAATACTGTTTAACGTAGGGCATTTTTATTCTGTATAAACTATACTATTCAATATGAAAAAGGAATAACCTCTCGTCCATGGTAAAAATGTTTTCTATTAGTTTACTGTATTCAGTGCTTGATATTAATTTTGTGTTTTCGCCATGTGTGTTACAGACAACATTATTTTTAATTGCATTTGGAGAAATGTACCAGATGTAAATCTAATATTATTATTTTGATAAGTCGACTGACTGTAAAGCTTTGTAAGGCTGCATTCATTATCCCAAATTTAATCTGTAACCAAAAAATAACTTTATTTACACATGGGTATTGGAATACTATACCGGTAAAATGGTAGTTTAGGATACATTTTCTTTGTTTGTCTCCTGGTCATTTTTACAAATGGTCTTAGCTGCAAATGGAAGCTATGGTATTATTGTCATGATTGTCAGTGATGAATGACAGCCAAGTACTTTATTTGTTTTTTATTAGTTTGGCCACAAAACCTGTCAAAGACGTCAGTGCTCATTTATTCACATTAGCGTGTGTTCAGAAAACCAATATAAAAGAGGCGCAGCATGACCTCAGACTGGTGGTGCGGTGGCAAACACCTGTAATGTCGGGGCATTGAGACAATAAGTAGAGAGAGAGAGCCAACTACCAATCTACAGCAACAGTGTACCGAGCATCAGGGGCACAAATGGTAGAACTGCCGTTACCGTTGGGATGTGTGATGAATGGTATACTGTCAGTTTATCATAGGTGTGACATACATGACAATGTGCGTGGAATGAGAGAGAGAGAGAGAGAGAGAGAGAGAGAGAGAGAGAGAGAGAGAGAGAGAGAGAGAGAGTTACGTTGGTTAATAAATCCACGACATAGTGTATGTTCATCGGTATCTCTAGAGGTGTTTTCTACTTTCTATGCTGACAGTGCAGATATATGATGTCTTCGTATCTATGTTTATAATTCAGCATAATGAAAACGATGTGGAAAATTATGAAACATACTCGAATAATCTGTGTTATTTCATGGGAATAAACAAAACTGTGATGATTTGTAATATTCCATGGCTTATTGGTCGTTTGGGAAAACATCTTGGGAAGGTTTGGTGCGAGCAGTGGAAACATTTCAGGGATATTTACCAATGGAGAAGCTGTGACAAGCTTATGCAAAATAGCGTGCAGAATATAGTGTGTAGGGTTATAAGATTATCAATGTCCTTGATCTCTGTGGCTGATCGTGATAGCAGGATTATGCGATAACATATTCTTACAACTTATGTGATTATTGATAATGACTCAATAGCTACGATAACCATAGTAGAATTATCATAATAATCTTACCGACGCCGCATTTTTCCAGCACACTTTAATATATGTTACAGAAGTCAATACTTTAGCACATTGTCATGTCGTCCGTATAATTTTTATCAACTTAGCAACAGTAATACAAAAGGTAGTAAATATAAGCTTGTATACAATTATGGATACGAATAACGCCAACGCGACCACAGTAACGAATACTTCCCTTTAATCTGCCCTTCTGGTTCAACAACCCACCTCCTTGTTACCCCCTGTAAATCACTGTAACTTCCTCTTGCAGACATAGCAGAAGTTCTCGTCAATTATCGGGTTACATTACGTAGCCACGGTGGTTACTTGGGTAATGTCGTTTTCATTGGCTAAACACATATATGCGAACCAGAATTATGCTAATATGTTTCTCAACATTGAATCATTAGTAGGCTGAGATAATTAATACAATAGGTTAATGCCCATATGAACAACAATATCACTCATATTTTATCAAAGGTTATTACCAAACATCGTCATACGGTAGGCTATCCTACCCCAATTAGCCACAAAACCTCCACCCCATACTCCGCCCCAGCCCTTCACAGTTTGCTCCATACGTGGAGCTGCTACATGTCGGCGTGGGACAATGTGTCGTCTGGTGATTCGATTCAACGGACTGCGAACCACAAGCTTCACGAACGCCCTCAGTGAGGCGACAGTACTTTTGTTGGTAGGTGTACATCCCAGTGTACATGAATATGGAAGTCTGCCGAGTACACCAGGTGGTGGGTGTGGCTTGGTGGGAGCGCTATAAGAAAGGGTTGGAAAAGATGAACTAGGATCAGCCTCAGAGTCGATACCTTCTGAAACAGCAAATGTCAAAATGTCCTCTCTTGCTCCCAAGCTATTATGTATGGGTACTGCCAGACATTTTCAATGGTGGGGTACCCCCGACAGAGCAATGTAATTAATGCACACATAACAGTAAGCTAGATGAGTGGCAGAACCGGAACCCAATGAAACCAGTGCGAAAAATGTTTAGCACCACCCCAGGTATCATGCATCTGACACTACCAGACATATTCAGAGAGTGGGAAAGTGCCCTCGCCAGATGCCCCTAAAAAAAAGTTATCCCCCCAAAGTAAGCTAGATCAGCTTAGAAGAGAACCCAAATGAAACCAACTGTAAATGTTTAGCAGCACCCCAGGTATCATGAATTGACACTGCCAGACATTATCAGTGGTGAGGCTCCTCCGCACAGACGACCCAGTTTGACGGCAATAGTTTAAAACATAGAATTGGTTCAGGCTGAAAATACTGCCAGAAAGAGTAGATACAGATATTTCTATCTTCATAGTCTAAAGAACTAACGCGAAGTTTCCTGGTTGTTGAACCATCTCACATGGAGAACCTGAAGAGGTAAGGAACATTAAACTTATCACTGATATTCATGTTCAGTAATGAGAACCATTAGTTGTTTTGCTTCCTTATATGTCCTGAATAATCTTGGTGTAAGATTTATCGTACGGATACTATATATGCGTTTTCGTTTTTCCAGAGATCTTTTTCTCTGTTGTAAATGCTTTCCCCTATTCTTTCCAAGAGCAATGAAAAACTTATTTCCCACTTGGCTTCATTTGTGAAATCATCAATCTGAAGAAGATTCTAAACTAAAACTCTGGGAGACAATATCTCCACGGTGAAAAATGCAGCTACTATGCGTGAAAACCTGAAGACGGACAAGTGGGCATCATGACGTCACTAAACGGATATTGGGTGTTTGTGTTGATGATGTAAGGTACCACCCTTCTTGTGTTACAAGCAGTACACAGCAGTGAAGTGCCTGGAAAGGGGCACCATACGATGAAGAAGAACCCTTCTAACAAGATGCCACGAACTGAGACCAGAGAATGTAGTGCTCTGCCAAATCCGGAGCAACAGGGTCTCCTGAGAGGAAAGTGCATTTTCTGTGGGAAAGAAAGAAAGAAGAAAAAGGGAAAGAAGAAATTCTTCTCCTAATTGCAACAAAAGCTGGTTGTGAGACTCTTATACAGCATGCCGTTTTGTCAACAAATGACCAATTGAAGAGTCTAGTATGCAGTGGCATTGATCTTATTGCCATGGAAGCAGAGTATCACAAGTCTTGCAGAGTAGAATTCATGCACGAGACTGAAACTCAGGGCTGCAAAATCTCGACACAGTCACACCACATGATCACCATAAGAATGTGTTTGAATCACTGTGTACTTCTATCCGCCTGGAAAAGTACAAGGCAGAGTATTCCAGCAGTGGAGGTGATCCACAGGATGTTGCCTCATACAAATCCCAAAACTTGGAAAGGAAGGTCAGTGACAAATGGGGTGATGAAGTCTCTGTAAAACTTGCTGACAGAAGAAGGGGGGAACTACCTGTTTAGCACGACTTTCACTGAGGAGCAGGCAAGAGCACACCTATACGAAGATGCCAAGGGGCATGAGGAAAATGAGATACTGAGATGGGCAGCTTTCTACCTCAGCTCCCAGATCATGAAATTACCATAATCAAAGACTCCTGATCCAGCCATAGTGCAAAATATGAAAGAAAGTGCACCAGTGATACCACAGCAGTTGGACTTCTTTTTCAGAACTCTCCTAGGAGGCCTTGCACCAACTTCCCTGGGTGCGATAGATTGCAAGGTTATAGCAATGGCATCTGATGCCATTTTCAATGTAACTGGAGGTACTGTGCTATGGGACTTGGGCATCACTGACTGGATCAAAATTGAGGCCCTGCACGGTGCAAGGGACAAAGTGCCATGCCGGCTGAAACCTGCTCTTTTCCACCAGCTGTTCTCTCAAACATGAACCTATGACTGTACAAAGTCGCTTTTCTCATTTCTGATTAGTGCAGTAAGGATGAAAGTCTGAAGTGAGCAAAGCGACTTTGTGCAGTTATAGGGTAGTGTTTGAGGGAGCAGCTGGTGGAAAAAACAGGTTTCAGATGGTATGGCGCTTTGTCCTTTGTGGCGTGCAGGCCCTCAATTGTCCATGCAAATTTTGAACAGGGCAGGAAAATTTGCCTATTCCGTTGCATCTGATCAACGTGATGCTCCTGATAGTTTTCTCCTCCTTCCAGATTGTGCAACTGCCTGTGTCTGGGACAATAATGATGCAAATGTTGAGACTCTGGACGGAAAAGCAACACTTCATTCCACAGTCGGGCACACATACCAATCACTTCCATTTTCGTGAAGAGAGGAACAGAAGAACGTATGTTGGAAGCCAAAGGGATATGCTTCCGTTCAGAAAGCATCTGAAAACGGCAAAGGTTATCAGCACTACATAAACAGCTATCAATGGAAGCAGTGGTGGTACTTCAACTGTAATGCCATATGAAAAACCAAATCTGCAACTGAGACCATTGGATCTGTATTGGTTCTTTGAATTAAGGAAAGGCAACACTCCCTTGCATGCGGGGTTCATCAGCAAATTTATAAATGACCCCTTACTCATTCAACAACTCTGCTACATGGACCCTATATCAAGATCACCTACAGACAACGCAGTTGTGAGGGAAACAGTGATCCGCACAATGAATGTAGCCAAGGAAACTGGACAAGACCATTCATTATTTTACCTCTAAACCATCAATTGGATTTGCTGTCTCCTTTGTTCGTTCAGTATTATTGTTGCTTCATTTCATGCTTGATAACTGTATCTATATTTCATTATCAACACACGATAGGAATGTAACTCACTTTTTTTAAATACCGAGAATATGAGTTTTGAGTAGGAAACTTCTTGCTTAAAATTATTAGTGTTTAACTTTGCAATAATATATCAGTACTAGTATTTTTGTGTTCAATTTATTTTCAAAAGTTATTGTAACCAATCCTATGATGCATAATTCATAACAGTAATTACTGAATGTTAATGTACCCCTGCTGACCATTTTAGTGGCAGCCAGGCCATTCCGTGCCATCCAGTGTTACACATTCTGCTATGAGATGCAACCTGGGTTCGCTCATTCTGTTGTCCACCTGGCCATTGCCTCGTTCGGGATGTGGAGGCGAAATAAATGTATGAAAAAGGATATCAAATCGAGTTATCTTTATCTTTGGGGGCGTTTGGCGGGGTTACACCACTACTGAGAATGTCTGGCAGTGTCAATTCATGATACCTGCGGTGGTGCTAAACATTTACAGTCGGTTTCATTGGGTTAATTTCTAAGCTGATCTAGCATACTTTGGGGGGATAATTTTGTGGGGGGGTCTGGTGGGGGTACCCCACCCCTGAAAATGTCTGGCAGTGTCATTTCGTGATAACTGGGGTGGTGCTAAACATTTTACATCTGGTTTCATTGGGTTCGGTTCTGAGCTCATCTAGCTTTCTTTCGGGGGGTGACATTGGGGGGCGTCTGGCGGGGGCACCCCACTCCTGAATATGTCTGGCAGTGTCAATTCATGATACCTGGGGTGCTGCTAAACATTTACAGTCGGTTTCATTGGGTTCTCTTCTAAGCTGATCTAGCTTACTTTGGGGGGATAACTTTTTTAGGGGCATCTGGCGGGGGCATCCCACTCCTGAATATGTCTGGTAGGGTCAGTGCATGATACCTGGGGTGGTGCTAAACATTTTCACTGGTTTCATTGGGTTCGGTTCTGCCCTCATCTAGCTTACTATTATTGTGCATTAATTACATTGCTCTGTCGGGGGTACCCCACCATTGAAAATGTCTGGCAGTACCCACACATAATAGCTTGGGGCAAGAGGGACAATTTGACATTTGTTTCAAAGGTATCGATTCTGAGCTGATCTAGCTCATCTTTTTCAACCCTTTCCCATGGCATTCACAGTCACACCCACCACCAGGTGCTCGGCAGACTTCCATATTCATGCACTGGGATGTACATACATTATCATGACGCAAGAGAAAATTGGTTCGGTTTTCAGCTACCCTGACCCCCACGGGCTCCTGCTCTATTAGGCAAACAAGGGATATCATGATAGAAAAGGCCGAGAAAATGGCTAACCTAACTTATGCAGTAATACAAAAATGTTTGCAACAAGATAATGATAGGGAAAGTGTACTGGCAGAGCCTGGAACTACCATCAATACTGTATGGCAGCAACATTATTAACCTAACAAAATTAGAAATAAAGAAGTTTCAAAGAGTAGAGAATAAAGTGCTTAGACAAAAGTGTGGAACAACTAGATCCTCACCAGTTTGGACCCTTAGAGAAGTGGGAGCCTCATCAATGTTAGCAAGGATAATGGAAAGAAAAATTCAATACGTAAGAAGCATACTGCGAGAAGGAAAAGAAAGTGGAGGAAACAACAGAAACGATCTGTTAAGGGAATTTATATTAGAATGCCAGAAGAAAAGAATTACAAATGGCTTGAGGACATCACCAGATATATGGGAGAAATTGGGATGGAAGAAAAAAGTGACGAGAAAGAAGAAAGAGGACATAAAAGAACTGATAAGGAAATGGGATACAGCAAAGTGGAATGAAGATATAATGAGTAAAGCAAGCCGTTTTACTTATAAGGAGTGGAAGAGTGTAATAAAAAGTGAAGACGACATGTACGATAATACCCCGGTTTTAGTAACTTTAAAGCATAATCAAACACACTGCCTCTAAAGGACAAAAAAGATTTACAAGGGAGTCAACGGCGTGTGAGATGTGTGGTGTAGAGTTAGGGTGCATACACAAACAAAGCAGGTTGCCTGCGCACTGGTCACTGGCACCGACCGGTCCTGGTTACCTGCGCGGGTAGGTGGTCATGAAGGACGCAGGTAACCAGCTCCGACCCACGCAGTGAGGGACAAGCACGCGGTCAGTTGTGATCCACAAGGCGTACAGCGAAGATGTCAAGCTCACCGTCTGTTGAGTTCATGTTGCTTGACAGTGTTCACACAAAGCTCAAAAGGAAAAAAACAACAATACATGAAATAATTTGCAATCTAATCTATTGTTTTTTATTATAAATAATAGAAATCAATTCTTTGCTTATTTCAGCCCACAGTTTATCAACCACATTTCTGTTTGCATGGAGCTTACTCTTTTTGTCTCACATTGGTGGTCGCTCAAATACTTTGGTAATCAGGAGCTCAATGCCCATCTTGCTCTCCAGTCTGTACACGTCTACCTACGCGGGTTGAGCAGGCAAGAATGGTTGGAGGAACCTGGAAAGCAGGTTGAAGCATGCTGCCTGCTCTGACACGCTCGACCTCGCTTCTTCTGTGCACATCTACACTTGTTTATTTGGTTTAATTCTTGGCGCAGGTCGGCGCCAATAGACCGCGCAGATAAACCTGCTTTCTTTATGCACGCACCTTTAGAGGACATTATTCATTTTCTTTTGTTTTCCCCACACCCGTCGAGGATCAGAGCTAAAGATCGAAAGCTGCAACAACCGTAAGTTGAAAATGAAACAAATAGAATGGGAAATTTCCTGTTTAGCAGTGGTGAAAAATCGAAAGAAATTATACACCAGATGTGGAAATTCAGAGGGAAAAAGGTAAAAGAGCTCAGTCGAGAATGCAAAGCCTTTGCACAGACATCATGATGATCATCGTCACAATCTGCCTTCTATTCCCCAGCATATACTTAACACTTAGGGTTTCTCTGTCACTTTCCTGCCTGACGCATGCATGACACCAAACAAGAGAAACATACCAAGATTCTCGCAGCTTAGGAAATTAGCCAGCAGAAGAATGTGAGAAGCAGAAGAGGTGAGATATTTCACAAACTTCGTCATTATAATAATAATAATAATAATAATAATAATAATAACCAAACCAATAATAATAATAAAAATAATAATAATAATAATAATTGAAATAGTGGCTTACAAAATAGTGCCCCCGAAAACAAGGTGAGAGAAGAACAGCATACTGCCCCCAGAAACACGGTGAGAGAAGAACGATGTAATGCCCCCAGAAACATGGTGAGAGAAGAGTGGCCCCAGAAACACACCGACACCCCTACCTGGACCCCACGGAGTAGCTGCATCCACACTAGGGGATCCAATGCGACAATGACATAAGGCAGCCCGGGCCGTGTGCCCTTATAACACCCAACTGTCGCACCGCCACCCTAGCAGGAGGAGGACACTACCTTCGGGAAGTGGGATTGCTGGATCAGATCGGGGTGGAGCTGATATCTCAGTTCCTGACAGCGCCCCTCTGGAGATGGCCAATTGCCGCTCCCGCCTGTCAGTCAGCCAAGCATCGCACTGAAGGTGTTTCCATTGAGACAGCCTACTGCTGCTCTTCTCTTCTGCCCAAGGAGACGGCCTACTGCCGCTCCTCCCTCCTGCCGAAGGAGATGGCCTACTGCCACTCTGAAGGCGCAGCCCCTGAGACGGCCTATTGCTGCTCATCCTTCATGCCGAAGGAGATGGCCTACTGCCGCTCTGAAGGCACTGCCCCTGAGACGGCCTATTGCCACTCATCCCTCCTGCTGAAGGAGACGGCCTACTGCCGTTCTGAAGGTGCTGCCCCTGAGACTGCCAATTGCCGTTCTTCCCTTCTGCCGAAGGAGACGGCCTACTGCCGCTCTGGAGGTGCTGCCCTCGAGACGGCCGATTGCCGTTCCTCCCTCCTGCCGAAGGAGACAGCCTACTGCCATTCTGAAGGTGCTGCCCCTGAGACGGCCGATTGCTGCTCCTCCCTCCTGCCAAAGGAGATGGCCTACTGCCGCCCTGAAGGTGCTGCCCCTAAGACAGCAAATTGCCGTTCTTCCCTCCTGCTGAAGGAGACGGCCAGTTGCCGCTCCGAAGGCACTGCCCCTGAGACGGCCTACTGCCACTCCCCCCTCCTGCAGAAGAGAACAGCCTACTGTCGTTCAAGAGGTGACCTGAGGCGCACTGACACCTTCACACAGGCCACGGCCAATTGCCGGGCCTTGACGTCATATAGTTGCGTCCCTGGGCAGCCACGGCCAATTGCCGGGCCTTGACGTCATATAGTTGCGCCCCTGGGCAGCCACGGCCAATTGCCAGGCCCCACAGCCAAAAGGAGGTGTTGTCATCGCCCCTGTGTGAGGTAGAGACCTGGCTCCCCAGCACCAGAGAGACCCCGCGAGGCCTAACGGTTTCCCCTGGCCTCCGGTCTCTACGCCTGGCCCTGGAGAAGACCCACCTGGTGGACCCTAGTGTAGGGCGGTGCCGCAGCCCCTCCCTGACGGCGCCCCTTGATTCTGGGGACTGCAGTCCTCAGTCCCTCCAGGCCCTCCCCAGGACACCCGGGCGCGACCTCTCCACGCCCAAGAGACGGCGTAAGACCTCCACCTCCGGCCGAAACCTGAGCCAGAGACTTCTGGACCTGTTTGGCCCCAGTCCTGAGGGCCACACCCCTAAACCTAGCCCGGAGACTACGGACTCCTGCACCACGTGCAGCCCTGGACGCGAGATGACTCCCCTGCGAGCCGTCCCGTGCCCCCTCGGCACGCCCTCCCTTGGCGGTGCCCCTAGTCCGGCAGAGTAGACGCCGGCGTGTCTCCCCGCCGCCCCCACGACACGAGTGAATTATGTTAAGTGTGGTATTGCCCCAGAACTAGTGAAGTGAAATTATGTTAAGTGTGACGTTGCCCTAGAAAACAGGCTACAGTGATACAGTGACTTAATGTATGTTAAATATCGGGGTGAGTGAAACCACGGGCGAATGGGTAAGAACGAGTACAATGAGTGAGTTCTGAGGAATCCGACTCACAAGTGACGCCCTTGCAGAAACCTGTAAGGCTCTTCCCCTGAGGAATCCTCTGTAGTGAAAATATACCCATGTCCCTTGTTACTAGAAAACAATAGAGAAGTGAGAATAATATCCTCCCGTTTATATTACCGTAAACGCATGAATATCCAGTGTCCCTCTACTCCCTCTCTTCTTAAAGAATCTCCTCCCCACAGCTAACGTAACGTAAACAAGAGATAGAATCAAATGTCAAAACCCCTTTGCTAACAGGTGATACTAAGAGTGAATTAATAATACTGATCCTTTCCCAATATTACCATAACTCTGTTCCGGCTCGTCACGAGTCCTTCCCCCCCCCCCCCGTGAGAACCCTCTCTTCCCGCGCTCCCACGCGCGCCCATGTTCCCTGTACACCTGTTCACTAGACTTCCTGTATTGGCAACAATATTAGTTAAGCCAGTATCCTGCGAGATACTAATATCCTAGTTAAGGTTTTATTTTTGTGTCATATATTGTGTTGTAATATCTGCTGCTTTTGTCCTGTGTCTGAATGTGGTAATATACGTGTAAAAGGTTATTGCCTGAAGTTTTTGTGTCCTGCCTCTCTTTCATCGAACTAAGCTCCGGTCTCGAAAGAGGACCCCGCTACACGTTAGGTGCTTTAGGACCGAGGAGTCGGGCCTTTTTCACCTAGCATTACAATAATAATAATAATAACAGTTAATAATGATAATAATAATAATAATAATAACAGTTAATAATTATAATAATAATAATGATAACAACAATAATAATAATAATAATAATAATAATAATGATAATAATAACCAAACTAATAATAATAATAATAATAATAATAGTAATAATAACAATAACAACAATAATAATAATAATAATAATAATAGTAATAATAATAATAACAGCAACAACAACAACAATAATAATAATAATAATAATAATAATAATAATATTAATAATAACTAGAAACCACTCAGAGAGCGCCAGGTCCATTAAAAAGAATCCGGATCCGATCTGTGGATACAAGATCCGGATCCGGATCCGCCCGAAAACTTAATTTTTTTTCTTGGTCCATGGCCTATCTTTCCACAAAATTTTAGTGAAATTCATTGAGAAATTTTAGAGATATTATGCAGGATACTTCGGATCCGGATCTGGATCCACACCAAAATTTTATCATTTCCTCCTTAGGCCATGGCCCACCTTTCCACAAAATTTCACAATATCCGTTCATATCTTTTTGAGTAGTCCCGGATCCGGATCCCCCAAAAAATTAAATCACATTTTTCTTGTTGCATGGAGCACCTTTCCACAAACTGTCATTGAAATTCATTAAGATCTTTTGTAGCTATTGTGCGGAATACTCCGGATCCAACTCGGATCCGGCCCAAAATTTCATCCATTGTTCATTGGGCCATGGCCCACCCATTTCCAAAATTTCATCAAAATCCGTTCATAAGTTTTTGAGTAATCCTGCTAATAGAATGACAGACCGAAAAACAAACATACCAATGCGGGGAAAAACATATACCACCTTGAAGGAGGTATATAATAATAATAATAATAATAACAACAATAATAATAATAATAATAATAATAATAATAATAATAATAACTAGAAAACGAAAATTGCCATTAGCAATTTCAATAACCCACCACATGACAAGGTCATCTGTTTAGTGCATATAACATCTTTGCATAAAAAATATGCATATTTTGAACTTTGACTCTGGCTGTGACCTTGAGTTTTGGGTCAGCGTCATTCATAATTGGCAGCCATGCATAGCATAGCAAGTTCTATAAATGTACCAAGTTTACTGACTGCATATCAGTTCTATCTTGGTTTTTACCTCCGCCAAAGAGGTTATGCTTTACCTTAAATTGGTTTGTTTGCCTCTCTGACTGTTATCCTTAAAAATTTATGAACGGATTTTGATAAAATTTTGTAGAAGGGTGCCCAGTATCCGCAAAAGTTCTGAATGAATTTCAATGAAATTATGTTGAAAGGTGGGCCATGGACCAGGAAAAAAAAATCATCAAATTTTCTGGGGGATCTGGATCTGGTTTGGAATCCTATATTCCCGGATCCGGATACTGGATTACCCAAAAAGTTATGAACGGATTATGATGAAATATTGTGGAAGGGTGGCCATGGGCCAAGGAAGAAATTATTAAGTTTGAGGGTGAATCTTGAACCGGAACTGGATAATCTTGTACAATATCTCTAAAAGTTCTCAATGACTTTTAATAAAAGTTTGTGGAAAAGCGGGTAATGGACCATGAAAGAATTTGTTATATTTTCCGTTGGATCTGGATTCGGATCCGCATCCTTTATCCACGGATCCGGATCCGGATCCTTTTTAATGGAAATTGCATTGTCGGAGGTATGCGCTCTCAGATGAGCTTTCTAGTTTTAAATTGTGCAGTCAGTGAGGCCAAACTACTTTCCATTGACCCCTTGGTAATCTCATAAACTACTGACCAAAATGAGTCCTTAGTCATTTCAGACCTGCTCACCGACCTTGGCTATGTCACAGAAAATTTTCAAGTTTGTATATTTAACGGTTTCTGAGAATCCGGGAATACACTATTTCTATAGGCTTTTGTTTGTAACCGGAAAACCAGCACTGGGAACTGGATGATACTGGGTCACATGAAGCCGACGGTTGAGGGACTCAGATGGCCTGGTATGATGGCCGTAGCTTTGAAATTGAACGGATACGAGCAATATACGTCTTCATAAGAAGTAATAATGATAATAATAATAATAATAATATCAGTAATACTGACAAGAACAATATAATTGACCACTGGTTTGGTGAAATATAACGAAACACCGTGAAACTCTGGCCTGACATAATCCCTCCTTGGGAGATTAGGACAGGAGGGTAAAGCTAACATCCTCAGCCTTATTAACCACTCGTGGGTAAAAGGACGCCTCCCTAGCTCGTGGAAGACATCCATCATACACCCCATCCCCAAGCCATGCGAGCCTGATGCCAAGCGACCCATATCACTCCTCAGTTGCTTGGCAAAGACAGCTGAAAGGCTGGTCCTTTCTCGTCCCACATGGAAACTAGGTCTGCTGCACTCGCGGCTCTTTGCATACATACCTGGCAGAAGCATCCAACAGTGCCTAGCCTCCTTCCTGGAGGAGCTGAGAAACAGCCGGGGAATGGTTGTCTTCCTCGATCTCAAGAAGACATTTCAGCTTGCTGATCCCGATGCCATTCTTGCAGTCCTTGTCAACAAAGTAGTCTGCAGCAGGCTTCTCGCCTGGATCTTCAAATTCTTTGTTGATTGTGCAGCCAGAGTTGCTTTCAGGGACAGTTCTCTCCTTCTTACCCCATGTCAATGGCACCTCTCAAGGTAGTGTGCTCAGTTCTTTCCTCTTTAACATCCTTATAGAGAACCTGCTGTTGACTGACTTCACCAGGTACATCTCCCTGCTCTGCTACGCCAATGATCTGGTGCTCGTTTTCTACCATAGGAACTGCTACAGTCATTCATTGATTGCTCAAACCCGCCTCCATGACAGATGCAGCAAACTGGGCCTCAAGATTAATCTTGAGAAGACCAAGTGCCTGCCTTCGGCTTACGTCCCCCTGAATGTCTGCTCCACCTAGGGGGACTCCACCTTGAAATTATTCACAGCCATCAGTACCTTGGGGTGTTCTTTGATAGTTGCATGACTTTCAACATTCACATCTGGTACCTAAGAGAACGAGCGGCCCTCAGAATCAGTGCACTCAAAGCCCTCTCCCGTCACACTCTGGGCACCTCTGGACCTTCTACTCACACACTATCTGCTCGGTTGTCGATTATAGCGCGATCTGTCTTGTTGGACTTTCAGGTGTGCAAATTCGCTCCCTTGAGGTCCTACAAAACTCTG
This sequence comes from Coenobita brevimanus, assembly GCF_032717465.1. Taxonomy (NCBI): domain Eukaryota; kingdom Metazoa; phylum Arthropoda; class Malacostraca; order Decapoda; family Coenobitidae; genus Coenobita; species Coenobita brevimanus. Next base: position 27,433,077 of record NC_136997.1, read on the forward strand.
CACTACGTGTGATGTTAGGAGCTCCTCCGTGGGTGCGTATTGAGAACCTCAGAATGGAGAGTGGCTCAGCCTCATCTAACACAGAATATGGAGTCGATCAACAGCAGTCACAGGTGTTATGTATTACATTTATTTTGATTAACTACTAGATGAACAGTCTTTTTGCCCAGGAGTGTGGAATTCCAGACGCCTTTTCTCCAGGCAGTAAAAGCCGGCTGTCTTGGCGCCAGTAGTTTCGAATCACGCCCCTCCAGTGCTCTCGTATGCCTGTTCATCCAGTAGTGCTGTCAGACGTAGGAATAGATATATTGGGATTATTATTTTCTTATTGTTGTTCTTCATTCAAACGTGATAATGAAGTACTGTAAACTATTTCTTTGTTAACTTATTTGTTATTCATGAGTGTTATTCATGAGTAGTTGTAGATTTGACACTGTATGATATGATCAATGACCAAGGTGATGACGGCAAGTTATACACTTGTGAGTTCAGTTCACCTCCGAGCTCTGACCTGACCTGACCTGACCTGCCTGTCATCATTGGTCTGCCTACCTTGTATTTGTGGTGCCTTGTGTAACTCTCTCTGTTGATAGGTATAGTCTGTTATCTTGCATGAGTAAGGGTGTAAATGTATAAAGTGTAAATTATATGTAAATAATATGTATGATTTTATATATTTTTTTGAATTTATGAAAGCCTAAGCTATTAATTTGACTGCTGGTACCAAAAGAAAACTGAATTAAACCAATGACGTGATGAACCGTCATGATCTTCCTGGCTGTTGTATAGTTTTAGGGTTTCACTGAAGGATAATATTAACCCTCCAGTATAATATTTTTGGTAACTTCCATTCTTGTAGTAATGTAGTAATTCTAGTTTTGTTGCCTTTTGATGGGAGTTGTTCATTATTCTTTAATGTTACGGGTTTGAACCCTAGTTCGTAACAATATGTGGGGGCCCGTCCGGGATGCATTGCCTTTTATACAGCAGCTAAGTACTGACGTCATTGGTCGATAATTGTGCGAATGTAATCGTGGGAAATCAGGACATTGGTATTTGCGTGGCGTGAGATTTCTGATTTTTTTTGTGCTTTCTCTAACCTTCCCTCTTTTGCTGATACCTTTAGACCTGAATTAAGTTCAATATGGAATTTAACATTGATGAATTTGTTGAGAAACCGTGTTTAAGCACTTTGGCTGCTTCTCATATTAAGAAAACTGACTGGATGGCGTTAGCAGCCAAATATGAAGTTCCTCATAAATCCAGCATGACTAAAGCTGAGATAAAGAAGAGTGTGATCGATAGAATGGTAAAAGAGGAGTTGCTACCCTTTGAAGCATATAGTTTGTGTTCTGGTGACGGAGGTAGTGCATCTTTACTTATGATTAAAAAGTTGAAAGTTGAGGATAGAGAGAAACAAAGAGAGCATGAAAAGGAAATGAAAGCTCAAGAGCGTTTACATGAACTTGAAGTGTTGAAACTAAAGAATGAAGAAGGTATGAAAGACAGAGAAGCTAATCCAAATAAATCTATCTTTGATCTTGGAAACACTCAAATTTGTGCCCAGATTTTATGAGACTGATGTGGAGAGTTTCTTCAATCTCTTTGAGCGTGTGGCAAACCAGCTTAAATGGCCAAAAGACCAATGGAGTTTCTTTGCCCAAACAGCTTTTGTAGGTAAAGCTAAGATGACTTACTCTAATCTGCCTAGTGATGAGTTGACTTATGATCATCTAAAAAAGACCATCTTGGAAGCATATGATCAAGTTCCCGAGACCCATAGACAGAATTTCCGTAATCTGAAGAAAGAAAGAAACAAACATATCTAGAATTTATCAAAGAAAAAGAAAGGCTTTTCAGTGCTTGGTTGAGGGCTAGTAAAGTAACAACTTTTGAGCAACTCTGTCAGCTGATTTTGCTTGAGGAGATTCTCCGCAAAGTTCCATATTCCTTGAAATTATACCTACAGGAGAGAGAAGTTACTACTGTAAACAAGGCAGCCACCTTAGCTGGAAATTACAGGTTGACTCATGGTGACTCGTATGTCAGGCAGAAACAGAAGGGGACAGACCTTGCAGGCAGTTCCCAAGGCGGTGGTGGAACTCTCATAACAAGTGGTGGGAATGGTTCTGGTGGCTTCCAGCCATCTATTAGGTTAACTGTTGGGAATACTGTAACTAGAAAGACTGAACCAGGTAAAATTCCAAACCCATCCACATCCACTTTGATTTGTGCTTTCTGTAAACACCCCAGTCATCACATCAGGGACAGTCCTAAGCTTAAAGGTAAAGAAAAACGCTCTGAACAAGTTTTGGCTAGCTCTAGCATTTCCTCACATTTGCCTACTAGTGAACCATCTAATTCTGATCCTAAGCAAACTTCTGAACAGACTGTTCTGAGTGACTGTCCTAATAACCCAACACAGACTAGAGACAGTGTTTTAGCTTGTAATGATCCTCCTAGATGTTCTGTTGATCATTTTCAACCCTTTCGTTCTACAGGAACAGTTTCTTCTTCTGACACCTCCACTAAATATCCCATTCAAGTACTTAGGGACACAGAAGCCTCTCATAGCCTCATGTTAAAAGGTCTGATGCCTGATTTGGAGGACTGTTATTTGGCCCAGAGTGCTCTGATTCAGGGAGTTAGTGGGCGTATTGCTGTTCCTCTGGCTAGGGTTGACTTGAATACTGGAATTAGCTAGTGGTTACTTCACTGTAGGCGTTCAAGAGTCTCTACCTGTAAAGGGAGTGAACTTTTTATTAGGGAATGATATTGCAGGTGGAAAAGTTGTACCTGACCCCATTGTAGCTTTGGCTTCCTCACAATGTAGTAACACAGAGCAACTGGAAAAAGAGTATCCTCACTTATTCCCTTAGTGTGTAGTGACAAGGAACACGGCAGCTCAACAGAGTGACAGTAAAGATAACACTGATTCTGTGGATGTTGACCTCTCCCACCTATTTCTGATAATGACCCTTCTCAGGTGTTAACTTCTCCAGAGCATCTTAGTAATGTACCAATTGATTCAAACACTCTTAAAGACGCTCAGGTACAAGACTCGGAGTTAGCACAGTTCTTTGATAAGACTGTAGAGGATTCGGAGATAGTGAACTCTCCCATTTGCTTTTATACGAAGAACGGTATCTTAATGAGAAAATACAGACCTCCCAGTGTACCAGCAAATGAAACCTGGCAAGAATGCCATCAGGTGGTGATACCTAGAAAGTTCAAATCTCTTGTCATGTCAGTAGCTCATGACCTCAGTGGTGGACACTTAGGCATTAACAAAACTTACAGTAAAATCTCCAAAGACTTCTTCTGGCCTAAAATGAAGCAGTCTGTTGCCTACTACTGTAAGACATGCCATGCGTGCCAAATGGCTGGAAAACCAAATCAGCCAATAAAAACCTGCACCATTAAATCCTATTTCAGTGACTGAGGAACCTTTCAGTAAAGTGATAATTGATTGTGTTGGTTCTTTACCTAAAACACGCAGTGGAAATGAGTACTTGCTAACAGTTATGTGTTCAACATCCAGATACCCAGAGGTTTTTCCACTGAAGAGAATAACTTCTCAGAACATAGTGAAAGCCCTTGGTAAATTCTTCACTCAGTATGGAATTCCTCGTGTTGTCCAATCTGACTTGGGTAGTAACTTCACTTCTAATCTCTTCAAACAAACTATGGATGAGTTGGGAGTGCGCCAGTACCATTCCACAGCCTGTAAACCAGAGTCCCAAGGTGCATTAGAGAGACTGCATCAAACTCTGAAATCAATGTTGACTAAGTATTGTGAGGAGAATAATGCAGACTGGGATGAAGGCATTCATTTCGTGTTGTATGCTGTAAGGAGTAGTGTACAAGATTCCCTTGGTTTTACACCTTTTGAGTTAGTGTATGGTCATGAGGTTAGAGGTCCTCTGAAAGTCCTGAAGGAATCTTGGTTAGATGAACCCTCTAACAAACCTCTCCTTACCTATGTACAACAGTTTAAACAGAGATTAAAATCTGCTGTAGATCATGCTATGAAAAACTTAAAGGATTCTCAAGTAAAAATGAAAGACAATTTTGATAAACAAGCTGTTGTAAGAGAGTTTAAGCCAGGTGATCTTGTGTTAGCATTTCTGCCAATCCCTAAGAAACCTTTACAAAGTAAGTTTCACGGTCCTTATGTGATTCAACGGAAGATCGGTGATGTAAATTATGTCCTTAAAACTCCTGATAGAAGAAAGGCAGAGAGACTGATACATGTGAACCTGATCAAGCCATATTTTATAAGAGGGCCCGACAATGAGACCCCTGTCCTGAACTTGGGTGTAGCAGAAACTATTAATGCAGATAAACAGGACGATATTTCGTTGGTTTCGGACCCTAAATTACAAAACTCGGGTTTCTTGGCTAACCCTCGTCTGAAATTCCAGCATTTGCCTCCTGACCACAGTGGTGACTTGGAACGCCTGTTAACTGAGTTTCCGCAGCTGTTTGGTGATGTCCCTCAGCAGTGCCTCCTGGTTGAGCATGACGTAGTGTTGGTTGAGGGTGCTCGGCCAATAAACCAGCATCCTTACCGTGCCAGTCCATGGAAGCAGGAGGCCCTAAGGAAGGAGGTACAATTCTTGATGGACCATGGCCTGTTGGAGATGAGTGACAGTGAGTGGGCTTTGCCATGCCTGTTGGTGGACAAGCCGGATGGATCGTTTCGCATGTGTACTGACTATCGCCAGGTGAACCAACTGACCTGTCAGGACTGTTATCCTCTCTCTCGAATAGATGACCTGATCGACCAACTGGGAGAAGCAAAATTCATCATAAAGATTGACTTATTGTGTGGATACTACCAGGTGCGGCTGACTGAGCGAGCCAAACGTATCTCTGCATTTGTCACCCCTGACGGTTTATACCAATACACTGTCATGCCCTTTGGTATGATCAACGCCCCAGTGACCTTCCAACGACTGATTCATAGGGTGACCGAGGGACTAGTCAGAGTGCAATCTTACTTGGACGATCTGATTGTATACAGGAAATCCTGGGATGATCATCGTCTTCAACTGCGCGCCCTTTTCTACAACTTGGCGGACGCACGGCTAACAATAAACTTGGCCAAGAGCGAGTTTGGGCATGCCAAGGTGATATTCCTGGGTCATGTTGTCTGGCAAGGTGAAGTGAGCCCAGTAACCGCAAAAGTGGAGGCCATTACATCACTGCCTGTGCCTCATGATCGAAAGGCATTGATGAGCTTCCTCGGCATGGCTGAGTATTATAGGCGGTTTGTGCCCAATTTTGCTCATCTCTCGGCTCCTACCGACCTTGTCAGTCCCAAGAAAAAATTTGTGTGGACCCAGGAGTGCCAAGACTCTTTTGTTAAAATCAATGCTCTTCTCACCAACGCACCCATATTGAGATCTCCGCAATTCAATAAGCCATTCATCATGCAAATAGACGCTAGTGATGTGGGAGCAGGGGCAATGTTATTACAGTATAGTGATGATAATATGCTACATCCTGTTTGTTATGCATCCACTAAATTCAAAACATACCAAAAACATTACAGTACAATAGAGAAAGAATGCTATGCCATGTTGTTTGCTATTGAAAGGTTCGGTGTGTACTTGAACGGTTCTACTTTTCCTATTGATGTGTTCACTGATCATAACCCCCTTATATTTCTGCATAAAAATGAAAAACTCTAACCAACGTCTCATGAGATGGACTCTGGCATTGCAACCATATAAACTGAACATTTTTCATATCAAAGGGAAGAACAAAGTAATTGCAGACATGTTATCTAGGACTTAAGACTTGATTTATAACGTTTCTTATAAATCTCTTGATGGGCGAGGTGTTATGTATTACATTTATTTTGATTAACTACTAGATGAACAGTCTTTCTGCCCAGGAGTGTGGAATTCCAGACGCCTTTTCTCCAGGCAGTAAAAGCCGGCTGTCTTGGCGCCAGTAGTTTCGAATCACGCCCCCCCCCCCTCCTGTGCTCTCGTATGCCTGTTCATCCAGTAGTGCTGTCAGACGTAGGAATAGATATATTGGGATTATTATTTTCTTATTGTTGTTCTTCATTCAAACGTGATAATGAAGTACTGTAAACTATTTCTTTGTTAACTTATTTGTTATTCATGAGTGTTATTCATGAGTAGTTGTAGATTTGACATTGTATGATATGATCAATGACCAAGGTGATGACGGCAAGTTATACACTTGTGAGTTCAGTTCACCTCCGAGCTCTGACCTGACCTGACCTGACCTGCCTGTCATCATTGGTCTGCCTACCTTGCATTTGTGGTGCCTTGTGTAACTCTCTCTGTTGATAGGTATAGTCTGTTATCTTGCATGAGTAAGGGTGTAAATGTATAAAGTGTAATTTATATGTAAATAATATGTATGATTTTATATATTTTTTTGAATTTATGAAAGCCTAAGCTATTAATTTGACTGCTGGTACCAAAAGAAAACTGAATTAAACCAATGACGTGATGAACCGTCATGATCTTCCTGGCTGTTGTATAGGTTTAGGGTTTCACTGAAGGATAATATTAACCCTCCAGTATAATATTTTTGGTAACTTCCATTCTTGTAGTAATGTAGTAATTCTAGTTTTGTTGCCTTTTGATGGGAGTTGTTCATTATTCTTTAATGTTACGGGTTTGAACCCTAGTCCGTAACACAGGACAGCTCTGCATGCTCAGGCCACAACTGCCTGTCTCTTAGCTGATGCAATGCACCCTTGCAAGGCCCCTATCCTCACCCAAGGAAGGACTGGCACACTACACTGCCAGCATAATCCACCACCTTAACATCGCTAATGTCAGGGAAGCCCCGACCTGCCTGACGCAACCTATACTGCTTGCCCTTCATGGCTGTCCCCTGTGATCCAGAGTCTTGCCCCAAGTGACGACCACCCTGGAGCATCTCTGCCAGCTGTCCTACGTCAGGATGGGCTCCAGAGAATAGCATCACTCTGGATCCCAGAGTACTACACTGAGGGGTCAGTCACTGCTGAGGGAGCAGCAGGTGCTTCATTCTTCAGCGAAGGTCGTGCTGAGACCTGGAGGCTCTCCTCCAGGTCCACCGTGTACGAGATGGAGGTCATCGCCATCGTAGGCGCCCTCAGAAATGCATTCTGTCGCCATCACAGATGCATTGTCATTCACTCAGATTCGCTCTTGTCTCTGCACGGTATTTGCACATGGGACCACTGATAATGTAGGCCTGCCGACCACTATCGCGGCAGTGGCTGACTCCACCACAAGAAATGGAGGTGAAATATTCCTCCACTGGATCCCCAGTCACATTGGCATTGCCGGCAACGAGGTCGCCGACGCCACGGCTCACTCTGCCACTACACATTCGAACTTAACCTTCCCTCTCAGGTCCAATCTCTCTCAAATCAAGTGACAAACACGCACTGCAACTGCCAGACTCACCCGTGCAGATCATGAAGATTGAGTGGTAGAAGGCTCATGCTCTACCACTTGGTATGCAAGGGCCACTAATTTATGAGCCCCTCACTGCCCCTCCACACACCCTCAACTCTCTTACAGTGCGATTATGCCACCTAAGGCTGGGTTTCCATGCCTCACCCAGATTGCCTGCAGGGACCCTGACCCACGCCCGCATTGTCACCAATGTGATGACTGGCCCCTATTATATTACCTCTTAGACTGCCCCTCCAGTGCTGCCCTTTGCTCCACCTTACGAGGCAATCTTGTCAGGCGAGTGTAGCATTTTGACACTGCTGCTGAAATCATTGCACTATCCCCCATCTCAGTCCTCCTCAACACTATCTCCTCTTATCCACCACCTTGATAGTCGCACCTCCCTCTAATCCATTAGCTTTTATCTTCCCTGACAGGCTTCATCTGCCCGTCTCCATATTGTTTTAATAGACAAGAGCGAATCTGAGTGAATGACAATGCATCTGTGATGGCGACAGAATGCATTTCTGAGGGCGCCTACGATGGCGATGACCTCCATCTCGTACACGGTGGACCTGGAGGAGAGCCTCCAGGTCTCAGCACGACCTTCGCTGAAGAATGAAGCACCTGCTGCTCCCTCAGCAGTGACTGACCCCTCAGTGTAGTACTCTGGGATCCAGAGTGATGCTATTCTCTGGAGCCCATCCTGACGTAGGACAGCTGGCAGAGATGCTCCAGGGTGGTCGTCACTTGGGGCAAGACTCTGGATCACAGGGGACAGCCATGAAGGGCAAGCAGTATAGGTTGCGTCAGGCAGGTCGGGGCTTCCCTGACATTAGCGATGTTAAGGTGGTGGATTATGCTGGCAGTGTAGTGTGCCAGTCCTTCCTTGGGTGAGGATAGGGGGGCCTTGCAAGGGTGCATTGCATCAGCTAAGAGACAGGCAGTTGTGGCCTGAGCATGCAGAGCTGTCCTGTGTTACGGACTAGGGTTCAAACCCGTAACATTAAAGAATAATGAACAACTCCCATCAAAAGGCAACAAAACTAGAATTACTACATTACTACAAGAATGGAAGTTACCAAAAATATTATACTGGAGGGTTAATATTATCCTTCAGTGAAACCCTAAACCTATACAACAGCCAGGAAGATCATGACGGTTCATCACGTCATTGGTTTAATTCAGTTTTCTTTTGGTACCAGCAGTCAAATTAATAGCTTAGGCTTTCATAAATTCAAAAAAATATATAAAATCATACATATTATTTACATATAAATTACACTTTATACATTTACACCCTTACTCATGCAAGATAACAGACTATACCTATCAACAGAGAGAGTTACACAAGGCACCACAAATACAAGGTAGGCAGACCAATGATGACAGGCAGGTCAGGTCAGGTCAGGTCAGAGCTCGGAGGTGAACTGAACTCACAAGTGTATAACTTGCCGTCATCACCTTGGTCATTGATCATATCATACAATGTCAAATCTACAACTACTCATGAATAACACTCATGAATAACAAATAAGTTAACAAAGAAATAGTTTACAGTACTTCATTATCACGTTTGAATGAAGAACAACAATAAGAAAATAATAATCCCAATATATCTATTCCTACGTCTGACAGCACTACTGGATGAACAGGCATACGAGAGCACAGGAGGGGGGGGGGGCGTGATTCGAAACTACTGGCGCCAAGACAGCCGGCTTTTACTGCCTGGAGAAAAGGCGTCTGGAATTCCACACTCCTGGGCAGAAAGACTGTTCATCTAGTAGTTAATCAAAATAAATGTAATACATAACACCTCGCCCATCAAGAGATTTATAAGAAACGTTATAAATCAAGTCTTAAGTCCTAGATAACATGTCTGCAATTACTTTGTTCTTCCCTTTGATATGAAAAATGTTCAGTTTATATGGTTGCAATGCCAGAGTCCATCTCATGAGACGTTGGTTAGAGTTTTTCATTTTTATGCAGAAATATATAGGGGTTATGATCAGTGAACACATCAATAGGAAAAGTAGAACCGTTCAAGTACACACCGAACCTTTCAATAGCAAACAACATGGCATAGCATTCTTTCTCTATTGTACTGTAATGTTTTTGGTATGTTTTGAATTTAGTGGATGCATAACAAACAGGATGTAGCATATTATCATCACTATACTGTAATAACATTGCCCCTGCTCCCACATCACTAGCGTCTATTTGCATGATGAATGGCTTATTGAATTGCGGAGATCTCAATATGGGTGCGTTGGTGAGAAGAGCATTGATTTTAACAAAAGAGTCTTGGCACTCCTGGGTCCACACAAATTTTTTCTTGGGACTGACAAGGTCGGTAGGAGCCGAGAGATGAGCAAAATGCCGAGGAAGCTCATCAATGCCTTTCGATCATGAGGCACAGGCAGTGATGTAATGGCCTCCACTTTTGCGGTTACTGGGCTCACTTCACCTTGCCAGACAACATGACCCAGGAATATCACCTTGGCATGCCCAAACTCGCTCTTGGCCAAGTTTATTGTTAGCCGTGCGTCCGCCAAGTTGTAGAAAAGGGCGCGCAGTTGAAGACGATGATCATCCCAGGATTTCCTGTATACAATCAGATCGTCCAAGTAAGATTGCACTCTGACTAGTCCCTCGGTCACCCTATGAATCAGTCGTTGGAAGGTCACTGGGGCGTTGATCATACCAAAGGGCATGACAGTGTATTGGTATAAACCGTCAGGGGTGACAAATGCAGAGATACGTTTGGCTCGCTCAGTCAGCCGCACCTGGTAGTATCCACACAATAAGTCAATCTTTATGATGAATTTTGCTTCTCCCAGTTGGTCGATCAGGTCATCTATTCGAGAGAGAGGATAACAGTCCTGACAGGTCAGTTGGTTCACCTGGCGATAGTCAGTACACATGCGAAACGATCCATCCGGCTTGTCCACCAACAGGCATGGCAAAGCCCACTCACTGTCACTCATCTCCAACAGGCCATGGTCCATCAAGAATTGTACCTCCTTCCTTAGGGCCTCCTGCTTCCATGGACTGGCACGGTAAGGATGCTGGTTTATTGGCCGAGCACCCTCAACCAACACTACGTCATGCTCAACCAGGAGGCACTGCTGAGGGACATCACCAAACAGCTGCGGAAACTCAGTTAACAGGCGTTCCAAGTCACCACTGTGGTCAGGAGGCAAATGCTGGAATTTCAGACGAGGGTTAGCCAAGAAACCCGAGTTTTGTAATTTAGGGTCCGAAACCAACGAAATATCGTCCTGTTTATCTGCATTAATAGTTTCTGCTACACCCAAGTTCAGGACAGGGGTCTCATTGTCGGGCCCTCTTATAAAATATGGCTTGATCAGGTTCACATGTATCAGTCTCTCTGCCTTTCTTCTATCAGGAGTTTTAAGGACATAATTTACATCACCGATCTTCCGTTGAATCACATAAGGACCGTGAAACTTACTTTGTAAAGGTTTCTTAGGGATTGGCAGAAATGCTAACACAAGATCACCTGGCTTAAACTCTCTTACAACAGCTTGTTTATCAAAATTGTCTTTCATTTTTACTTGAGAATCCTTTAAGTTTTTCATAGCATGATCTACAGCAGATTTTAATCTCTGTTTAAACTGTTGTACATAGGTAAGGAGAGGTTTGTTAGAGGGTTCATCTAACCAAGATTCCTTCAGGACTTTCAGAGGACCTCTAACCTCATGACCATACACTAACTCAAAAGGTGTAAAACCAAGGGAATCTTGTACACTACTCCTTACAGCATACAACACGAAATGAATGCCTTCATCCCAGTCTGCATTATTCTCCTCACAATACTTAGTCAACATTGATTTCAGAGTTTGATGCAGTCTCTCTAATGCACCTTGGGACTCTGGTTTACAGGCTGTGGAATGGTACTGGCGCACTCCCAACTCATCCATAGTTTGTTTGAAGAGATTAGAAGTGAAGTTACTACCCAAGTCAGATTGGACAACACGAGGAATTCCATACTGAGTGAAGAATTTACCAAGGGCTTTCACTATGTTCTGAGAAGTTATTCTCTTCAGTGGAAAAACCTCTGGGTATCTGGATGTTGAACACATAACTGTTAGCAAGTACTCATTTCCACTGCGTGTTTTAGGTAAAGAACCAACACAATCAATTATCACTTTACTGAAAGGTTCCTCAGTCACTGGAATAGGATTTAATGGTGCAGGTTTTTATTGGCTGATTTGGTTTTCCAGCCATTTGGCACGCATGGCATGTCTTACAGTAGTAGGCAACAGACTGCTTCATTTTAGGCCAGAAGAAGTCTTTGGAGATTTTACTGTAAGTTTTGTTAATGCCTAAGTGTCCACCACTGAGGTCATGAGCTACTGACATGACAAGAGATTTGAACTTTCTAGGTATCACCACCTGATGGCATTCTTGCCAGGTTTCATTTGCTGGTACACTGGGAGGTCTGTATTTTCTCATTAAGATACCGTTCTTCGTATAAAAGCAAATGGGAGAGTTCACTATCTCCGAATCCTCTACAGTCTTATCAAAGAACTGTGCTAACTCCGAGTCTTGTACCTGAGCGTCTTTAAGAGTGTTTGAATCAATTGGTACATTACTAAGATGCTCTGGAGAAGTTAACACCTGAGAAGGGTCATTATCAGGAAATAGGTGGGAGAGGTCAACATCCACAGAATCAGTGTTATCTTTACTGTCACTCTGTTGAGCTGCCGTGTTCCTTGTCACTACACACTAAGGGAATAAGTGAGGATACTCTTTTTCCAGTTGCTCTGTGTTACTACATTGTGAGGGAGCCAAAGCTACAATGGGGTCAGGTACAACTTTTCCACCTGCAATATCATTCCCTAATAAAAAGTTCACTCCCTTTACAGGTAGAGACTCTTGAACGCCTACAGTGAAGTAACCACTAGCTAATTCAGTATTCAAGTCAACCCTAGCCAGAGGAACAGCAATACGCCCACTAACTCCCTGAATCAGAGCACTCTGGGCCAAATAACAGTCCTCCAAATCAGGCATCAGACCTTTTAACATGAGGCTATGAGAGGCTTCTGTGTCCCTAAGTACTTGAATGGGATATTTAGTGGAGGTGTCAGAAGAAGAAACTGTTCCTGTAGAACGAAAGGGTTGAAAATGATCAACAGAACATCTAGGAGGATCATTACAAGCTAAAACACTGTCTCTAGTCTGTGTTGGGTTATTAGGACAGTCACTCAGAACAGTCTGTTCAGAAGTTTGCTTAGGATCAGAATTAGATGGTTCACTAGTAGGCAAATGTGAGGAAATGCTAGAGCTAGCCAAAACTTGTTCAGAGCGTTTTTCTTTACCTTTAAGCTTAGGACTGTCCCTGATGTGATGACTGGGGTGTTTACAGTAAGCACAAATCAAAGTGGATGTGGATGGGTTTGGAATTTTACCTGGTTCAGTCTTTCTAGTTACAGTATTCCCAACAGTTAACCTAATAGATGGCTGGAAGCCACCAGAACCATTCCCACCACTTGTTATGAGAGTTCCACCACCGCCTTGGGAACTGCCTGCAAGGTCTGTCCCCTTCTGTTTCTGCCTGACATACGAGTCACCATGAGTCAACCTGTAATTTCCAGCTAAGGTGGCTGCCTTGTTTACAGTAGTAACTTCTCTCTCCTGTAGGTATAATTTCAAGGAATATGGAACTTTGCGGAGAATCTCCTCAAGCAAAATCAGCTGACAGAGTTGCTCAAAAGTTGTTACTTTACTAGCCCTCAACCAAGCACTGAAAAGCCTTTCTTTTTCTTTGATAAATTCTAGATATGTTTGTTTCTTTCTTTCTTCAGATTACGGAAATTCTGTCTATGGGTCTCGGGAACTTGATCATATGCTTCCAAGATGGTCTTTTTTAGATGATCATAAGTCAACTCATCACTAGGCAGATTAGAGTAAGTCATCTTAGCTTTACCTACAAAAGCTGTTTGGGCAAAGAAACTCCATTGGTCTTTTGGCCATTTAAGCTGGTTTGCCACACGCTCAAAGAGATTGAAGAAACTCTCCACTTCAGTCTCATCAAATCTGGGCACAAATTTGAGTGTTTCCAAGATCAAAGATAGATTTATTTGGATTAGCTTCTCTGTCTTTCATACCTTCTTCATTCTTTAGTTTCAACACTTCAAGTTCATGTAAACGCTCTTGAGCTTTCATTTCCTTTTCATGCTCTCTTTGTTTCTCTCTATCCTCAACTTTCAACTTTTTAATCATAAGTAAAGATGCACTACCTCCGTCACCAGAACACAAACTATATGCTTCAAAGGGTAGCAACTCCTCTTTTACCATTCTATCGATCACACTCTTCTTTATCTCAGCTTTAGTCATGCTGGATTTATGAGGAACTTCATATTTGGCTGCTAACGCCATCCAGTCAGTTTTCTTAATATGAGAAGCAGCCAAAGTGCTTAAACACGGTTTCTCAACAAATTCATCAATGTTAAATTCCATATTGAACTTAATTCAGGTCTAAAGGTATCAGCAAAAGAGGGAAGGTTAGAGAAAGCACAAAAAATCAGAAATCTCACGCCACGCAAATACCAATGTCCTGATTTCCCACGATTACATTCGCACAATTATCGACCAATGACGTCAGTACTTAGCTGCTGTATAAAAGGCAATGCATCCCGGACGGGCCCCCACATATTGTTACGAACTAGGGTTCAAACCCGTAACATTAAAGAATAATGAACAACTCCCATCAAAAGGCAACAAAACTAGAATTACTACATTACTACAAGAATGGAAGTTACCAAAAATATTATACTGGAGGGTTAATATTATCCTTCAGTGAAACCCTAAAACTATACAACAGCCAGGAAGATCATGACGGTTCATCACGTCATTGGTTTAATTCAGTTTTCTTTTGGTACCAGCAGTCAAATTAATAGCTTAGGCTTTCATAAATTCAAAAAAATATATAAAATCATACATATTATTTACATATAATTTACACTTTATACATTTACACCCTTACTCATGCAAGATAACAGACTATACCTATCAACAGAGAGAGTTACACAAGGCACCACAAATACAAGGTAGGCAGACCAATGATGACAGGCAGGTCAGGTCAGGTCAGGTCAGAGCTCGGAGGTGAACTGAACTCACAAGTGTATAACTTGCCGTCATCACCTTGGTCATTGATCATATCATACAGTGTCAAATCTACAACTACTCATGAATAACACTCATGAATAACAAATAAGTTAACAAAGAAATAGTTTACAGTACTTCATTATCACGTTTGAATGAAGAACAACAATAAGAAAATAATAATCCCAATATATCTATTCCTACGTCTGACAGCACTACTGGATGAACAGGCATACGAGAGCACAGGAGGGGGGGGGGCGTGATTCGAATCTACTGGCGCCAAGACAGCCGGCTTTTACTGCCTGGAGAAAAGGCGTCTGGAATTCCACACTCCTGGGCAAAAAGACTGTTCATCTAGTAGTTAATCAAAATAAATGTAATACATAACACCTGTGACTGCTGTTGATCGACTCCATATTCTGTGTTAGATGAGGCTGAGCCACTCTCCATTCTGAGGTTCTCAATACGCACCCACGGAGGAGCTCCTAACATCACACGTAGTGCAGAGTTTTGTAGGACCTCAAGGGAGCGAATTTGCACACCTGAATGTCCAACAAGACAGATCGCGCTATAATCGACAACCGAGCAGATAGTGTGTGAGTAGAAGGTCCAGAGGTGCCCAGAGTGTGACGGGAGAGGGCTTTGAGTGCACTGATTCTGAGGGCCGCTCGTTCTCTTAGGTACCAGATGTGAATGTTGAAAGTCATGCAACTATCAAAGAACACCCCAAGGTACTGATGGCTGTGAATAATTTCAAGGTGGAGTCCCCCTAGGTGGAGCAGACATTCAGGGGGACGTAAGCCGAAGGCAGGCACTTGGTCTTCTCAAGATTAATCTTGAGGCCCAGTTTGCTGCATCTGTCATGGAGGCGGGTTTGAGCAATCAATGAATGACTGTAGCAGTTCCTATGGTAGAAAACGAGCACCAGATCATTGGCGTAGCAGAGCAGGGAGATGCACCTGGTGAAGTCAGTCAACAGCAGGTTCTCTATAAGGATGTTAAAGAGGAAAGAACTGAGCACACTACCTTGAGAGGTGCCATTGACATGGGGTAAGAAGGAGAGAACTGTCCCTGAAAGCAACTCTGGCTGCACAATCAACAAAGAATTTGAAGATCCAGGCGAGAAGCCTGCTGCAGACTACTTTGTTGACAAGGACTGCAAGAATGGCATCGGGATCAGCAAGCTGAAATGTCTTCTTGAGATCGAGGAAGACAACCATTCCCCGGCTGTTTCTCAGCTCCTCCAGGAAGGAGGCTAGGCACTGTTGGATGCTTCTGCCAGGTATGTATGCAAAGAGCCGCGAGTGCAGCAGACCTAGTTTCCATGTGGGACGAGAAAGGACCAGCCTTTCAGCTGTCTTTGCCAAGCAACTGAGGAGTGATATGGGTCGCTTGGCATCAGGCTCGCATGGCTTGGGGATGGGGTGTATGATGGATGTCTTCCACGAGCTAGGGAGGCGTCCTTTTACCCACGAGTGGTTAATAAGGCTGAGGATGTTAGCTTTACCCTCCTGTCCTAATCTCCCAAGGAGGGATTATGTCAGGCCAGAGTTTCACGGTGTTTCGTTATATTTCACCAAACCAGTGGTCAATTATATTGTTCTTGTCAGTATTACTGATATTATTATTATTATTATTATCATTATTACTTCTTATGAAGACGTATATTGCTCGTATCCGTTCAATTTCAAAGCTACGGCCATCATACCAGGCCATCTGAGTCCCTCAACCGTCGGCTTCATGTGACCCAGTATCATCCAGTTCCCAGTGCTGGTTTTCCGGTTACAAACAAAAGCCTATAGAAATAGTGTATTCCCGGATTCTCAGAAACCGTTAAATATACAAACTTGAAAATTTTCTGTGACATAGCCAAGGTCGGTGAGCAGGTCTGAAATGACTAAGGACTCATTTTGGTCAGTAGTTTATGAGATTACCAAGGGGTCAATGGAAAGTAGTTTGGCCTCACTGACTGCACAATTTAAAACTAGAAAGCTCATCTGAGAGCGCATACCTCCGACAATGCAATTTCCATTAAAAAGGATCCGGATCCGGATCCGTGGATAAAGGATGCGGATCCGAATCCAGATCCAACGGAAAATATAACAAATTCTTTCATGGTCCATTACCCGCTTTTCCACAAACTTTTATTAAAAGTCATTGAGAACTTTTAGAGATATTGTACAAGATTATCCAGTTCTGGTTCAAGATTCACCTTCAAACTTAATAATTTCTTCCTTGGCCCATGGCCACCCTTCCACAATATTTCATCATAATCCGTTCATAACTTTTTGGGTAATCCAGTATCCGGATCCGGGAATATAGGATTCCAAACCAGATCCAGATCCCCCAGAAAATTTGATTTTTTTTTTCCTGGTCCATGGCCCACCTTTCAACATAATTTCATTGAAATTCATTCAGAACTTTTGCGGATACTGGGCACCCTTCTACAAAATTTTATCAAAATCCGTTCATAAATTTTTAAGGATAACAGTCAGAGAGGCAAACAAACCAATTTAAGGTAAAGCATAACCTCTTTGGCGGAGGTAAAAACCAAGATAGAACTGATATGCAGTCAGTAAACTTGGTACATTTATAGAACTTGCTATGCTATGCATGGCTGCCAATTATGAATGACGCTGACCCAAAACTCAAGGTCACAGCCAGAGTCAAAGTTCAAAATATGCATATTTTTTATGCAAAGATGTTATATGCACTAAACAGATGACCTTGTCATGTGGTGGGTTATTGAAATTGCTAATGGCAATTTTCGTTTTCTAGTTATTATTATTATTATTATTATTATTATTATTGTTGTTATTATTATTATTATTATTATATACCTCCTTCAAGGTGGTATATGTTTTTCCCCGCATTGGTATGTTTGTTTTTCGGTCTGTCATTCTATTAGCAGGATTACTCAAAAACTTATGAACGGATTTTGATGAAATTTTGGAAATGGGTGGGTCATGGCCCAATGAACAATGGATGAAATTTTGGGCCGGATCCGAGTTGGATCCGGAGTATTCCGCACAATAGCTACAAAAGATATTAATGAATTTCAATGACAGTTTGTGGAAAGGTGCTCCATGCAACAAGAAAAATGTGATTTAATTTTTGGGGGGATCCGGATCCGGGACTACTCAAAAAGATATGAACGGATATTGTGAAATTTTGTGGAAGGGTGGGCCATGGCCTAAGGAGGAAATGATAAAATTTTGGTGTGGATCCAGATCCGGATCCGAAGTATCCTGCATAATATCTCTAAAATTTCTCAATGAATTTCACTAAAATTTTGTGGAAAGATAGGCCATGGACCAAGAAAAAAAATTAAGTTTTCGGGCGGATCCGGATCCGGATCTTGTATCCACAGATCGGATCCGGATTCTTTTTAATGGACCTGGCGCTCTCTGAGTGGTTTCTAGTTATTATTAATATTATTATTATTATTATTATTATTGTTGTTGTTGTTGCTGTTATTATTATTATTACTATTATTATTATTATTATTATTATTGTTGTTATTGTTATTATTACTAATTTTATTATTATTATTTATATGTGTATGTGTATGTATGTATGTATATGTATGTGTATGTGTATGTACGTATGTATATGTATGTGTATGTGTATGTACGTATGTATATGTATGTGTATGTGTATGTACGTATGTATATGTATGTGTATGTGTATGTATATGTATGTGTATGTATGTATGTATATGTATGTGTATGTATGTATGTATATGTATGTGTATGTATGTGTATGTATGTATGTATACGTATGTTTGTGTATGTATGTATGTATGTATGTTTATGTATGTGTATGTATGTATGTATGTATATGTATCTGTATGTGTACGTATGTATGTATATGTATGTGTATGTGTATGTATGTATGTATAGGTATGTGTATGTGTATGTATGTATGTATAAGTATGTTTATGTGTATGTATGTATAAGTATGTTTATGTGTATGTATGTATATGTATGTGTATGTATGTATATGTATGTTTGTGTATGTATGTATATGTATGTGTATGTATGTATATGTATGTGTATGTGTATGTATGTATGTATATGTTTGTATATGTATATGTATGTATGTATATGTTTGTGTATGTGTATGTATGTATGTATATGTGTGTGTATGTGTATGTATGTATGTATATGTATGTGTATGTGTATGTATGTATATGTATGTGTATGTATGTATGTACATGTATGTGTATGTGTATGTATGTATGTATATGTATGTGTATGTGTATGTATGTATGTATATGTATGTGTATGTATGTATGTATATGTATGTGTATGTATGTCTGTATAAGTATGTGTATGTGTATGTATGTATGTATATGTATGTGTATGTGTATGTATGTATGCATATGTATGTGTATGTATGTATGTATATGCATGTGTATGAATGTATGTTTATGTATGTGTATGTGTATGGATGTATGTATATGTATGTGTAAGTGTTTGTATGTTTGTATATGTATGTGTATGTGTATGTATGTATGTATATGTATGTGTATTTGTATGTATGTATGTATATGTATGTGTATGTGTGTTTGTATGTATATGTATGTGTATGTGTATATATGTATGTGTATGTATATATGTATGTGTGTGCGTATGTATGTATGTATATGTATGTGTATGTGTATGTATGTATGGATATGTATGTGTATGTGTATGTATGTATGT
>NC_136997.1:27457349-27696904 GCF_032717465.1 Coenobita brevimanus
CAGTCGAACAGTTAAAACTATACTTCAGTTCTTCGAAACAATAGCTTCCCCAATTCTAACTGTCAAACGACTAAAGCTATTTGACTCCAGAGGTATGAACCATAACAAAAACCCCAAATCAGATCATAATGCTATCAGTTAGGAATGTCTCACTGTGAGCTATAGCATCAATAACTAGAAATATGCACTGTCATAACTATAAATAGAACTGAAGGCACGTAGGTATCAGGAACTCTCTTATTTTTGATAGCCATGAACTAAGTTATGAGCATTAGTTAATTATTCTGAAGGAAAACTCTTGAAAATATATACTATCAATTCTCATTCGTAGTTACTGTTTAACCCATGGACGCCGGGGTAAAATCTGTTCTTGCCTCAAATTAGAATGAAAAAAAAAAAAAAACTATATTTCTCGCCTTAATATCTCAGAAACTACAGCCGTTATGGAAGTGAACTGAAGACCATATTACTCACCAACTCTTCTTCCTAAGAATGAGGGTATCCCAAAGTCTAAAGGTCATTGCATCGATGAGTAATGACGTGCGGAGGAGGACTAGTTTTCGACAGGAGAACATGATATGTTTATGTGTCTGCCCAAGGCCCCAGCTATGGCTTTGTTCTCAAGGTGAGAACTTCTCTGTTACTAGATAAACTAGACACAGTGGTGTCCAAGGCACTCCCTATGGCCCTATCACTGTGTCTCCCCTAGTATCCTTGGAAAGAGGCTTGGCAGGGGTGGATGAGGCAAAAAGTCCACGTGAGGTGGGAATGAAATAGGACAAGAAAGGTTAAGAAAAGATTGTCCTACACATGGCAATTTCACAGAAGACTGAGGTATGGTTGGGCGGGCTAGTGGGAATCTCTGCCGAGTTTTGGTGACAAGTTAAAGTGGCGGCCACTTTGAACTGTGCCAGGAAAACAAGTATAGTTCCAATTGACACACGGCGCTGCCCGGCTATTGATTTTTTGACAGTTCCGATCGACACCAGGCGGATAGGGGTTAAGGAATGTGAAGGAAAGAAGAGTGCACGGTTAATTCATGTTTCCTATAGCTTCTGAAACAATCTTGATTTACAAAAACTGGGTTAAATGTTTTCTACAGGAAGAACAGGGAAGATAAATTGCACAATTTTCTGGTCTTCTCTATGTCTCTAGTTCTTCCTGCAAAGCTAAATCTTAAAGGTACATGGAATTAATCGTATTTACGTACGAAAATCACACCCCTGGGTTGAAGTTAACACTATTAAAATTATTTTTCTCTTGCAACTGCGAATTCTTTTTGCAGGAAATACTAGAGTTCCCAAATTTGTCTTTGTTTCTGTTGAAAAAAAAAAAAAAAAAAACTTTGTCTCCTCCTTTGAGGAGATACAGCGAAATTATAGGGTAAGAATCTCCCACTTCTCGTTCTTCCTGCAAACCTAGTAGGAAGTTACGAGATGGAACCTATCATAAATATAATAATGAATCCAGGCCATCCACATTTCTTTTTAAAGAGCATAATCAGCAATGATGGAAAGGCATCTAACGAGGCGGTACCTCGGATTGCCACCACCGGCAGGTTAGGGCTGGTGGCACAGGGTCCTCCATGTCGCCATCAAGCGACTGTGCCGGCAGTGACTAGTGCAATTTCAGGTCATGCTCGTCAGCAGAGAAGTGAAAGTGCTGCCTTATTCTTCACCAACATCCGTGGTCTTAGTACCAATTTAAATTCAGTTCATTTTTTTCTACAGTCCATATCCCCTCTGGTCCTATTCCTCACAGAACCACAAATCTCACCCTCTACTGAAATATCCCCATTTTGTTTTCCCGGTTACCATCTCTTCACAAACTTCAGTAACAAAGGCGGCACCTGTTGTTATATCAAATCTCAGTATGCAGTTGACACCATTTTAAGCTTTACTTCATCCACTTTTGATTACTCATTGTATAAACAAAATTGTCATAATATTACCAAATATATCTGTGTAGTCTATCGCTCCCCCATTGCTTCTTCGGAACCCAGTGTATTTGATTCCATATCCACACAGTTGTGTAACTTTAACCTAACCGAAATTACCATTCTGGGTGATTTTAACATGCATAATGCTGAATGGTTATTGCATTCTGCAAGGACTGACGATGCTGGTCTAGAGTGTGAGCTGTTTGCAGAATCGTTTAATCTCATGCTAAAGCAACCAACCAGAATACCAGATAATCCTGACAATAATGCCCATCTCTTGGATGTTCTCCTGACAATACAGGATAGAGGTATTGTCTCCACTTTGATCCTCTGACCACAATCTCATCAAAGCCTCATTAGTTAACTCCCCCAAACCTCCCTGTTCCGAACCTGTCAGGCTGACCCGATGACACTTTGATAGGGCAAACTGGGATGGATTTAGAAATTATCTTGCTGACATTCCATGGCAGTCTTTCTTCTCTATTGATACCAATTATACCCAGTCCCACATTTGTGACTTAATACTAGCTGGTATGGCTTTATTCATAGCAAGTCAACAGTTCACTAAAAGATCGAACTCTCCAAACTGGTTCGATAGCAACTGTGTCAGAGTAACAGTCCAGAAGTCATTAGCATATAACTCTTACTTAAAATAAAAAACATCTGAATCACCCTCTCAATTTAAAATTGCCATAAACCATGCAAAAGCTGTATTAAATCTCGCAAAATCAAACTTTCTTCAAAATCAAGCATCAGAGGTACTTAACAACCCTAATGACAATAGAATATTCTGGTCAACACTCAATTCTTTCAATAATACCTTTAAAAAGTCATCATCCATTCCCCCACTAAAATCTTCAGATGGCAACATTATAAATGACCCGCGTGGGAAAGCAGATATCTTTCCCAGCACATTTGCCAGAAATTCTACCATAGAGGAAGCCAGCCAGAATGTCCCAGTATTAGAACTTGACTCTCCCGAATCTGTTCCACTTAAAGTACAGGCAAGTTACGTAAAATCCATCTTACACAATTATTTACCTACCAATAAAGCTCCAGACCCAAATGGAATTCCTCCAATTGTTTTGAAAGTGTTCCCCAGAACTTGCCTCTGTTCTTGCTAAATTATTCAGACTATGCATACGTACTTCTGCATTCCCTAATTCATGGAAAGAAGCCAATATCCACCCAATTCCAACGAAAGGAAGTTCCTCTGACCCCTCTGATTACAGACCAATAGCTGTCACTTCTATTGGTAAGGTATTTGAAACTTTAATATGCACATAGTTAATCATCTTGAATCCAATAGCTTAATTAGTGACAGACAATATTGTTTTCGCAACGAAAGATCCACCATGGACATACTCAATCTCCTGACCCATACCATCCATCAATCAATCGACCTACATGGATAAACTCATGCAGTAGCCCTTGATATTTCTAAAACTTTCGACTGAGTATGGCACCGTTCCCTGTTGTCTAAACTCCCTTGCTATGGACTAAAGTCTTTTGTCTCTTTGATTTTCTCATATCTCAGCGACAGAAAAATAAGAGTAAAAGTAGATGATGTATATTCCAATTTCCACTCAATTAACGATGGCGTGCTGCAGGGATCAGTTCTTTGCTCCAACCCTATTCCTGGTTCATAAATAATCTCTTATCTATCACCCACAATCCCATCCATTCATATGCAGATGACTCAACACTTCATAGTTCATTCACATTCAGACACCCATTTACAAAGTCTGATATCTCTAACTCTCAACTTAGTACAGCCATCTCCATAAATCAAGACTTATCAACAATCAGTGAATGGGGACAAAACAATCTTGTCTCATTTAATGCTAGTAAAACTAAATATATACAATTTACTAATAAACAGTTATTGCCAGATTCGTATATTATCTTCAGTGGTACAAATATTCCCATCGCCAAAAGTATTGAATTTCTCGGTGTCTCACATAACAATGCCCTCAGCTCGACCTCTCATATCAGATCACTTGCTAGAACTGCTTCAAAGAAACTTGGATGATTATACAGAGTCCGTAACTTCTTTACTGACGAGCATTTAGCTATAATTTATAAGAGTCATGTGTGCTCTCAGCTTCAATAATGCTCACCCTTGTGGAATGGATGTGGAGAGGTTGCATTAAAACAAGTAGACAAAATTCAGAGCAAAGCTGTTAGAATTATTAATAATCCTGCTATTACTAATAAACAACCTCCCCTACAAGTAAGAAGGAATGTTGCCTCCCTTGCATTATTTTACAGATATTGTTATAGCAAATGCTCAGACGAAGTTGCATCCATTGTGCCACCTCTCCATGCCTTCCCTCGTGCTACACGGGCATCTGGTAGCGCCCATGACTGGAATGTCACTCAGCCATATTGCAGAACTTTTGCCTATCAGAAGTCTTTCATTCCCTGAACTGCATCTCTCTGGATCTCGCTTCCCCAGAGTTGTTTTTCCTCAAAACTTCAACCTACAGCTGTTCAAGTCTAACTGTTACAGATACTTTATGAACAGAGGACACCAGTAATCTGGTGTATGGATTAGTTTTTTTACTCATTTGTTTTTCCTTCCTCTCTTCTGTTAAAAAAAAAAAATAAATCAAGGTCCGTGTTCTCGTCAGCTAACCCATTGAGTCCAGCATTTATTCTCGCCAACTCTTCTCACAGCCGAGCATTCCTGAGAAAATTTTCTATTTTTAAACCCCCCCTGTGGCGGGGGGGACACAACCTGGCCGCACTATGGGGTGGTACTACTACTCTGCGGCCAGGTTGTGTTAGGAAGAATACTGCCACCGTATTCCCTGCGTGTCGTAAAAGGCGACTAAAAGGGGCGGGGTGAGGGGACTAGGGACCCCCTCCTCTGTTTTTTAGTTCCTAAAAAGAGACAGGCCAGAGAAAGGGATGGGGGATGGAGTTATTCCCATACCCTGAAGATTGGGTCTATGAATGTGCGTGGATGTAGTACAATTGAGGCTAAAAGGGAGGAGACTGGGAGAATGTTTGTGAGAAGAAAGTTGGATGTGTTAGCTTTGAGTGAAACCAAGATGAAAGGGAAGGGGGAATCTATGTTTGGAAGTGTGAATGGAAGATTGTCAGGTGTTCATAGAGGAAGGGCAAGAGAAGGTGTGGCCTTGTTAGTGAGTCCGGAAGTACAGCAGTGTGTGATTGAATGGAAGGAGGTGTCATCGAGACTGATGTGGGTGAAAGCGAAATTTGAACGTGAGTTGTGGGTGTTTGTGAGTGCATATGGGCCTGGTAGTGAAAGGGATGAACAAGAGAGGGAGTCTTTCTGGAATGATGTTGATGAGTGTCTGCAGAGTTTTGGAGCGAATGTGAATGTGGTAATGATGGGAGATCTGAATGCTAGAGTGGGAAATGTAGCAGTTGAAGGCGTAGTTGGTATGCATGGTGTGCCTGGAAGAAATGAAAATGGGGAACGAATGATAGCGATGTGTGTTGAGCGAGAGATGGTGATTGGGAATACGCTGTTTGAGAAGAAAGATATTTATAAGTATACATGGGCGAGACAGGAGGGTGGAAGGGTTGTTGATAGAGCCTTGATGGACTATGTGGTTGTGTCTAGGAATGTAATAGGAAGATTGTTGGATGTGAGAGTTCTGAGAGGGGAGGGTGGAGGAATGTCTGACCACTACCTGGTGGAGGGAAAGTTAAGAGTAGGTAAGAGATGGGTGAGAGCTGGGAGGGTTAGGTGTGGCAGGGAGGTTTTGAAAGTGAGTGAGTTGGATAAAAGAGAGAAAAAGATAGAGTATCAGGAGAAATTGAAAGATGAGTGGAACGCAGTGAAAGATCGGTAAAATGGCAGCGTGGAGGAGGAATGGCAGTTGTTTAAGAGTGCTGTGGTGGGGCATGCAGAAGAGGTGTGTGGTGTGAGACGTGTGGGTGGTGGTGTAAGAAAAGGAAGTGAATGGTGGTGCGAGGAAGTAAGTATGGCTGTGGCTGAGAAGAGACGTGCATATGAAGTGTGGCTGCAGAGGAAGGATGAGTTGTCATATGAAAGGTATAAGGAAAAGAGGAATAGAGCGAGAAAGGCTGTGCGTGATGCTAAAGTGGCAGCAGATGAGAGGTGGGGTAGGCGGCTGACAGAGAATTTTCAACAGAATAAGAAAATGTTTTGGAAGGAGGTGAAAAGGGTGCGAAAGGGAGAGTCTGGGAAGGAAGAACGAATAAAAGCAGAGGATGGAAGGATGTTAATTGAGATGGATGCAGTAAGGAAGAGATGGGCAGAGTATTTTGAAAGATTGTTAAATGTAGAGGAGGAAAGCGTGGCTGAGATTGTGGCGGATGGAAAGGTGCAAGGAATAAATGTGATGGGAGAGTTGAATGATTCTTTGATCACGAAGGAGGAAGTGGAGAAGGCAGTAAAGGAGATGAAAACAGGGAAAGCTGCAGGTATGGATGGGTGTGCTGTGGAATGCCTGAAGGGTGGTGGAGTGACTATTGTTGACTGGTTAGTAAGATTATTGAATGTGTGCTTTGAGAAAGGTATGGTGCCAATTGACTGGGCAAGTGCTTGTGTGGTCCCGTTGTATAAAGGCAAGGGTGATAAGTATGAATGTACTAGCTTTAGGGGTATAAGTCTGTTGAGTGTTGTAGGTAAAGTGTATGGTAGAGTGTTAATTATGAGAGTTAGAGAGGGTACAGAGGGAGTGATTAGTGATGAGCAGTGTGGTTTTAGGAGAGGGAGGGGATGCGTTGATCAGGTGTTTGCTGTGAGACAAGTGTGTGAAAAGTATTTAGCGAAAGGCAAGGATGTGTTTTGGGCATTTATGGATTTAGAGAAAGCGTATGATAGAATTGATAGGGAGGCTTTGTGGACTGTTTTAAGATTGTATGGACTTGATGGTAGGTTACTAAAAGGGGTGAAAAGTTCTTATGTAAATAGTAGAGCGTGTGTAAGAGTGGGAAATGCTGTGAGTGATTGGTTTCCCGTGAGAGTGGGGCTGCGATAGGGATGTGTGATGTCGCCTTGGTTGTTTAATATTTACATGGATGGTGTTGTAAGGGAGGTGAATGCAAGAGTTTTAGGTGGTCTGAGTCTGGTAAATGTTGATGGAGGAGAGTGGAATCTGAAGCAGCTGCTGTTTGCAGATGATACTGCACTGGTGACTGATTCAGAGGAGAGATTGAGACAGTTGGTAGAGGAGTTTGGAAGGGTGTGTGAAAGGAGGAAATTGAAAGTAAATGAGAATAAGAGTAAAGTGATGAAGTGTACGAGGTTGATAGATGGTAGGGGGATGAATATAGTTCTGAATGGTGAGTTGCTTGAGGAGGTAGATTGTTTTAAATATCTAGGGTCACATGTTGCTGTGGATGGAAGAATAGATGCAGAAGTGAAGTTTAGAATAAATGAAGTAGGAAAGGTGCTGGGAGGAATGGAAAAAGTGTTTAAATGTTGTTCGCTTAGAATGGATGTAAAGAGAAGGCTGTATGAGGGTGTTGTGGTACCGACTGCATTATATGGGGCTGAAACATGGAATATGGGTGTAGCAGAGAGGAAAAGTTTGAATGTAATGGAGATGAGATGTCTGAGGAGTATGTGTGGAGTGACGCGTATGGATCGAGTGCGAAATGATGAAGTGCGAAGAAGAACTGGAGTTGTTCGGGAGATGGCTGGTAGAGTTGAGCAGAGGGTGTTGCAATGGTTTGGGCATATGGAGAGAATGGATAATGATCGATTGGTGAAAAAGATAACTAGATCTGATGTGAGAGGTGTAAGACTGAGAGGAAGACCACGAATAGGATGGATGGACAGTGTGAAGAGAGTGCTGGATGCGAGAGGGATGTCTGTTGAGCAAGGAAGAGTGGCTGTGCGTGACAGAAATAAATGGAGAGAAATTGTGAATGAATAAGTGATGACGCAGCCCTGAGGGGATATTCTCCCGCATTTGGTCTGATCAGCTAGTCAGGTCAGGTGCGGGTAAGGGGATGGGTCTGTTATGATGTGGCAGGGGTAAACCAGTTCTGCTGTCGGGCCCTGCAGTGGATGTCACTGATTGCATTGCGCAGTTGACCCTTGTGCGGTGTGATGCGGTGAGGATCTGTCCGTTCTCCCCTTTGGGGCTAAGATGCGAATGAATGTCTTTGAATGGATGAGTAAATGGAGAGTGAGTCATCCTGTCTCGGCTACCTCCCTTTCCTTGGGAGAAGCAGCCTAGGTATATAGATAGATAGATAGTTATCTCTGCTAATACTTAACCAAAAAAAAAAAAAAAAAAGTCATAATACTCTCCAATCCTTCGACTTCAAGCTGATGGTCCCATATTGTCTGTGAAGGACGTGTAGTCAGAGACTATGAGTGAAGAAAGGGGGCAATTCTTGTTTTTTGCCCATACCTGTATGCAGGGCAGCTTTGTGGTGACAATGAAGGCTTATACTGGCCCTCCACTATAATAACACTTCTGGAAGACAACAGTCCACCACAAACACCATTTCCATGTACGTTTATCAAAAATGTGGCGGGAGTGCTGCTGTGAATCTTGTAACCATAGCAACTACCTTGAGGCACGGTGTCTCAGGTATAGGCACGTGCGCTTGCTCACCTCACCTTCGCTTCACTACCACCGCAATAAGGGGCCGTCACACTGGGACAAGAATGGCTAACATGCGAGCCAGTTTTGCGAGCTGCTAGTCCAACTGACCCACGTTGAGCAAGACTGCGCTTCCGAGGTGAAATGGATAACAATTTTTGTTCTCAGTTTGTTGGTGGAATTAAAACTCAAATGAGCCTATATTAATATTATAACTGGTGAGAAAATATTCTGCTATCACAGACGAAAACTTTACCTAAAATTCTTAAGTACATACAGTTAAAATATTTTGTGGGTTTTATTTTTATTTTTTATTTTTTTTATTATTATTATTTTTTTTTTGGTGACATGAAATCAGTGTTTGGACACTCTAGTGACCAGCCACGGAGGCTGTCTGTTTTGATTCCAAACAACTGATGGAAAGGACATTGTTACTGTGACCATTCGATATGGATCCTGTGGGAAGGAAAAGTTTAGTAGACTGTCTTGTTGCTCTGGAGTTGTTGAAGTATGTGAGGCGGTTGCAGAATCTGAGGAAAAGGGAGTGGGTACGTCCGTGGCTGGCAAGGAGAGGTGACAAGAGTGTATACAACACTCCTGTGAGGGAACTCAGGCTGGAGGACCAGGACTTGTTCCGCTTCTTCCACCGAGTGAACTAGGAACAATTTTTGGAAATCCTTTCGTTTATTGAACCCCTCATTAGGAAAAAGAATACCGGGATGAGGAAGGCAGTGATGGCACGAGAGCGATTATTAGTTACCCTGAGGTATTTAACCAAAAGTAAGAGTTGGTTTAGCTTATTCTCCAGGAAAAAAAAAAAAAATCCAGAAAGTGTTAAAAAAATGTTTCACAGTTTCAGATTGGAGAATTAATCATTGCTACTTAATATTAAGTGTAATTAGTTCAATCACCATATTCATTTCACAACCCAGCATGTTATGTTGGCCGTAATTATTGTTTTGGACATATGGTATTTGTGTCAGAAACAGCCCCAGAGTTTGTATAATCATGCAGTATATTTTGGAAAATGAACTTTGGATTCTGTAATTGAAGAAATAGTAAAGATTTAGCTAAGTACACAATTTTTCCAGCAGTGAAACTGTGCTTCTGTATTGCTTTTTAAACGTCATTAACTCAACATTCGTTGTAACAGATATACGGTATATATATATATTGTGTGTGTGTGTGTGTGTGTGTGTGTGTGTGTGTGTCTATATATCACAAAGTACGTTTCTGTACTAGACTTTTCTTTTTTTAATGTTTATATATGACAAGGTATTGTTGTGAAATATATATGTTTTTTATTTGAGCAGGTTATTATTCTTAACAACTTTCATTTCGATTTTTTTAATGTCTAAATATTGTATGTGAGTAATCTGAATGTGATTTTTTTTTTTTTGTATATATACTTTTATTTAGTAATGTACTCTTGTGTACACATGTAGGTATAGTCAGTAATGTTTGCATATTAGGTATCTTGATGGACCAAGAGCTTAAACTTTTTTTTTTTTTAATATAAAAAGTATGAACATAATGTAATTCTTTTGTAATCCGTACTTTTGAAATGGATGATAGGGAAGGGCATAATCATGGTTTTTGTGTGTGTGACTTTATTTCAGTTTAATGTGTAAGTTACTGAATGAGTGGAACTGGAGACCTTTATGTTAATAACAAAATGGTGTAATGAAAGCTCAATAAGAGGTCAATGTATTTATTCAAACAATTTTTATTACCCTGTGCATCTTTTTAATAATCAGAGAATGAAACAAACAACCACATACCAAAATTGGGGAAAAATTTAATTTGGCACCATAAAAAGGCCTCAACATTGCCATACCGACATCGAGAGGTCATCTTCATCATCATCATCATCATCCGGACCTCCTTTCCCACCCCAGGGCAGGGCGAGTAGTAGCAATGTCCAGACAGCTCAAATTTACCCAATCCATTGGGCCACGCTTCCATTCACTCACCATTCAAGCCACTGGAATCATGGCTCTATCGGATGCGTCAAAAACATTCACAACTTTCTGTAGCTTCACATAAACGTATCCGATAGTGTCTATCCGGACGCTGGCACTTTAAAAAGGGGTGCCAAATCCCTGATCATGCACTTCTTCTCACAACATTCATCCAGCTTGCTAGATCTCTTGTCAGTTCCCTAGCCTCAGCGACTTCCAAACCTCTCTTCCTCACACACTCATCCACCAAATCTCTTCACCTTCTCCTTGGTCTACCTTGCCTCCTCCATCCTTCCAAACTCGCTCAGATATACCTTTTTCACCACTCTTTTGTTATCCATTTTCTCCACATGAACATACTATCTCAATACACTTTCATCGATTCTGGTGTCCACCGACTTCCTCACTTCACATCTTTCACGAATCACATTATTTCGTATCTATCCACCTTCTGTACTCCACATACATTCCTCAGCAATCCCATCTCCACTGCTCTTTCTCTTGACTTTTCATTTTCATGCCACACCACTGTCTCACATCCATATGTTAAAGTTGGCACTAACACTCCTTCACGTAAGCCTCGTGCAGCTGCAACACTCAAGCCTCTGTTTCTTATCAAGGCCTTCATTGCACCAGCTAGTTTTCATCCTTGTGTCACTCTATTTTCCACTTCTTTTGCACATTTTCCTCTTCTTCTGTCACTGTACCCAGGTATATTCCATCCATCACCATTCATCACCAACGTCATCCCCCTCACCATTACTAGTGTTTTTACTCCTCTCATCACCCCATCCTATTGAACAACCATGGGGACATCAAACAACCTTGTCGCACACTTACATCGATCTTGAACCATTCACTTAGATGTCCATTAACCACTATACAAGCTTCACTACCATCATAAAAAGTCTTGACGGAACCTAGCAGCTTACCATCTACACCGTACATGCGCAAAACTTTCCAGAATCCTTCTCTGTTCACGTGGTCATATGCTTTCTCCAGATCCAGGCTTTTCCCAGACCCTCAAGAGAGGTTACTTGGTGATACAGGTTCTTCGTAGATCACCCTATGGATGTTGGCAAAATATTTTTTGTTTGTCTTCGGGAAGCTCTGATGAATACCAGAGCTGGGCAGTATCTAAATACATTTGTATTTAAAAACGTATTATTAAAAATATTTGTGTATTTAGAATTGAGTTTATAAATAAATTGGTTTTAGTGTATTTAAATATAGTATGCAAATAAATTAAGGAGTATTTATATACGATGTATTTAAATCCTCAAAATAAAAAAAATTAATTACTTTTTTACCACTTATTTTGGTCATAAACCCGTCCAACTATCTGGCAACTTTCATCAGTGAACACGGTGTGAGCATAGATATAAATAAGCCTAGATGCCGCATGACACTACTGAAGATGTGTCCGCGGCCGCCATCTTAGAACGGTCGAGGCAGACGATGTCGTGTTCCTGACGATGGGCAAAGTTGACCACTATTTACCTAGAAATGCAACAGCACTGTCCTGCTTTTGGGTGTAGAAAACATCGGAATATATCTATGGTAACACCGATAGCACGATAGGCTCAACTGTCTGGTTATGCAAACGTCCCCCAGCTGCTTCAATATCCCCCGAAAGGAGGATGGTGGGTTGCAAAAGGGAAATTTAAGCCTGAAGTCCACCGAGTTCACGTTTCAGATGAACCAGGAACCACATCCATTACCACCACAACAACAGCCACCACCATAACAACCATCACCACAACCACCACTACCACAACCACCACCACCACCACCACCACAACCACCACCACTACCACAACAACAACAGCAATCACTGCTACCACCACCACATCCACGATCACAACCACCACCACCACAACAGCAACAACAACTACAACCACCACCCCAACAACAATCACCACCACAACAACAATCACCACCACAACAACAATCACCACCACAACAACAATCACCACCACAACAACAATCACCACCACAACAACAATCACCACCACAACAACAATCACCACCACAACAACAACCACCACCATCACAACAACCACCATCACCACAACCACAACCACATCAACCACCATCATCACAACAATAACCACCACCACAACAATAACACAAAAACAACCACCACCATCACAACAACCACCATCACTACAACAACCACCATCACTACAACAACAACCATCACTACAACAACAACCATCACTACAACAACAACAACCACAGCAACAACAACCACCACAACAATAATCACCACCACCACCATCACAACAAACACCACAACGATAAACACCACATCAACAACCACAACAACCATCACCACAACAATAACCACCACAGCAACAACCACAACAACCATCACCATAACAATAACCACCACCACAACCACCACAACCACAAGAACAACAGTAATAACAACCACAACAATGTCAAACACAATAACAAAAACCACAACAACAACCACAACATCCACCACCGCAACAACAACAACCACAACATCCACCACCACCACAACAACAACATCAACCTCAACCACCACCATCACAACAACCACTAGCACATCATCTACCATCATCACAACAATAACCACCACCACAACAATAACACAAAAACAACCACCACCATCACAACAACCACTAGCACATCAACCACCATCATCACAACAATAACCACCATCACAACAATAACCATCACTGCAAGAACCACCATCACTACAACAATAACCACCACCACAACCACCACCACCACAACAACAACCACCACCACAACAATAATCATCACCACCACCACCACCATCACAACAAACGCCACAACAATAACCACCACAGCAACAACCTCAACAACCATCACCACAACAATAACCACCACCACAACCACCACCACAACAACCACCACCACCACAACAACAGTAATAACAACCAAAACAATGTCAAACAATAACAACAACCACAACAACAACATCAACCTCAACCATCACCATCTCAACAACCACTACCACATCAACTACCATCATCACAACAATAACCACCACCACAACAATAACACAAAAACAACCACCACCATCACAACAACCACTAGCACATCAACCACCATCATCACAACAATAACCACCATCACAACAACCACCATCACTACAACAACCACCATCACTACAACAACCACCATCACTACAACAACCACCATCACTACAACAACCACCATCACTACAACAACCACCATCACTACAACAACAACAGCCACAACAAAAACCACCACCACAACAATAATCATCACCACCACCACCACCATCACAACAAACGCCACAACAATAACCACCACAGCAACAACCACAACAACCATCACCACAACAATAACCAACACCACAACCACCACCACCACAAGAACAACAGTAATAACAACCACAACAATGTCAAACAATAACAACAACCACAACAACAACCACAACATCCACAGCCGCAACAACAACATCCACCACCACCACAACAACAACAACCTCAACCACCACCAAAACAACCACCATTATAACCACCATCACAGCAACCACCACCACCACAACAACAACCACCACAACAACCACAACAACCACCACTGACACAACAACCACCACCACCAACACAATAACCACCGCCATCACCAACACAACAACAACAAACCACCATCATCACCACCACCACCACAACAACAGAAACCACCACCACCACAGCAACCACCACCACTACCACTACAATAACCACCATCATCACCATCACAATAATAACCATCATCACCACCATCACAGCAACCACCACCACTACCACTACAATAACCACAATCACCACCATCACAATAATAACCATCATCACCACCACCACAACAATAACACTATCTCCACCTCCACAACAACAGCATTCATTTTCATAGTCTGAATTCACTCTAAAACAAGCCCCACGATTACATGCCTGACCGCTCCAAGATGGCGGCCGCACAGACGCATCTCCGCTGTACTGAAGAATGGGCGATGCGGCATCAAGTTTTATTTATATCTATGGGTGTGAGTCACGAGTTTAGTTCCATCAGTCAGGGTTGCCAGGTCTGGCATGATTATGCCAGTTTGGCGTAATTCATGAGCGGCTGGCATGAAAATGTCTATTCCATATGCCAGGTAAACATTTTGCATGTATTTAAAATGTATTTACAAATGTATTTAAATACAACTGATGTATTTAGCATTAAATAATTTCCTAAAATGTATTTAGTATTTAGTTTTTAATACATTTCTCCCATGTATTTAGTATTTAAATACATTCACTGTACTTAGTGCCCAGCTCTGATAAATACGTAATTATTAGATGACCTGTTTTACTGCCAAGCTATGTTGTGTGATTGGTGTGTGTGTGTGTGTGTGTGTGTGTGTGTGTGTGTGTGTGTGTGTGTGTGTGTGTGTGTGTGTGATGGAGGCAATCCTGGACGTAGTCCCATCAATTTCCTTATCTATAGCAGCGTCGAAGGAGGATGTCCTTCTGTTTCTGCGGCGAGTTGATGCTGTTGTTGGTGATGCATCAGGCTTGGGGGACGGACTAGGCCAGTGGTTCTCAACTCGTTTCAGGCCAAGGACCACCAGCCCAGTTAAAAAAAATATCGTGAACCATTTCATTTTTGATTAATGATAAATAAAGCATAGACAACAAACATTTTGGTTTGAAACATAGTTCTTTAATAGGAATAATGCAATAAAATAAATGGTCAATTATTTATTTTGATAAAATTATTCGTACTGCATTTTCAATAAATTTAAAATTATGTGCACCAATCTCCAGTTTAATACCAACTATACTGAACGTCCTGTGGCCCACCCAAAAAGTCACCATGGACCACCAGTGGGCCATGTACCACCAGATGAGAAACACTGGACTAGGCGATGGCACAGAGGATGATGATGTGCTGACTCCAGAAGAAGGCGTAGGTGTTAGGCTTATTGAGGTAGATGGTGTTGATACTTTTGACGAGGGAGGTGTGGGCTGCTGAGATCCAGGGACATTGAATGCAATCTGCTCAACCAGGTGTTTCTCACAGATAGTTATTACAGTTTCATCCGTCATCTGACATTTCTCCCTGCAGTAAAGTCAAAATTCATAACCAAAGCTGCCTTAAAAGGAGTGATACATGAATCTGGGCCACCAAACTCAGGATGATAGAAGGGGAAAAAGGGACATGGTTCATACATACAAAATAACAAATCATTCGTAGGCATTTCCCTTCGACGAAAGTGGATATATCCAATAATGAAAAACATATGCAAAATAACCTTACCCACATCTGCAGTGTGGTGAAAAATATGTCGCAAAGCACAGTGTGAAAACAGCAGTTTCCCAGTATAACACAGTAAATGTGAACACCAAATAACCACGACCTTGCAGCCTAACTACAGAATGGTGGAATTATATCCCAAAATATGCCTGTATACAGTAAATCCCCTGTGTTACACAATCTTAATTAATTTTGAGATTGAGCACACATGATCATCCTTGCTATCACTGCCCGATATCGGAAACAAACAGGTGAACAAGACATCTCATGAATGGCTTCAGCTATCAACATTAAACTTTTTGGGTATCAAGGTATGGTCAAAATCCTGGACGAGTTCGGAAATGGGCATTAGGGGTCAAGGTCACCAAAATGGCCGCCAAAGGTAAACTGAAAGGTATTACGTGTTTGTAGCCCTCGATAGCTGATGTCATGAAACTGCAGGCATGATAAAATGAGATACTCCTCAAAACATCAGAAGCCATCTCACGATGGCTTCTAGTGTTTAGAGAAGTATCTCATTTTATCATACCTGCACTTTTGTAACATCAGCTATCATGGCATAGAATCACGTAATACCCTTCAGAGAGAGAGAGAGAGAGGGAGGGAGGGAGGGAAGCTTAACAGCCAACACTTTTACCTTTGCTTGAGGAGAAAGAGCATACGAGGAAGTATGGGATGATCCTCGTACAAAGCCAACATAAACGAAAATGAATAAAAAAAACTCCCACTTAGGCTATACACCACGAGCAGGTCCACCGGGAGTGCAGTGAATTCTCTTTACCTCTCATTGAAAAGAGCCCTTCAGCTTTCCAAATTTAGTCTACATATCACCTGAGAGAATAATTTCCCATTAGTTCAAAATAAGAATGAAAGCCATGTAACCTTTGTTGAAAATTTTGACACCTGTAAAATATGGTACCAGTATGTCTCATCTTTACCTTACAATATACAGTATTTGAATAGAAACCTAGTATGAAGGGGTCATGACTAAACCTACCAGATAAAATTAAATATTTGTTTACAATTTTGTAGACCCAATCTTCAGGGTATGGGGATAACTCCATCCGCCATCCCTTTCTCTGGCCTGTCTCTTTTTAGGAACTAAAAAACAGAGGAGGGGGTCTCTAGTCCCCTCACTCCGCCCCTTTTAGTCGCCTTTTACGACACGCAGGGAATACGGTGGTAGTATTCTTCCTAACACAACCTGGCCGCAGAGTAGTAGTACCACCCCATAGTGCGGCCAGGTTGTGTCCCCCCTGCCACAGGGGGGTGCGAAAGGGAGAGTCTGGGAAGGAAGAACGAATAAAAGCAGAGGATGGAAGGATGTTAATTGAGATGGATGCAGTAAGGAAGAGATGGGCAGAGTATTTTGAAAGATTGTTAAATGTAGAGGAGGAAAGGGTGGCTGAGATTGTGGCGGATAGAAGGGTGCAAGGAATAAATGTGTTGGGAGAGTTGAATGATTCTTTGATCACGAAGGAGGAAGTGGAGAAGGCAGTAAAGGAAATGAAAACAGGGAAAGCTGCAGGTATGGATGGGTGTGCTGTGGAATGCCTGAAGGGTGGTGGAGTGACTATTGTTGACTGGTTAGTAAGATTGTTGAATGTGTGCTTTGAGAAAGGTATGGTGCCAATTGACTGGGCAAGTGCTTGTGTGGTCCCGTTGTATAAAGGCAAGGGTGATAAGTATGAATGTACTAGCTTTAGGGGTATAAGTCTGTTGAGTGTTGTAGGTAAAGTGTATGGTAGAGTGTTAATTATGAGAGTTAGAGAGGGTACAGAGGGAGTGATTAGTGATGAGCAGTGTGGCTTTAGGAGAGGGAGGGGATGCGTTGATCAGGTGTTTGCTGTGAGACAAGTGTGTGAAAAGTATTTAGCGAAAGGCAAGGATGTGTTTTGGGCATTTATGGATTTAGAGAAAGCGTATGATAGAATTGATAGGGAGGCTTTGTGGACTGTTTTAAGATTGTATGGACTTGATGGTAGGTTACTAAAAGGGGTGAAAAGTTTTTATGTAAATAGTAGAGCGTGTGTAAGAGTGGGAAATGCTGTGAGTGATTGGTTTCCCGTGAGAGTGGGGCTGCGATAGGGATGTGTGATGTCGCCTTGGTTGTTTAATATTTACATGGATGGTGTTGTAAGGGAGGTGAATGCAAGAGTTTTAGGTGGTCTGAGTCTGGTAAATGTTGATGGAGGAGAGTGGAATCTGAAGCAGCTGCTGTTTGCAGATGATACTGCACTGGTGACTGATTCAGAGGAGAGATTGAGACAGTTGGTAGAGGAGTTTGGAAGGGTGTGTGAAAGGAGGAAATTGAAAGTAAATGAGAATAAGAGTAAAGTGATGAAGTGTACGAGGTTGATAGATGGTAGGGGGGATAAATATAGTTTTGAATGGTGAGTTGCTTGAGGTAGATTGTTTTAAATTACTAGGGTCACATGTTGCTGTGGATGGAAGAATAGATGCAGAAGTGAAGTTTAGAATAAATGAAGTAGGAAAGGTGCTGGGAGGAATGAAAAAAGTGTTTAAATGTCATTCGCTTAGAATGGATGTAAAGAGAAGGCTGTATGAGGGTGTTGTGGTACCGACTGCATTATATGGGGCTGAAACATGGAATATGGGTGTAGCAGAGAGGAAAAGTTTGAATGTAATGGAGATGAGATGTTTGAGGAGTATGTGTGGAGTGACGCGTATGGATTGAGTGCGAAATGATGAAGTGCGAAGGAGAACTGGAGTTGTTCGGGAGATGGCTGGTAGAGTTGAGCAGAGGGTGTTGCAATGGTTTGGGCATATGGAGAGAATGGATAATGAGCGATTGGTGAAAAAGATAACTAGATCTGATGTGAAACGTGTAAGGCTGAGAGGAAGACCACGAATAGGATGGATGGACAGTGTGAAGAGAGCGCTGGATGCGAGAGGGATGTCTGTTGAGCAAGGAAGAGTGGCTGTGCGTGACAGAAATAAATGGAGAGAAATTGTGAATGAATAAGTGATGACGCAGCCCTGAGGGGATATTCTCCCTCATTTGGTCTGATCAGCTAGTCAGGTCAGGTGCGGGTAAGGGGATGGGTCTGTTATGATGTGGCAGGGGTAAACCAGTTCTGCTGTCGGGCCCTGCTGCGGATGTCACTGATTGCATTGCGCAGTTGACCCTTGTGCGGTGTGATGAGGTGAGGATCTGTACGTTCTCCCCTTTGGAGCTAAAATGCGAATGAATGTGTTTGAATGGATGAGTAAATGGAGAGTGAGTCGTCCTGTCTCGGCTACCTCCCTTTCCTTGGGGGAAGCAGCCTAGGTATATAGATAGATAGATAGATTTTTGTAGAACCAATACAAATTGGTATAAGTCATTTATTACAATAATGCCCATCGGGTATTCAAACCAATGCTATGATATTAACTCCTTAAATTAGGGGTGGTCTTCTCTATGAGTTTTCCTTTGCAAGTGTCTCGTAGCTTAGGAGTTGTTTGATTATGTTAGGTTAGGTTAGGTTAGGTTATTTGAATAAAAAAAGGGGAGAAAATGGTTTTCAGCGGGAATTAGTCACATTTGCACGTTTTTCACCTCCTTCCAAAACATTTTCTTATTCTGTTGAAAATTCTCACTCAACCGCCTACCCCACCTCTCATCTGCTGCCACTTTAGCACCACTCACAGCCCTTCTCTCTCTGTTCCTCTATTCCTTATACCTCTCGTATGACACTTCATCCTTCCTCTGAAGCCACACTTCATTATGTACGTCTCTTCTCAGCCACAGCCATACTTACTTCCTCGCACCACCATTCACTTCCCTTTCTTACACCACCACCCATTCGTCTCACGCCACACACGTCTTCCGAATGCCCCACCACAGCACTCTTAAACAACTGCCATTCCACCTCTACATTGCCATTCTCCTGATCTCTCACTTTCTCTCTCCCTCTCTCTCTCTCTTTCTGGATATATATATATATATATATATATATATATATATATATATATACAGATATATATATATATATATATATATATATAGATAGATAGATAGATAGACAGACAGATAGATAGATAGATAGATACCTATCAATCTATTGTCAGAAGCCTTTATCCCATAAGGGATGTCCACAAACAAATCGCCTCCATGTCGCCCTGTCACCGCCATTTCACTGCCCTGCTTACTGCTCATAACCCCATCCCTCATATACCTCTCGACTCCATCTTTCCACCTCATCCTTGGCCTCCCCCTCCTCCCCCCTCCTCCCCTCTCACATACACTCTCCTCGTCAGTCTCTCTCACTCTTTCTCTCTCTCTCTCTC
This sequence comes from Coenobita brevimanus, assembly GCF_032717465.1. NCBI lineage: Eukaryota > Metazoa > Arthropoda > Malacostraca > Decapoda > Coenobitidae > Coenobita > Coenobita brevimanus. Next base: position 27,477,404 of record NC_136997.1, read on the forward strand.
TCTCCTTTATTTCCACATGGCCAAACCCCCTCAATGTGTTCTATCACATCCACATCCACACCACAACGCTCCTTTATTTCCTCATTTGTCACCCTGTCTCTCCATGTGACTCCACAGGCTCCTCTTAAAAAACTCATTTTCACTGCTCAGACTCTTGACTTTGTGTCCTTCCAACAACGTCCAAGCTTCACTTCCATACATTAGAGTTGGTATCACAATACTGTCATGTAGTAACTTTTTCACTTCCATGCTCACTTCCCTGTTTCTTATCACTGCTTTCAAGGAACAAGCAACCTTTCTTTCCTGCTGAACTCTTTCAAGCACTTCACTCTCCAAACCTCCATCCTTACTCATCACACTACCCAAGTACTTAAACGTACTCACATTTTCCAATTCCTCACCATCCAACCTCGCTATACATTCACTGACTTCACCTGTCTCAAAGACCATCACTTTACTCTTCCCTACATTCACCTTTAGATTCCGTTTCTTACACACTCTCCTAAACTCATCCACCAAGCCTTGCAGCCCCCCTTTGTCTTCAATCAACAACACAGTATCATCTGCAAACAACAGTACAGGGAGTTTCCAAACACTACCCTCTCTCACAAGGGCCACTCCAGCATCCACTACCCTACATTGTACCTCTTTTATTACCCCATCCATGTACAGATTGAACAACCATGAAGACATGACACATCCCTGTTTCAACCCAAACTTCAAAGAAAAAAATTCACTCAGTTCACCATCCACACGCACTGCAGTCTTAGCACCATCATACATACTCTTCACAGCATTCAACAACATCCCATCTGCTCCATATATTCTTAATACTTTCCACAATCCTTGTCTATCCACACTGTCATATGCTTTCTCCAAATCCATGAAAGCCGCATACAACTTCTTTCCCTTCTCTAGAAACTTTTCCACTAAAGATCTAAGAATGAATATCTGATCTACGCAACCTCTTCCCTTCCTAAAGCCTCCCTGTTCTTCTCCAACTAATTCCTCTATTCTTTCTCTAACTCTGTCAATGAGTATCCTACTATACACTTTTCCTATTATACCAAGAAGACAAATGCCCCTGTGATTACCACACACTTCTTTTTCCCCTTTTCCTTTGAACAAGGGAATAATTATTCCTGACTTCAAATCCTCTGGGACTCTACCTTCCTCCCAGACCAATCTGCACATCTTCCACATCCATTCTACTACTATCTCTCTCCCATGCTTCAGCATTTCACCACACACTCCATCAACTCCTGGAGCTTTCGCCAATTTAAATTTCTTCATTGCTTTCACAACTTCTATCCTACTGATTTCTTCCTATCTTCTCACCTCCCTCCTTCTCCCAGCCATTCCCCAGCCACTTATACTCGCATTACTTCCATCCTCAATGTTCAACATTTCCTTAAAATGTTCTCTCCATCTGCTCACTTTTTCTTCCTTCTCCACTAGTAATCTACCATTTTTATCTTTCACTCCCCTGCTAACTTCACTTGCACCCTGTCTTACTCTCTTCACCTCATTCCAGAACATTTTCTCACAGTCCCTCCAGTTTACACTCAAATTCCTTCCAAATTCCTCATCCACTGTCTTCTTACTCTCTCTTACTAATCTTTTCACCTCTCTCTTCCTTTCTACATATAACTCTCTCGTCCGCCTCTCTACTCTTCAATGCCCCTATTTCTCATCCATTCATTGTATGCTTTCTTCTTTTGTGCCACAGCCTGTCTCACCTCTTCATTTCACCACACTGTTCCTTGCACCCCCCTCCGTCTTCTCTTCATCCCACACACCACATCACATGCTGCACATATTTCATCTGTAAATATCCTGCATACTCCTTCCACATCCCCTATCTGCTCCAATTCATATTTGGCCAATTGTTCCTCCACTTCTTTCTTATAATCTGCCTTTTTCTCATCGCCTTGTAACCTTTCCACTCTCCTTGCAAATACTCCTTCCTCCCGTCCTTCCCTTCTTCTATTTCTCCATCTTATTTGGATCTTGATTCTGGCCACCACCAAGTAGTGGTCAGAAAGTCCACTCCCCCAACCTCTGTAAGCTCTTGTATCCATTATACATCTTCGCATCCTTTCATCCACACACACATAATCAATCATTGCCTTCCTTACATTCAGTTCACCACCCACCCTTCTCATCACTCGCCATGTATACCTGTGGATCATTTTATGCATGAAGAGGGTATTGGCTATCACCAACCCACTCCCAGAACAAATGTCCACTAACGCACTCCCATTCTCATCTATCTCAGCAGGCACACCCCACTCACCAACTATTCCATCCACCTTCACATTCCCTACTTTACCATTCATATCACCGATCAAAAACACTCTTTCATTCCTTCCAAACTTTTCCATGCACACTTCCACATTTGTCCAGAAATCTTCTCTCACTCTGATTGCACGATCTTGCGTTGGTGCATACACGCACACAATTCCCCACATTTGTATTCCAACTTTCAACTTTACCCACACAACTGATCCTATGTTTTTCTTCCTTCTTTAACTCAACTATACACACTCCTTCTTTTGCCCTGTCATATAATATATAAATATGTATATATACTAGTCTATATATATATATATATATATATATATATATATATATATATATATATATATATATATATATATATATATATATATATATATATATATATATATATATATATATATATATATATATATATCTATCTATATATATATATATATATATATATATATATATATATATATATATATATATATAGATATAGATATATATACATATATATATAAATATATATATATGTAGAAATATATATAGATATAGATAGATATATAATATGTATATATATATATAGATAGATAGATAGATAGATAGATAGATAGATAGATATAGTTAGATAGATAGACAGACAGATAGATAGATAGATAGATACCTATCAATCTATTGTCAGAAGCCTTTATCCCATAAGTGATGTCCACACGCCTCCATGTCGCCCTGTCACCGCCATTTCACTGCCCTGCTTACAGCTCATAACCCCATCCCTCATATACCTTTCGACTCCATCTTTCCGCCTCATCCTTGGCCTCCCCCTCCTCCCCCCTCCTCCCCTCTCACATACACTCTCCTCGTCAGTCTCTCTCTCTCTCTCTCTCTCTATCCTTTATTTCCACATGGCCAAACCCCCTCAATGTGGTTTTCCTAATGCTTCATATCATATACTAGTCCACACCACAACACTCCTACACTTTCTCATTTGTCATTCTGTCTAGCCATGTGACTCCACATGCTCCTCTCAAATATAATTCATTTCCACTGCTCTAACTCTTGTCTTGTGTCCTTCCAACAAGGTCCAAACTTCTCTTCCATACTTTAGTGTTGGAATCACAATACTGTAATGCAGCAACTTTCTCACTTCCATACTCACTTCTCTCTTCCTTATCACTGCTTTCAAAGAACCAACAACCTTTCTTCTTTGTTGTACCCTTTTAAGCACCTCATCCTCTAAACTTCCATCCTTACTTAAATGCACTCGCATTTTCCATTTCCTCCTCATTCAACCTCACTGTACTGTACTTTCAGTGACTTAATTTCTCTCGAAGACCATAACTTTGCTTTTCCTTACATTCACCTTTAGATTCCGTTTCTTACACACTCTCGCAAACTCATTCTTCAAGTCTTGCAGCTTCCCCTCGTCTTCACTTAACAGCACAGTTTCATCTGCAAACAACATTACAGGGAGTTTCCACACACTGCTCACTCTCATTAGAGCTGGTCCAACATCCACTGCCTTACCTTGTATAGGCACCTGAAATGTGAAAGGTCATCCGTGCTGGCTTGCCAAGGAAAGCGAAAGACAGCTGGAGGAGCTCAAGATAGTCATCACGGGGTTATGCATGATTCATGTAGCTGAGTATGAAGTGTTCAATGTCCTCGGCTCTGTTGGCAGTCCACGAATGAGAGTTTTCATCTAGGTCATCATCGTATGGATCGAAGGAATCTGTGTCAATTTTGTTCCAGAACTCTTTGAATCGACAGAAAAAGGAATTTCAGGACCAGAAGAAGACAGAAAGAGGTCGAAAATCCCTGCCACTATAAGTTCACACATGTGGTGCCTGCATGCAAAGGACAATAGCGGGACTTGGAGTTCTCTATCAATGACAAAAACAAGCTCTGCTGTGAACCCCGATATTAGACGCTTTAGTATCAAAACAGAGCCCTGCAATCCAGGGCTTCACCTCCAGCATTTCATTTAGAGTCCTTAGCACTGCTGCTCCCATTGTTTCGTCCATTCCAGCAGGGATCTTAGGGATCGCCAGGATCTTCTGCATACCAATCCCTGTAACAACAATCGCCAGGCGATCACTGCGGCCACTACCATCGATGTTGAGCAAGAGCTTTCCAGCAAAATGGAGAATCAAGGATGTTTGTGGATAGAATTTTTTTCGATCTTTTCAGCGATCTCAGTTCTTGATTCCTTCCAAACAGAGTGGGGAGATCGAGTTCCTCCGCATCAAGCCATGCGATCAAGGTGGGAGTTAACGCTTGCATTCCAACTCGCGTTGAAATGAGGCATGGGTTTGAGAAAGCCAAAGAAAAATTGCAAAGTATGGTGTAGTTCCCACCAGTAGTGGAACTGAATAAATAAACACTTTCCTCTTCAAGTTCCTGAAGTATCGGTTTATCTGAAAATCCTAATATATAAATAAATAAATAAATAAATATATAAATAAATAAATATATAAATAAATAAATATATATATATATATATATATATATATATATATATATATATATATATATATATATATATATATGTGTGTGTGTGTGTGTGTGTGTGTTTCTTTATATAGCGTCTGTGGTACTGTGGTTGAGTGTGCTTCTCACATGCTGGTGGATGAGGGAAAGCCTCCCGGGAGAGTTTTAAAAACTTTGGGAAGCATTCACCGAGCCACATACTGCTTTGGCGGACATAAGGGGTGCTGTTGTTGAACCAGTGTCGCATACTGGTATGCTTGCACCCAATCGTTGAAATAAAACATGATCATGTTTTCCTTCTTCTTCTTTCTTTTTTTTTGCTTGAACTTTATAATTGGTTACATGTTTTTTTTTTTCCTTGTGTTTGTTAGCTTGTACCTTTCCTTCGATCATTTCTAACATGTTCACATAGTGTTTTTTTTTTTTTTTTTTTAATCCCTGTAGTTTGACAAAAAAAAAAAAAAAAAAAAAGGTTAGATTACGCGTTTGGGTCATTCCACGAAGATGTCAACCTTTTGTGTCAAAATCAGAATTGATTAAAAGTATATAAATCATACATCATTTTAAAGCTAAATCACTGAATGTTATGAACCTGAAGAGAAAAAGAGCCTAAACTGTCAACTAAGGGAGTTGTATAAAAAAAATTAAATATTATGTCACCGATGAAAAATCTCTGCTGAAAATAGCAATTTTCATGACATTATTGACCAGAGTATGTTATTGTTTGGGATGGTGACATTGTGTTTTATTGAAAATGCATTTGTTTGAGTTGTGATTGACACTACAGTTGTGTACATATATTTTGTGGTCAAAATGTAGCATGGCCTTTAAATGGAGTATTTCAGGAGTAACCTGCCACACGTTTTTTACCCTTTTTTCCCATACACAGCTAACAAACTGGAGAATACCAACATAACTTTATATTATAAATAGGCATCCCAAGGCCTTAATAATGTAACGTTGGGATACTTTGAAACAAACCCTGGTAAGCCATATGATCCGTCACACACGTTACATACCCACTGTGAGGAACGTTACCGGAAAATGATGTAACGTTTCTCACGCACACCTTTGAACAAAAAATCAATCTGTGACTATTTACACTGCAGTTGTTCATTATGTCAAAGCTGGAGAGATTGCTACAAAGCCATTAGCAGTAATTTCAAATACAGCCTCACACTCTAGCCTTGAAGTTCAGGTGTTTAATTGCGCTATTTTTGATTATTTGAATTCTGCTGGTATTCATTTTACACATGAATCATTGTGGCCTGATAGGGCAGCAGCCCACCTCAAGAATAGGTATTCTATGGCAGCTCTAACCTTTTACAAAGACCTCCACAACTGCACTGCTGAATGGAACTTTGAAGAAAGTTATCATGGCAGGGGCCCTCAGGATGGGATTGGGGCTTTACTAAAATGGAATATCTACAGGTGAGTTTTGCAAGGTCGCTGTACAGTAAGGTCTGGTGTAGAATTTTATGAGGAGGCTGAACAAATAACAGATGAAACTGAACTAATGTATGTGTCTACTGAATATATAAACAATGAGAAGTCAAAATATGTAGAGATCTGGAAAAACTGCAAGGCAGCAAAATCCCTTCAGCAGTGCAGGCCAGTAAAACCACTTGGGCACTATAAAGCAGCTTGTATCATTTGACTGCAGACCAATCACCTTTTAAGCAGTGCTATCTTTAGTAGACTGGCTATGACCCACAATCTGACTCCAGTACTAGCAGTGATAGGGAAAGTACACCATCTCTTGCAGAAATGTGAGTCATTCATGTTCCAGTCTGAGTCGCAGAGTATTGCTGTTATTGAGACAACACAAAAACCATCCCCAGGTAACTATGTACTAGTTCATTACTCTACTAAGAAGTTGTTGAAGCATTATGTTGCAGTGGTAGAATCATTTCTGGAGCCAGGCATGTTAGAAGTTAATTATTTAAGAGAGGCACTGACAATGGGTGATAGCTAGCTTCATTTTCCTGACAACCCGGACAGAGACGAGATCTCCGAGGATATGGTTGTGCTGGTATTGCCAACTCCTCATGTGTCAAGAATGGCACACACATTCAAAGGGGTGAACTTTCCATCCTTAGTCAATTTGTCTAAAAGGATGAATTTTCCATCTTCGATGAGGAACTAGTTGATCTTTAATATTTGTGTTGTTTACGTCACTGGTGTGATATAAAGGCAAGCTTATCATGTAACTTTCACATCAATTACTCGCTGTAGCGTTACCTACATGTTACAAGGTAATTTATGTTCATAATATTCAAAATTTCATTGTTCTTTTCCGCTGCATCACCCTCAACCCTGCTTTAAAAGAATCATGTTTTGGTTAATTTATTATGTGTTTCACATTAATACATGATTTACATTGTTTTGTGAAACAATTACTGTAACCTTCATAAGAGATGATTTTGTAATTATATGAAAAACAAAATTCGCACAAGTAACGTTACTCACTTTTCCTGTAACGTGTCTCACGGTCACATTTTCCTTAACAGTAGCAAAATTCTTAGGAGAAATAGAATATGCTGGGTATGGTTATGATCCTCATATATTGACATATTACTGATATAAAGCACTTCTTGATTGAACCAGTAAAATCACAGAGTTATTGATAATATTCATGCAAAGTAAAAGGTGGGGTAGCATCGCGGTAACGTTTCTCACGCCACTTTTAAAAACCTACATAAAATCAGAATAAAAACATATGAATAATCTGATTATTGCATAATGTAGTGCGAGGTGTTGGTAGTAAACCTTGCAAACGGCATTAATTTACGTTGCATTCATAAGAAAATACAAGTGAGAGTAGATCAGTAACTTGTCTATGAATGTAACGTTTCTCACGACGGAATGACCGTTTTCCTACGTATAGTACAGTTCCTATAACTCCATCAACACACACACACACACACACACACACACACACACACACACACACACACACATACACACACACACACACACATACACACTCTTTCATTTTTTATTCTTGTTTAACTGTCTGCGAGTATAAGTGGCTGGGGAATGGCTGGGAGAAGGAGGGAGGTGACAAGACAGGAAGAAATCAGTAGGATAGAAGTTGTGGAAGCAATGAAGAAAGTTAAATCTGGGAAAGCCCCAGGAATTGATGGAGTGTGTGGTGAAATGCTGAAGCATGGGGGAGAGATAGTAGTAGAATGGATGTGGAAGATGTGCAGATTAGCCTGGGAGGAAAGTAGAGTCCCGGAGGATTGGAAGTCAGGTATAATTATTCCCTTGTACAAAGGAAAAGGGGTAAAAGAAGTGTGTGGTAATCATAGGGGCATTTGTCTTCTTAGTATAATAGGAAAAGTGTATGGCAGGATACTTATTGACAGAGTTAGAGAAAGAACAGAGAAATTAGTTGGAGAAGAACAGGGAGGCTTTAGGAAGGGAAGAGGCTGTGTAGATCAGATATTCAGTCTTAGATCTTTAGTGGAAAAGTTTCTAGAGAAGGGAAAGAAGTTGTATGCGGCTTTCATGGATTTGGAGAAAGCATATGACAGGGTGGATAGACAAGGATTGTGGAAAGTGTTAAGAATATATGGAGTAGATGGGAAGTTGTTGAATGCTGTGAAGAGTATGTACGATGGTGCGAAGGCTGCAGTGCGTGTGGATGGCGAACTAAGTGAATTTTTCTCTTTGAAAGTTGGGTTGAAACAAGGATGTGTCATGTCTCCGTGGTTATTCAATCTGTACATGGATGGAGTAATAAAAGAGGTACAAGGTAGGGTAGTGGATGTTGGAGTGGCCCTGGTGAGAGAGGATAATGTTTGGAAACTCCCTGTACTGTTGTTTGCAGATGATACTGTGTTGTTGAGTGAAGACGAAGGGGAGCTGCAAGGCTTGGTGGATGAGTTTGGGAGAGTGTGTAAGAAACGGAATCTGAAGGTGAATGTAGAGAAGAGTAAAGTGATGGTCTTTGAGAGAGGTGAAGTCAGTGAATGTACAGCGAGGTTGGATGGTGAGGAATTGGAAAATGTGGGTACGTTTAAGTACTTGGGTAGTGTGATGAGTAAGGATGGAGGTTTGGAGGGTGAAGTGCTTGAAAGGGTACAGCAGGGAAGAAAGGTTGCTGGTTCTTTGAAAGCAGTGATAAGAAACAGGGAAGTGAGCATGGAAGTGAAAAAGTTACTACATGACAGTATTGTGATACCAACTCTAACGTACGGAAGTGAAGCTTGGACGTTGTTGGAAGGACACAAGTCAAGAGTGAGAGCAGTGGAAATGAGTTATTTAAGAGGAGCCTGTGGAGTCACGTGGAGAGATAGGCTGACGAATGAGGATATAAAGGAACGTTGTGGTGTTGATGTGGATGTGATAGGGAGTGTTATGAGGAACACACTGAGGTGGTTTGGCCATGTGGAGAGGATGGAGGGTGAAAGACTGACGAAGAGAGTGTATGTGAGTGAGGTGGAGGGGGGAAGAGGGAGGGGGAGGCCGAGGATGAGATGGAGGGATGGGGTGGAGAGGTATATGAGAGAGGGGGGTGTGAGTTGGGAGCAGGGCAGTGAAATGGCGGGGGACAGGGCGACTTGGAGGCGATTTGTTTGTGGCCACCCCAAACGGGATTCAGGCGTCTGGCAATAGATAGATAGATAGAACTGTCTGCGCCTCATATTTATAGAACTTGTTTTTCTGTACTTAAAATATTGTATATGGAAAGCAACACATTTCTCAGTTCTAACATAATTGTTTCTATTGTTTGGTTTTACTGCCTGGATAAATATCAAATTTAATATAAAAATATACCTCTCACGCAAAGTACTTACCTCTCCCTTGAAAGTCAACATAGCATTTGACTGATCGTGAATGTTTATAATGTCAAACTGTTATGATTCCGACAGTACTGATTGCACACACACACACTGAATCCAAATGACTCATAGCAAGAAACAATTTGTGTTTGATAATGCAGACGAGAACGGTGTTGTTGTGAGATGATAAAGGTTCAGGTGTTAACTGAAGGTTATGTGTTGGTAAAGGCGACATGCATCTGATGGGAATCAAAATGGTTACATGGGTTAATGTTTTGACATCACATGCTTTGTAGGGTTATTGTACAGGTCGAGATGTTTACGTGCAATGTACAGTCGTGGTCATAAATAATCACCTTGCCTCCAGTACCCCGTGCCTCAGGCTGCCTCCCTTATGCGCTGCAAGTCACAGCGGAGCACGAGGGGCTGAGATGGAGGGGCCAGAGAGAGAAAGGAAGGTGGGTGGGGGGACGGGTGATGGTGTGGGAGGGTGAAGTAAGGGAGGGGAGGGAGGGAAGGTAGTGGAGGGAGAATGAAAGGCGAAGTGGTGGTCACATTATTTGTCTATTTTCTTTCATTCACGACATGATATAAAGGAGTTAATATTCGGCAGATAATGCTGCATTATATCTTGTATACCGGAGTCAGATAACAAGTTTTAGATTGGCGGTGATGTCAAGGGCTGGCTCGTGAGAGAAATAGACAGATATATTAGGTCAAACTTTAGTGCGGAGCCAGATATTTATGTTTATCCGTATATTTTGATTTCAGACGCAGAATGGAATCTGGATGGCTTTGACTTCCGTAATGCTTAATAAAGAAACGTCCTCTATATTTACATGTAAATAATTTTGGAACTAAATATCATAATGCAACCTTTGACATGGCTGTGTCCTCAGTAAATACGATCATCCTCTCGGTATACACTCCCTCTACACACGCAGTCACCATCATGTCAACTATTTTATGGCATCTCTATATGAAAAGGCTATTTGATATTATGAAGCATAACAGATAAATAAATCTGATGTCTGTGCACATGGGTGAGTATAATTACGATATCTCTCATAAAATGTTAGGAAAATAAATCAACATCCTACCCTAATTCCCAGAATATATCTATGTCAATGTTTACCGACATTGGTAAAGCCAAATCAACAAGGATAGCCTTAGTAAGTAGCCCAGTGGCCTCCTGCCTCTTAATGCCCTCTTGCTGTCTTCGCGGCAGCGAGGAAACAATGTTGTTGACGGTTTGCTGGTTTCGTCTGAACAGCTCCCGCTCGTCCGTGGTTTGCTGGAGGAGGCGGGCCTGCGTCCCCTAGTTCTCTGGCTCCCACGCGTTGACAATCTGGGCCCACACAGTCTTGATGGCTCTGCACTAATGTTTGATCTGCCATGTCAGTATATTTCTCTCACGGGCCAGCAATTGATATCACCACCTATCTAAAGCTTTTTATCTGACGCCGCTATACAAGATATAGTGCAGCACTATCTACTGAATATTAACCTTTTATCATGCCATGAATGAAAGAAAATAGACAAAGAACCAACTACTTCGCATTTCATTCTCTTTCCCCTACCTCCCCTCCCTCCTCTCCCTTACTCCACCCTCGCATCATCAGTGGTCCCCCCACCTACCTTCCCTTCTTTCTCTGGTCCCTCCCTCTCAGCCCCTTACTCCACTGTGACTTGTCGTGCATAAAGGAGGCAGCCTGAGGCACGGGGTACTGGATGATAGGTGATTATTTATGACCACGACTGTACCTGTACTTCTGGAGGTGACATGCAGTGTGTACAGTGCATGTCACAGTGTAAGGTGATGATAATGGTTGAGATGTTGACTTACAATAATGTTTTTCACTTGTGAAATGCGTTAAGGGGTCTGTCTATCCATATACCTAGGCTGCTTCCCCCAAGGAAAGGGAGGTAGCCGAGGCAGGACGACACACTCCCGATTTACTCTTCCACTCAACACATTCATTTGCATCTAAGCCCCAGGGGGCGTTAAGGGGTCGTGAAAATGAATGTCAGTGTGTTTGGTGATGGTAGTGTTTTTCACGGAATCGAGCAGGAGGAATATCGTGTTGTCTGTGGGAGTAATGATTTAACACCGTGACTTGCACACTTGGAAGATTGCAAAGGTTGATGTGTTTATGTGTCTTGTGTTTTTCCCACTGGCATGCGCAGTAGGGATGCGTTAATGGTTGATGTGCTGATAGTAATGCATTGAGAGCGGTGGTGTGGCCGTGGCTGCTTCACTCACCATGTCGCTCCCCGCCAGGCAACTCAGCCTCCTCCTCCTCCTGCTTATACCCGTTCCTGCACTGGTTGAATTCTGCTTCCTGAGGCTGCCCTTCCTCCTCACGGGTCAGGCAAGACCACCAGTAATCTCATCAGTAAGGAAGGTTTCTAATACCTTTACTTGCCAATTTATTTCCATATATGGCACATTAACATTGTCTTGTATGGCAGCGTTTTCCAAATTGTGGAGTGCGTACTATGGACAAGAAGGGTGCAGTGTTATGGAGAAAGATTTAAGAAGTAACTTTAAAAGTGTTTGCTGAGAATGACCTGAAAGTAGCATTAACATTTATCTGTTGTTATATGTATAATAAACTTAAACTCATTTAAGAAATATTTCATCCTGCAAGGTGTTGTCCGATGAAGACGTGCTTAAAATAATAATCTAAATTCTTCTGAAGAGCATTGGAACATGTGTGGTAGTCGTCATAAAAGCATTAATCGCTTTCAGTTCTTTTGTGTCACACTTGGCAAATTGGGAGTTACAGTCGTCATCACAATTTCCCTGCAAGTCTGCTCGTGTGATGTAGGTCGTTTTCTCTGGCTACAGTTTACTGTTTGGGGACTAGTTGCCATATTGGTTTTTATTCGCTTGAAAGGTGTGTTTGCAGCTATTAGTACTAGAAACCCCTAGAACAGGATTTTCTTTTTATCTGATTAGCATAAAAATGTGCAAAAGGTGACAGAAAAATATGGAAAACTCCCCTTCACTCCTCATACTACTCCTGTTGTCCCTCCCTAACCTCACCCTTGCCTTTCTCGACCTTTACTCTTCATCTTCACACTCCACTTTCCCCATCCTTTCTACCTTATCTTATCCATGGCGCTAACCTACATAATGAACCGAACTCTTCTGTATTTCTTATCTGTTCCTGTAACCTTTTTGCTCCTCTACATTCGTGAATATGAGGTGAAGGGGAACTTTTTCTAGAGAGAGAGAGAGAGAGAAGGAACGGGCACAAATGCTTGTTAAATTCAGACTACTGAAATAATAGTCGTAACTGCAAAGTTCACTCAAACTCTGTTAAGGAAAACATCACAAGAACGAGACTTAACGTTCCTGTACCTCTCGGCGGTTGACAGTGACAAGGGATGGAGAAAAGAAAGACAACAGGAATGAAAGGAGTGGGAAGGAGACGGGGAGGGTGAGAATGGGACTTGAATAGGAAGGAATATTGATAATAAACCTTGGATACAGTTTTTTTTTTTTATTAAAGTATTGCGAGTGATTGGGAAAGCAGGTTGAGCTTAGTAATCAGCTAAGAGAGAATTGCTATGCACCAGTCAAGCTAGTGCCATGAATATATGAGCGAAGGTAGAGAGGGTGAGAAGAGGAGTATGTGGAGAGACATGTGACGTGAGAAAGTGGAGAAACATGAATGAGGACAAGTGGAGAGGCACTATGGTGGGCGGGGGGAGGAAGGGGAGGGGAGAGAGGGCTGGACGGACATCTGGAGGAGTAAGGGCGAGAGAAAGAAGGAGCGTGTTGAAACGGTTATAATAAGGAATAAGAGAGTATTATTGTCATACGTCATTCCATAACATTCTTCTTTCACCTCCTGCACTTTGTTATGCCAACCAGATACGGTATATAAAGTACTGTATTCTAGACAGTCTCTAGGTCTACTTCTTAGAAACACGTCTTTAAAGCGTATAAAAGCCTATGTGACAACTAGTACCCATACACTGTTGCCAGACAAAACGAGTCATCACACGAGTGGACCTGAAGCGAATTTTTTTTGGAGACTATACATTATTTGTCATTACCGTATTTTGTTTTCTGATAGAAAAATATTTAAGTGTTTTCACGTATTTTTTTCAAGACGTAAATATTTTCTAACTTAAACGCAAAAAAATAAAAGGGAAATTGAGACAAGAAAATCTTTAAATGCAAATTGCAGACGTGAAGCGAAAAAAAAAAAAATGTTGATGTAGTCAATCCTTTTATCGTTATCTCACAAGTGATTAAGTATTATACGGTGAAGACTACATTTTTTTTTTTTTGCTCTGTTAGCTATCTCAGTGTGGCATAGTAACGTGGGGTCTGTCAGGTTAATGGTAAGCTAGTTGGGCATTATGGCTGAAAGTTAGTTAAGCACTGCTACTGTATATCGCATTTAGCAGTTAATGCCGATATTTAAGGAGCCTGATGACATACAAAAAAACAATGGGGTGCATATTGCCTCCCTTGCAAAATATGCTTACAAGAGGTTAGGTGTGCCAAGCCGACTTCGTGCGTTGTTTATCCCAGCCAAGCTGCTGACTTAATACGGAAAGTTTTATTCGTTCCCGTGTGGGTGGAACACTGCAGGCTTGTAGCGTTTGGTTCATTTTTCTGTGCATTAAAACAAAATTGTAAGAAGACTAGGATATAATCAAAGAGAACGAATCTGAGGATCGCATTCTTGTCTTCTTACAGGGTATGAGGACCTACTGTGTACTACCTCTCTCTTACCGGTTTATTTCTGCCAGAGGCTGAGAAGCTGCAGGATCTGAGTTGTGTTTTACCTTCATCGTGTTGTAAGAAAATATATTGTTATTTGCATGATATGGTAGTCACAGGTATCAGTCTCTTTTTCCTGGTTATATTAATCTTTGTCCCTCTAGATGAGTTTGCAAAATATCACGGTGTGTGAATGAGAAAGGAAGCATCTAATCATTCCCTCAGGACACAAAAGGCAACCGCTGATTTATACCCATGACCCTGTTTTCACTTCTAGGTAATGAAAAGACTTGGGCAAACAAGACCCTGTCCACAAGTCCCATGGTGGGCAAGAAAACTTACAGTATTTCGGTATCTCTTGCTTGCCAGGAGAGTGTGCCTCCGGTTGCACCATCGTATGACGTGCACTGAACACGTTGCTCTTAGCTATGCAAAGTGTCACGGGGTTTTTATGAGTATGCAATATTAAAGGATAATATTCAATAATGCTTGAGAAAAGGGACAAAGAATTGACTTGCGAAAATCAAGCAATGATTACTTTATGCCGGCTTACTTCTCTAAGGACGAGAATTTATAAACTTTCTCAACAGTACACAGCAGAGACTAATTATTCACACGTGCTGTTTATTAGTACTGTTGGCCTCTGGAGAATGTGACTCCACCCCTGACAATCAATAACTAATGTTATTAATGATAAACAGGTTCTTGCTGGTGCAATTAACTCCTGGTTGCACAACGGATTTTAAGCTTAATACAAAAGGACTGGCCCAAGTACCAGTTATGAATAATGCAAAGTGTTTATGCAAACTAGGAGCTATAAGTGAAATAAGCTTGTGGAGAAAGAAAACACGAGTTTACATTACATTAAGCTCAAGAGAAAAGAACTGTAAATTTATTGATTACAATGAGATAAATTTACGTTACATATTTCAAAATGAATTCAAAATAAGGAGATCACACTCACTCGCTCACTCAAAAGCTAAACTCTTAAACCTAAGAAATCGAAAAGAAATACTGGTCAGAGAGTGGACTAAGCGTATGGCTGGGCGTCGTTGCTGAGGAAGGACGCTGCACACGCTGAGCCTCTTGCCAAATCACGCTAGGTGGGAATTCAGGAACTGGACAACGGCGGCGGCAGGAACTGGGCATCGGCTGAGGAAGGACACTGCCACACACACTGCTCGACACTGATCAAACCTGCTTCCACGACGCTCAAATCCTGACTGACTTCAAATCGTGAGAGAGGCGAGTGTCGAGCCACACTTGCTAACGGCTAGAATGAGCGAAACAAGCCCATAACAAATAATTTAGAGGAGGTGCTAATGTCGTGCACAAAGACGATCACTTATGAAACAGCGAAAAATGGTTCTGAAAACACTCCCGATCAGGTGAGTACGTGGCGGTTGACTGAGTGATACATACTGGGATTCCACTAGAATTCACGGTTTCCCACCAAAGTTTAATATCAAGAGTTTATTTAAATATAAAATCGTGCCGACTCGTGACATTACGCCCCATGAAAATCATTTTTTTTTTTCCTTCAGGAGAAAAGTAAATTAATATACATACATATTAATCCTAACTCAGTCACACAAGATTCACACTGTGGTGTGTGTGTGTGCTATCCTGCTACAGGAGAAAGTCACAGTCGCCAGTGAGGGAAAAAAACTTGTATTTATGTTAATAGAAGCAAGCTTGAGGGAAAAACTCCATGACGATGGTGAAAAATCCTGTACTTATGTCAAACTGAGTGAAAAGTTCACTACATTTACATTAACAGCTAATTGTTATGTAGCGTGATGTATGTAATACATGGTGTAGGTGTGACAGTTGTGGTGTAACTGTACCTACGTGTAAAATAGAATAATACAAATCAACAGTAAATAATGACGACAAGGCAGAAGAGAAGGGGAGAGAGCATGCGACAGGGACGACCAGCTCATCTGCACAGCAATGTTGCACCTGCCAGCTGCACCTGCGAAAGGAATCAAGGTGGAGCATCAAAAGTGTCATTTCTCTCTCTCTGCGTAGCAATAATTACTTATGTTATAATTAACCAGGAAATGTAGTCTTTGGATTTACAAATCTCTTAGAACCCTTGTAGTTTACTGGTTAACGCTTATTAACTAGGAAACGTGCCAGTTCTTGAAATCACAAATGTCTTAGAACAAGGAGTTTACTAGTTAACCTAACATTATTAACTAGGAAATGTGCCAGTTCTTGAATTCACAAATTTCTTAGAACAAGCAGTTTACTGGTTAACCTAACACTACACTTACGATTAACGACAGGAAGCTGAGAATCCCTACGCAATCTCAGGCAGGTCACGTTTTAACACCCACTGTGGGTGTGAACACTCATGTGAATAATGTGCA
Source organism: Coenobita brevimanus (assembly GCF_032717465.1). NCBI lineage: Eukaryota > Metazoa > Arthropoda > Malacostraca > Decapoda > Coenobitidae > Coenobita > Coenobita brevimanus. The sequence continues at coordinate 27,494,083 of NC_136997.1, forward strand.
TTCTCCGGGAATCCTGAGAGAGGCCCACAGCTCGAGACATTCCACAAGGTAATTCATACACAGCCTCGGACTGTCTCTGTGGGGTTCTCGAACTTCCCCCTTAACTTATGGTATACATGTATATACAGGTCCTGGACGTAACGTGTCCTGTGGGACCAAAGGGTGAGACGTCAGGTCTGCACCCACATCACCACTGCCCTGTCTTTCAACTGCTTCAGAGATTATGGGTGTGGGTTCAAACGGCACAGGAAGGACATGTCCCTGATTAGTGGAACTTTGACACACACTGCAGGAACTCACAAAACTATCTATGTCTCGTCCCATCCCTGGCCAGAAAAAGTAAGCTCGGATATGGCCCTGGGTCTTCCTTTTGCCCATGTGACCTCCTGAGGCTGAACAATGACCCCATTCTAACACTGCTTGGCGGTACTTAGTGGGAACGACAAACTGCAGTCGAACCTCGCCCTGGGGTGTTCGTGACTCACGGTACAGCCATCCTTGTTTGCAAAGGAACTTGGCTTGACCTCCCCGTGAATACTTTATCATTCTATCCTTTTGTTTCTTCCACACGGCAGCAAGTGTTGGGTCAGAATGTTGTTCTTGAACAACAACGTGGCTACACATCAGAACTTGTGGCGATTCAATGGTCACTGGGGCGACACAGTTTGGAACCTCAGCCATGGATCGTGTTACTGCAGCTGAAGTCTGAGTAGCGTCATCTTCGGTGCAACTATACTTGGCACCGGGAATATTGCCTATGATCAGGTCAAATAAAGGTTCTGGCATGACAACTGCGAGTGTCGTACCAGTGTAAAATGGAGACGCCACCTGGATACGTGCCTCAGGGAACAATCTCACTGATCCATCAATAAGGTTAGCTTGGATCTGTCGACCTGTGTACTGCTCAGGCCGAACAAGACTCTGCCTGACAGAGCAACCTGAGGAACCATTGTCTCTCAGGACCTTCACAGGAATGTCTCCCACAAACCCTGGCTGAACAAGGAAGGTACTGTCACCTGTGGGAGGGCCTGCGGAGGAAGCAGCCAGCCACTGGTTAGGCTGCTGAATAAATGGTGCTTGAGGGGTTGTACTCAGTGCCTGGGGAGATGGAGCATTGGCCATCTGTGGAGGGGGGGTTCACTGTCGCTGTGGGACTAGAGAACTGTGGGGAAGTACTCGTGCTGCTAGGGACGACACCGCCGTACTGCTGCTGAGGAACGAAGGCTGCGTTCGCCTCCTGCCTCCTATTCACTTGAGCTGGTGTTGAAAAGGACAGTCCCGACGGTCGGTTGCATGGCTGATACTGCTGCTGGTTAGGGTACCTGTTGTACCTCTTCCACTCAGGTTTCTGAGTGTTTAGCCCCTGGTCCTTCCTCTGCAGTTTTGGATCTTGGCCATTATTCTGAAAACGGCCTTGTTGCTGGTGTTCAGTCTGAGACGGTTTCCCAGAATTATCAGGTTTCCTGTTCCAGGTATGCTGCTTGCGAGCTTGATACCCATATGCAGTGAAGAATGCATCAGCCTTCTTCACCATTTGGCTGGCATCCTTTACCTGGCAGATCTTAAGCTGAGCCATAAGTTCAGTAGGCCACGACTTTTCTAGCTGCGTGCGCAGCATAAGGTCGATTATCCTCTCACACGTGGAAGGAGTTTCATCTTTCTCCATCCACTCATCTAAGTATGCAGTAAGCTGATCAAGAAACTGAACGGCAGTCTCTCATGAACTGACTCTTGGCGTCGTCAACTGTGAGACCGTACGCTTTGACGAGTGAGGCCTTCATCATCTCATACGTGAGATTGTCTCCACGAATTCTGTGGAGAATATCGAGGGCAGGGCCCTCAAACAGGCTAAGAAACTGAGGCCGCTTAGCTGCATCATCCAGCTGGTACAGTTGAGCCATGTCTTCAAAACGAGCTCATGTTCTAACTCGAGTTCGCGTTCTTTTCGCTCGTGTTTAACTCGAGTTCGCGTTGTTTTCGCTCGTGTTCTCGTTCTCTCTCTCTCGTTCCTCACGCTGTTCTTGTTCGTATTCGCGCTCTTTTTCGCGTTCCTCACGCTGAATTCGACGCTCGTCACGAGCATCATTCTTGCGTTGCTGCTCGTCCTTTATTTTCTCAGGATCTGTAGGCCCCATATCTTTAGCTTCCTGTACATAGACGCTGGTAGACATGATGTTAAGTCAATCCAAGTGAACTAGAAACTCAGTACTGACTGCGATTTTGCAGAGAAAGATGTCAATAATCGAGAATAAAGAATATAGGCACAGGTTAGTGGTGACCAGTTTTATGTATTTAGACTGGTAAAGAAAGAAAATTAAACAAAACCCTGACTGTGAAAACTATTACTTAAAATTGATAAAAATGAATTAATAATCACCAGTAAGATAGTGCCTATAGACTTTAATGATAAATACCTAAGTATGAGTGAGTGAGTATTATCTCGTTAATAACTTTAGAGCTAGGAGTTAATATCTCGGAATGAGGTCGGCAAATGTCACGGGGGTTTTAAGGGTATGCAATAATAAAGGATAATATTCAATAATGCTTGAGAAAAGGGACAAAGAATTGACTTGTGAAAATCAAGCAATGATTATTTTATGCCGGCTTACTTCTCTAAGGACGAGAATTTATAAACTTTCTCAACAGTACACAGCAGAGACAAATTATTCACACGTGCTGTTGGCTTCTGGAGAAAGTGACTCCACCCCTGACTGTCGGAAATTTAGGAATAATTCCTCCCATATTTTATTTTAGTTGGTGATGGGCAGTCGTATTTTGGAAGTATAATGTATTATACGTAACCCAGGGTGATGGGTATATAGGATTACGTATATTTATACTATGGTTCATAATTTAGTCTTTTTCCCAGCCATGGATGGAATGTGCACATATGCATTTTTAGTTATTTGATTGGTGGATCGCCTCCGTTCTTCTCTCCAGAGGTCTAAGTTTTAGTCTCGGCTAGGCCTCGGTCAATTACGAGTCTCGAGATCTCAGTTGCTCGGGCTCTCGCCCACGCTCTCAGTCCTAATTCATTGAGTCTTAGTCTCAGATGATCTCGAGTCGAGTCAGAGGCAGTCCCAGTCATGCCTTAGTCACGCTTGGAAGCAGTCTAACCACTCTCGTGGTATTGAGAGAATTCGGTTGGGACAGACTGGACTGATTAATTAATTTACGACAGTGCTTCCTCCTAGATAGGAATGAACATTATCAATTCACTTTAATTTATAAATAGTGTAAATAGTAATGCTTACGTAAAAAGTACGTATTTGGTCCAGGCTGTAACCTCCAGTAATCCGCTAAGCACTAGCAACAAGCAACATCTTCAACAACTCCGACCATATGGCAATAACCTACAAGCCTCTCCATTGCTACTCTTAAGCTAAGTAACTAAATGACCCTTAGTGGCGAAAGACTGGGCGAATAATATTTCACCAGGGTTTCCAGCTTTTATTTGAGGATCCTTAAATAGATCGTTTAGTTACTTAGGGAACACAACCTACACGTCATTACGATCCAGGTGAGTCCTGGGAGTAAGACATATATATCCGGACAAATTATGTAGTGTTGTAGGCCTATTTTTGTCTTGTTTAGTGCAAGAGATTAGCCAGTTAAATATTTACGACACTACCGGGGGTATATTCTAAATTTCTCTAATTTTTCCCCCACAAAGTGGTCCTTCGAACCGGATTGTTAACACTCCAACATGGCGACTGCTCTGGAATTAAATTATTATCGGGTGGCTTATATAGGCCACTCTCTGGTCACCTGTGACACCTTGATGTCTGTGCCTTCACCATGGCCCTTGGTGACCATGGAGATGATCAGAGTAGGGGGTGCCAGAGCAGACAAGTTTTTTGAGTACGAGGAATTTGCAGAAGTACTTAGACCTGGCTATAATTTGGTTATAGTCATGTTGGGGGGAAACGATATTAATGAGTCAACTGACGTGCAGGACTTAGTGGCTACACTACTTAGTGGCTACACTACTACAAATTAATGAGGCTATAGAAGATGCAGGTGCTAAATGTGTGATATGCACTGTAGAAAAGAGGGAATATCCACATAATCATCCTCGATATGTGGATCCCATTGTTTACAATAAGATCATGAACGCGGTTAATAAGAAAATAACCAAGGAACTAAAAGGGAAAATTATTTTGCTTGGTGGTAAGACCTATCCTCTGGAGGTACGAGTCATGGACCAAATTCACCCTACTTGGGAAGGAAGACGTAGAATTTGGGCCAAGGTGCGAGGAGCTATTAAATTTCATTATGATCAGTGGGTTGCTAACACAAACTAAATATGGATTAATTTTGTAGTAACCCCTAGAAGGCTTTAATTTGTAATCTAAATTTAATTGTACTATTAATTTAGTTGTTCAGATTTATGTATCATTCTTAGTATTGCTGTTTGATGCTAAATTCTTCTATGTACATTTAGTTAATTTAATTCTAGTGGTTTCATTGCTGTAGGCTACATTTACTGTAGTGATTCTATTAATTTTGATTTTCAGACTTGGTTCAATATGTCCTTGTCAAGGAGGATTGCAGGCCATAAGGCCTATGTCACCACTCTCAGTGGTAAAGTAAATGATGAATTCCAATCCTCTGACAAAGACTACACTAAACTTAAGGCCTGGAGCCAGCAATTACAGAACCAGCTGACTGTCATGGGAACACTTTATGATTCTTTATTGGAAGCCACAAAGGACGATGACGAATTTAATAATTTTTATAGCTAAGACTAACGAAGAAGAGAGAATTTGCCTACTAATAGCTCAAATTAATTCCTCTCTGAAAAGTGAGTCTACCCATTTAACTTGTCCAAGGGCTGAGTCGAAGCTGCCCACACTTAAACTACCCGAGTTTGATGGCACTTCGACTAATTGGAATTCCTTCTGGGATCAATTTGTTGCCAGTAGTGATTCCAGAAAAGATCTTAGTCCAGTAGACAAATTAAATTATTTAAGAGGAGTGTTAAAAGGTGACGTGAAGAAACTCATCGATGGTTTCAGTATAGAAAGTGATGGATATAGCAGTGCAGTGCAGCTACTTAAGGCAACTTTTGATAATCCTAGGAGAAATCAGCACGAACTTGCAATGCGACTGCTACACCTTAAAACTCCTATTCATACTTGTAATTCCTTGGCCGAATTTAGGGCTAATCTAGAATGCACCCTTAGGAAATTGGAAAAAATGGGGTGTGATTTAAGTAGTTCCAGTTGGCTTATCTCTCCACTAGTAATGACAAAGTTACCCAGTAAAACTATTGAGAGAATCCAGCATGTAACAAATGAAGATTATCCCCAGCTACAGGAAATTAGGGACTCATTATTAAAAGTTATTAATCATCTAGAGTCAAAAGGGCCTGAAGCTAAATCAGATTCCAGTACTAAAGGTGCATTAACTAAAGAGAAGCCTGATAAAGTCAAATTATCTCCTAAATCAATTCCTAAGATTTACCACACTTCAGAACAAGTATCTTCACCCACATCTCCCAAGAATGCTCAGTCACAAACCTCTGCATCGGCTAGTCAGCAGCCAGCTCAGCAGCTGAAGTGTATTTTGTGTGATGGAGCACATCTGTCCAAGAGCTGTGAGGCGTATTCAGGTCGTTCTACTCGTGTAGAAACACTCGAACAGATAGGACGGTGTGGTAGATGTACTTGTAGGCACAAGACTGATCAATGTAACTTCAATTTGAAAAGATGTGACCTTTGTAAAAAGGGGTTTCATCACAATGTCTTGTGTGATAAGCTGAATACACTTAATTCACAAATTTGCTCAGTCACTCCAACAAATCAACATACCATCTCAACTGCTTTACCGGTTGGAGCTGTTCATATTATTAAGAATAAATCTCAAATTAAAGCAAAAGTTCTTTATGACCAAGGATCACAGAGGACATTCATTTCTCAGGACCTAGTAAACAAGCTTAAATTAAAGCCTAGTGGTACGATTAATTTACAGCTGTCCGGCTTCATTAGTGAAGATCAGAGAAGAGAATATCAGCTAGTTAAGATTACTGTTAAAGCTGGCAGGAAGTACACTAGACTAGAGGCTGTGGTTAGAGACACCTTACCTAACAACATAAGAACAGATGGTCTAGAGAAGTGTTTGACCTATTTGAAAGATCAACAAATTAAAGTATCTGATCCTGGTTTGACTGATCACATAGATAAAATAGATCTCCTTATTGGTGCTGATTTCTATCCTAAATTAGTTTATGGTCTCATTAAATTCAAGGGCATAAATTTCCTAAAAGTACAAGGAGGATTAGTTGTATATGGCAATATTCCTGACAAGTTTGTAAGTACAAGGAAAGCAATTCAGGTTGCTATGGTAACGAATATATGCTCGCAGCCCTCACTAAATTCAGAAGAGCCTGACATTTCCAATTTGTGGAAAATAGATAGCATTGGCATTAAACCTGAACAGGTAACTCACGAAGAAGCTTTTGTGCTTGAAAATTATAAAAAGACTGTTCAGTACTATGATGACCAATATTGGGTAAAACTTCCTTGGAAAGTCAATCGACCTAGTTTGCCCACAAATTATAAATTAGCTCTTAATCGCCTAAATTCAAATTTAAAGAGACTTAAAGGTGAAGGAGATTTACTAGATAAATATGATCAGTTAATCAAGAGTCATTTAGAAAAGGGGTTTATCGAGGAAGTTAAGCAGGCACAGGTTGGACAAAATACTCATTATATTCCTCATTTGGCAGTAATGAGAGACAGTAAGACTACACCTGTGCGAATAGTATTTGATTGTAGTGCCAAATTAGGCTCCCACACTAACAGCTTGAACGATTGTTTGTACACTGGTCCAGCTCTAACCAAAAATCTATTAGATGTGCTGCTAAAATTCAGAACCAATGAATATGCCTTTACAGCAGACATCAGCAAAGCTTTTTTACGGATAGGACTTCAAGAAGAAGACAGGGATTTCACCAGATTTTTGTGGCCAAGTAATCCTCATGATGATAACAGTTCTCTGGTAACTTACAGATTTAAATCAGTCCTTTTTGGAGCCACTAGCTCACCCTTCTTGTTGCAAATGACGCTAAATTATCACTTAGAGCAGCAAAAAGAAAATATAGAAGTGGCTAACCAAATTAAAGATTCGCTATATATGGACAATCTTCAGGGGACTGTAAATACTGAGGAGGATCTAAAGAAATTTCATCTGATAGCCAACAAGATTATGCAAGAGGCTAACATGCCATTGCAGGAGTGGACATCTAACTCCACTGAAATAAATTCTGATTCTGAAGTCTGTAATAAAATATTAGGATTGTGGTGGGATCCAGACATTGATGTCCTTAATGTAAAAAATGTAGAGTGGGATACAGTTGATAGCAAAAGATCTTTATTAAGTAACATTAGTAAAATTTTTGATCCCCTAGGACTAATTTCTCCCCTAACTATTCCTTTAAAAATTCTAATTCAACAAACATGGACCAGAAACTTAGGCTGGGATGACCCTTTACCTACAGACTTGCTGGAGAGTTGGGAAACCCTCTCAAAAGAATGCAACAACCTAGCAAGTGTTAAATTTCCAGGAATGGTGGGAAAAGAAGGTTCTTCCTATGATTTACATCTGTTTTGTGATGCTTCACCCAAGGCTTATGGAGTAGTTGCTTACATCAGTAATTATGAGGATGTTCCTATAATTTTTTTTTTCTAAGGCAAGAGTAGCTCCTCTAAAAGGTAAAACTTTACCTCAGTTAGAACTAACATCCATGTATGTAGCAGTCCATTTTGGGGTGTATATCAGGAAGACCTTAAGTAATATAAAGATTAATACCACCTATATATGGTCAGACAGTGAAGAAGCCCTTCAATGGGTAGTGAACAATAAAAGTAACATTTTGTATGTCAAAAATCGAGTACAAGATATGAGAGATGTTGATCCTGACTGTTATTATCTCCATCTTACAACTAAAGATAACCCAGCTGATTTGTTAACTAGAGGCCTAACTTATGATAAATTTATAAATAGTGACTCCTGGTTTCATGGTCCGGAATGGTTGAATAATAAAGATCTTTGGCCAGAACAGAAATTTAAGACTAAGATGGAGCCTAATGCGCTGACTGTCCTAGAAGTTCAGGAAAAAGAACTTGAACCCTTGTTTGATCCGGAAAGAGTTGGTAGTTGGAAGAAGTTAATAAAGATCACCAGTTTGGTTTTCCAATTTTTGCAAAAGATTAGGGGGAACAAAACTCTAAACCTAATGAAACCCCAACAATATTGGTTGCTATACTTACAGAAGAGTAGCTTCCCCGAAGTTTACCAATATTTTCAGAAACCACTTGTAACAAGGATGCCAGATTTGGTTAAGAGTTTAAACTTATTTGAGCACAATGATTTGATCAGATGTAGTGGTAGGCTGGACCAAGCTGGTCTCCCCTTTCACACTAAATTTCCACTGTTGTTGCCTAGACAGCAACATTTGACGAAATTATTGGTCTTATACGCTCATGAAACCACTTTGCATGGTGGTGTTTCTGATACATTGTGCAAATTGCGAGAAAACTTCTGGATCCCTAAAGGCCGACAAGTTGTGAAATCTACAATTAAATCCTGCTATACATGTAAGAGGTTAGAAGGACGACCGTATCATTATCCTTCACCACCACCCTTACCTAAAGAGCGGGTGGAAGAAGCTAGACCCTTTGAAATAATCGGTTTAGATTATACAGGCTATATGTAAGTCTTGAAACCAGACACCCTACAAGAGCAAAAGGTGTATGTGGTACTGTTTACTTGTGCTGTCACCAGGGCAGTTCACTTGGAGTTGGTCACAGATTTAACTGCCGAAACTTTTTTGAATGCTTTTAGGAGATTTGTGTCGAGAAGATCTTGCCCGAAATTATTTATCAGTGACAACGCTTCTAATTTTAAATTAGGATCCGAACTTCTACATCAGGTCCTGCAGAGTGCGGAAGTCCAAGATGAATTCACCAGCAGAGAATGTGAGTGGAAATTCATACCGCTGAGAGCTCCATGGTTCGGTGGTTTCTATGAGAGACTAATAGGCATAGTAAAAGGGTGTCTTAAAAAGGTATTATTCAGAAAACCAGTAAACATGGATGATTTACACACTATAATTACGGAAGTGGAATGCCGTGTTAACAACCGCCCTTTAACGTATGTCCTTAACAGCCTCGATGAGCCAGAAGCCCTCACTCCTTCTCATCTTATTTGTGGATATCGATTGGACTCCTTGCCTGCAATAACTACGGCACCCTATGATTTGGATCCCTCTTACGTTGAAGCTGATAAATTGAACACTAAGTACCATCAGTTATCCAAATTGATTAACAAATGGCAGGATTCATGGAAAACTCAATATTTGTCATCCCTTCTCGATAGACATGTACGCCAAAAGTCGGCTAATAAAACGGATGTTGATATTAAGGAGGGGGATGTAGTGTTAATTCACACTGATAAGTCAAGGAATAGTTGGCTATTGGGGAAAGTTATTGAATGCTATCCGGATAAGCAAGGGATAGTTCGTACAGTGAAGTTAAAGACGGCCCAAGGCCTTGTACTCAGGACTATCAATAAATTATATCCATTAGAAACAGCCGTGAGTTCCCGTCCAGAGGCGCTTAATACAGCACTCGGGGAAGTTACTCATGGCTGTAGGGATACAGATGCGGGAAGCTCAGATAGACCACAGCGGGGAGCCGCTCAACGGTTCCGAGCTCACCTGGGGAAGTTAATTAAACGGGGTGATGTTTAGATTTCTTGGCCCCCAGGATGTCGGAAATTTAGGAATAATTCCTCCCATATTCTATTTTAGTTGGTGATGGGCAGTCATATTTTGGAAGTATAATGTGTTATGCGTAACCCAGGGTGATGGGTATATAGGATTACGTATATTTATACTATGGTTCATAATTTAGTCTTTTTCCCAGCCATGGATGGAATGTGCACATATGCATTTTTAGTTATTTGATTGGTGGATCGCCTCTGTTCTTCTCTCCAGAGGTCTAAGTTTTAGTCTCGGCTAAGCCTCGGTCAATTACGAGTCTCGAGACCTCAGTTGCACGGGCTCTCGCCCACGCTCTCAGTCCTAATTCATTGAGTCTTAGTCTCAGATGATCTCAAGTCGAGTCAGAGGCAGTCCCAGTCATGCCTTAGTTACGCTTGGAAGCAGTCTAACCACTCTCGTGGTATTGAGAGAGAATTCGGTTGAGACAGACTGGACTGATTAATTAATTTACGACAGTGCTTCTTCCTAGATGGGAATGAACATTATCAATTCACTTTAATTTATAAATAGTGTAAATAGTAATGCTTACGTAAAAAGTACGTATTTGGTCCAGGCTGTAACCTCCAGTAATCCGCCAAGCACTAGCAACAAGCAACATCTTCAACAACTCCGACCATATGGCAACAACCTACAAGCCTCTCCATTGCTACTCTTAAGCTAAGTAACTAAATGACCCTTAGTGGCGAAAGACTGGGCGAATAATATTTCACCAGGGTTTCCAGCTTTTATTTGAGGATCCTTAAATACATCGTTTAGTTACTTAGTAGGGAACACAACCTACACGTAATTACGATCCAGGTGAGTCCTGGGAGAAAGACATATAAATCCGGACAAATTATGTAGTGTCATAGGCCTATTTTTGTCTTGTTTAGTGCAAGTGATTAGCCAGTTAAATATTTACGACACTACCGGGGGTATATTCTAAATTTTTCTAATTTTTCTCCCACACTGACAATCACTAACTAATGCTCTTAATGATAAACAGGTTCTTGCTGGTGCAATTAACTCCTGGTTGCACAACGGATTTTAAGCTTAATACAAAAGGACTGGCCTAAGTACCAGTTATGAATAATGCAAAGCGTTTATGCAAACTAGGAGCTATAAGTGAAATAAGCTTGTGGAGAAAGAAAACACGAGTTTACATTACATTAAGCTCAAGAGAAAAGAACTGTAAATTTATTGATTACAATGAGATAAATTTACGTTACATATTTCAAAACGAATTCAAAATAAGGAGATCACACTCACTCGCTCACTCAAAAGCTAAACTCTTAAACCTAGGAAAACGAAAAGAAATACTGGTCAGAGAGTGGATTAAGCGGATGACTGGGCGTCGTTGCTGAACACTGCACACGCTGAACCTCTCGCCAAATCACGCTAGGTGGGAATTCGGGAACTGGACAACGGCGGCGGCGGGAATTGGGCATCGGCTGAGAAAGGACACTGCCACACACCCTGCTCGACACTGATCAAACCTGATTCCCCAATGCTCAAACCCTGACTGACTTCAAATCGTGAGAGAGGCGAGTGTCGACCCGCACTTGCTAACAGCTAAAATGAGCGAAACAAGCCCATAACAAATCACTCAGAGGAGGTGCTAATGTCGCACACAAAGACGATTGCTCATGAAACGGTGAAAAATGGTTCTGAAAACACTCCTGATCAGGTGAATACATGGCGGTTGACTGAGTGATACATACTGGGATTTCACTAGAATTCGCAGTTTCCCACCAAAGTTTAATGTAACGAGTTTATTTAAATATAAAATCGCGGTGACTCGTGACACAAACACTCGACTGTAATGTGCTGTTATTCAAGAGATGTCAGCTATTCTTTCATAGATAAAAGTAAATATTGCAGTGAAATATCCTTGATGTTTGATAGCATTGCATAGATAGAAATTTGAATCACATAACAATGAGTGACGTCAACAATTTCACGAAGAATCGCAAGGTCGTATAGTGCACCATCTTTTTAGTTTCCCACTAAATCTTAACTGACAGTGACGCTTGCAGTCAGGTACGTAAAAGCTGTATCAGTTATCTGTCTGACCTAAGTCTTCTATGCTTGGTTATGAAGAGAGTGGATGTATGCTCGTGTGCTCTCTTTTCTAGCTTTATAGGGTTGCCTCACTGGCATTAGTTCTTTTTTTCACCCTTCTGGTGGTTGTTAGGATAGCTAGTTTCTTATATTCCTCCCCTCCCTGTAGCTAGGTACAGTAGGTGTCTGTGCCATTACACTGAGTTTACCTTTGCTTATCGCCCACGAAGGGTCCCCCCACTGATCGCTCTGTGGCGTGAATAAACACGGTCGGGCCTCTCTGGAGTGGTTTGAGAGGGCAGCCTCAGACTTAGGTGTTTGGAGCGCGGTCATTCGTCCCTTGCTCGTTTTTTTCCTCTTCCCACTTCCCCCTTTAGGGGGAAGTGGTAACTATGGTGGACGCCCCTACTGCCTTCCCCCCCTTCAGGGGGGGAGGTAGTCCTGACCGACCCCCAACAGACCAACGGACGGACTGTCCCCTGACTGAACGGCCCCGGACCAGAGCACTTGATATAAATGTACATAATGCATCGTTCGACTTGACCCATGCGGTTGGTTCCACTCCCCTGTCCAGCCTCAATCCCTTCATCATCGAGAAGGTGATTGATGGGTGTGCAGGTGAGGTGGAACAAGTTAAAAAACTTGCTAGTGGAGATCTCCTGGTAAAGACAATAAATTCAACCCAGGTAAAGGATTTGCTGAAACTGAGGAAGTTCCACAGTTATGATGTCCAAACTATGATCCCCCACTCCATGAATTCCTGCAAGGGTGTTATCACCTGCAGGGATCTTGTGCTTATGGAGGAAGAAGAAATTGTACAGGAACTTGTTCAGCAAGACGTAATTGAGGCAAGGTTTATTACCAGATTCTCGGAAGGCATAAGGACGAAGACTGCAACAGTTGTTTTGACTTTTGGTAAAGTATCTCTTCCAACCAATGTGAAAGTTGGATATGAAATTTTCAATGTCAGACCATACATCTTGAACCCCCTTCGTTGTGGAAAATGTCAGCTCTCTGGACATCATGAAAAGGCTTGTCGAGCTTCAAACGTAGTATGTGGCAAATGCGCAACTGTAGGACATTCTGCTGACCGCTGTACATCAGAGACTGAATGTTGCTTCCACTGTCAGGGTGCTCACTCCACTTCCTCTAAGGTTTGTCCCAAGTGGAAGGAGGAGAAAGAGGGCACACTGGCCCCCAACGAAAATCTTAAACCGCCGCCTTCACTCTATTACAGTGGAATTGTAGAGGTGCCAGGAATAAGTTACCAAATATAGCAATCTTGCTTTCAATACACAGGCCAGACGTTGTTTGTTTACAGGAGACATGCCTGGAGGATCATCTTGATCGTCCACAGTTCAAACACTATCACTCGTATAGAAGATATGAAGGTCACGGAGTTCCCACATACACACACAAATCACACCCACAAATGGAAGTGATTCTAAATTCTACTCTGGAAGCTGTCGCGTGTAGAGTAAAATTTAATAACACATATCTGTCTATTTGCTCTCTCTACTGTCCTCCACATGGCCCCATTGATAGTGATGCTTTAAATTCACTTTTCGAACAACTCCCTGGAAATAAGTTAATGTTGGGCGACTTTAACGCCCATCACTATCAATGGGGTAGCTTGAGGATTGATGGTCTTGGGGAGCAAGTAGCCGACCTAATACTACAGTCCAACCTCTGTCTTCTGAACGATGGTAGAGTGACTCGTGTAGATGATCGGTCTGATAACTTTTCGGCCATTGACCTATCTCTGGTCTCCCCTGGTATACATCAAGATTTCTCATGGGACCCTTACGACGACTCCTTGGGAAGTGATCATTTACCCATCTGTCTTTCTTATGCACGCAACATCATTTCGGACACTCCACCTCCAAAATTTAACTATAAGAAAGCAGAGTGGGGATCCTTCTCAAGGATCGCCAATTTAGATATATCTGGGGAGACCATGGGTGTTAAGGTCAAAAATATAACTACTTCCATATTACACGCAGCTGAGGCTGCTATTGCCAAGACTTCTACAGTTCATGCGAAGCATAGAGCACATTGGTGGACGCCGGATTGCCGACATGCATTAAGAAAACGCAATAGGAGATACAGGATTTTTGATAGTCAGCCCATTGAGGAAAATTTTATTGCATACAAACAGGCACGGGCTGAGGCAAGGAGAATAATAAGAAGGGCCAAACGTGACTCCTGGCGGTCCTTTGTGTCCACGGTGACTCGTACAACACCATTACGTAAAGTCTGGTCCACTATAAGAGTATTAAATAATAAAGGCCCATATTTCCCTGTCACCACCCTGCAGGTTAATAATAACATCTAAGACGAACCCGTGGACGTTGCTAACATCCTCGCCAGGAGTTTTTCTCATGCAAGTAGCTCAAGTGGCTCAGCTAATTATGACCCGCGTTTCCAACATCATAAACGCATTGCTCAGCAACAGATTATTGACTTTGCCACAGAAGACGTAGACTCCCCATACAACCAATAGTTTACGCTAGATGAACTGCTCCTTGCCCTTAAATCCTGTAAAGATACCAGCCCTGGACCAGACACCATCACGTACGGTATGATCCAGCATCTTAATCAGCACAACCTGATTAAGATGTTAGCATTGTATAATGAGATTTGGGCATCTCAAACGTTCCCAAACTCATGGCACTTTGCACACGTCATACCAATACCCAAAGAGGCTGGTCGTCTTATGAATTCCACTTCATTTCGTCCTATTGTGTTGACTTGTGTTCTTGTCTATGTAAGGTCATGGAACGAATGGTTAATAATAGGTTTCTTTTTGTTTTAGAGTCGAAGAATTTGTTAAATGATCAACACTGTGGCTTCCGTAAATACAGAAGTTCACTAGATCATTCAATGAATCTGGGGCATTGTATTGCAGAGGCATTTGCCGATAAAGACTTCATGATAGGGGTGTTTTTGGACATCCATAAAGCCTATGACATGACATGGCGACACGGTATACTAATGAAGCTCTATGCTTATAGTTTAAGAGGAAATTTCCCTATTTTTATTTCAAATTTCTTAAGGGACAGGACTTTCTCTGTCAAATTGCTCCGTAACATAACATCGGATATATTTATCCAGGAAAAAGGGGTGCCGCAGGGAAGTGTGCTTAGTCCTACTTTGTTTAGTATTATGATCAATGATATTCTGTCATCAGCTTCCATCCCAAGGAATCTTAAATACTCGCTCTATGCTGACGATTGTGCAATATGGCACCCTCCCGTAATGCACAATTTTCGGCTGGGTAGATTCAAGCAGTCCTTGACTCCGTCCACCAATGGGCCTTGCAGTGGGGATTTAAGTTTTCCATCCCTAAGTGTGCCGCTTTAGTTTTCACTAATCGTAACGTACCTAATTTGTGCTTAACTTTGGATAATCAGGCGGTACCTTTTCAAAATTCTATAAAGTTTTAGGGAATACATTTTGATCATCGTTTGAACTTCAAAATTCATGTTAATACTTTGCTTGCTCGTTGTGATAAACCAGTAAATGTCCTCAAGTACCTAGCGGGTACTACATGGGGTGCCGACAGAAAATCCTTATTAATGGTGTATAAGTCCCTTATTCGATCGAAGCTAGACTATGGCGCATAGGTGTATGGCTCGGCATCTGATGCCACACTGAAAGGATTGGATGTGTTGCGGAATAAATGTTTGCGAATGTGTCTTGGAGCTGTCCGGTGTACCCGTGTAGCTCGTATGGAAGTGGAAGTGAATGTGCCTCCCCTCCGTATTTGCTGTGACCACCTGTCCTTTTCATATGGCTTACGAACATATAGGAAAAGTAATATCAGCAATGTGGTCTGTACCCCCTGCGTCAATACCACCATCTCATGCGGGGGGTGCATCAGCCACTTGCTGTTCGCCTCCACTTACTGACTCAGGAGCTTGGTGTGGACCCCAGTGACTGTGACAAGTTGGTGCTTAAAAATATAACGTCTTGGGAGCCTGTGTGGTCGACTGAATGTGCACTTAGGTATCGGTTGCCAACTCATACATCTGTGTTTACCTCCGAACTTTTTGCTATTGTCTAAAATCTAGGCATGACTCATTTGTCATATTTTCAGATTCAAAATCAGCCCTTCAGGCAATTGCATCTTGTACTACGGACTCTCACGAGATCCAGGCCTGCATCGTTAATAAGTTGCATTCATGCAACAAGTCATTCACGCTGATCTGGGTGTCTGGTCATTGTCGTATCTACGGCAATGAGCAGGCTAACTTACTTGCAAAATCGGCTGTAGAGCTCGAGGAGACTTGGGACGTTCCTCGTGATCTACGGTCGAGTCCCTCTCTCAGAAAGAAATCAATAAATCTTCTGTGGCAAGGTCAGTGGACCAGACTTAATATTCCAACTTGTAAGCCGCACCTGGGCGACTGGGACACTGCCAACCGCGCCAGTCGCCTTGAAGAAAAAATATTGGCACGGTTACGGCTCAATGCCACCATTTTAACTCGCATGAAACCACATATGGAAAGACGCTTCCCACTGCACTGTGACATCTGTAACGCGGTGTTATCTATCAGTCATTTCATCCTGTGCTGTCGGCACTTTATTTGTGAACGTGCTTCACTTATAAATTACTGCGGCGCAGTAGACGTCCCCTTCACCCTTTCCACCATCCTGGGTGATGGGGACATTGTTAAGACTGATAAATTGATGGCTTTCTTGAGAAAGACCGGACTGATCAGAGTGATGTGACTTTTTTCACTGTGTGGTTACGGTTTTTATCAACGGTAAATATGTATATATTGTAATATTAATTAGGGTTGACAGTTGACATATTTGAAATAGTTTCTTCTCCCATTGATCTATTTCTAATATAGATGTCCCCTACATTAAGACAAGTTCCTCGCCTGACAGTCACCAGCTGATGAGTGAAAGTGTGCAATATAGGAAGATATTGGGCACTTGCAGTCGATGGTGGTCTGCTGGGTGAGGTTCTTCTCTTTTTGTACAAATTATGTAAATACATTATACCATCTTGCTTAAGTTATTCTAATTAGGGACGACAATTGATGTATAAGGAAATGTTCCTGACTCCTCTGGTTCCCTTTCATATATTGATGTCCCCTATATTCGGTTGTGCCTCGACTGACAGTCACCAGGTGATGAGTGCAGGTATGTAATATAGAAAGGCATTACATATCTGCAGTCGATGATGTTCTCTTGGTCGAGGATTTTTTACTATTAGTGTAGGTCTAGTTATTTCTCTCTTAGGACTTAGTATAGGTTAGCGATTTGTCTGTTAGGTGGTTAGTTTTAGGGTATTTAGATTAGGTATTTTTTATTATAAGTAATATAAGGTTAAAAAAATAATGATAAAAATAAAAATACAAAAAATAACAATAAAACAAAAAATTATTATTATTATATATATATATATATATATATATATATATATATATATATATATATATATATATATATATATATATATATATATATATATATATATATATATATATATATATATATATATATATATATATATATAATGTACGTGTGCATGAAAGTGTGTATGTTCATATGCATGGATGTGTGTGTATATATATATATATATATATATATATATATATATATATATATATATATATATATATTAATGTTCGTATATATATATGTATATATGTCAATGTATATACATGTATATATTTTTCCCTTAATCACCAGGGGCTCCGGCCTCAATGGTCGACAGGCAAAAAAAAAAAAAAAAAATAAAAGTCTGACCTAAAGTACTCTTCAGTCTACAGACTGCTGGTAACTCAAGCAAATTTTTAGCAGTTTAAATTTCAACTAATAGCCTACTTAGCCTGGCATACTTTCCGTAGCTTGCTATATCCGACTAGTGGGTGCCAGTAATATTTAACTTTGAAATAACCATACAAAACGAACGTATCCTGACATTTCGTATATCGTACTTGTGTACAGCATAATCAAATCCCCGTAATTACAGCTCTGAGGACAGAGTTTTCTTTCATTCCAGGTATCAGTGCGTAGACTATTTATTCCTTTGAACTTTTCAATGGGATTTCTGTGCCAGGTTTTCTAAAATCCGTTATGCCCCTTCTTACAGAATCCAGTCCGAGTTGTTGAGTTGAATGGAAAGCACTTCAAGCCTTCTTGTTTTATTCATCTTCAAATCTACTACACTCTTTGGCAGGAAGTAAATACTCGGTATTGACCAATCGACCTACTGGAGTTATCGTCTTCCCTTCTCTTCTTAATTCGTGAGTAATACAATCTCAAGACTCGCCCTGTCATGATTCACAAAGATATCCACTGGGTTTTGACTTTGTAAATGAACCAATTAGGCCTCAGGGAGAATGGAACTGAATGTTTAAAAAATAACATTCCGCAGGAACATAGTCAATTTTCACCGAAAGAAAGAAACTGTTAAACCCTGCATCGTAGAACAAAATCAATAGCTGCTTGCATAAACAGATAGTAGAAAGGAAAAAAGAAAAACATCGATTTTAAATCAATTTGCCATAAAAATGTATAAAAGCCCGTCTCTTTCAAAATATTCAAACGTCATCCGATTAACTGAAGGTTCCTCCAAACAAGGAAGACAGACAGGGAGCACCAACTGACCATGTGTCTATCGAGAAACCTTTGACGGAGGTTCCTCATATTCGGACACTGGACCAGCAAGTGACAAACAGTACGGAGAAGGTAAAACCTGCAACGTTATGCTCTGCCTGTGTTAGACTCAGGATCATATTTACAAACTCTCTTAATGAAGCTGTGTCTAAGACTGTTTGTATATACTGTACTGTACATCTGCCTTCATTCATACAGCATCTGAACACTTTACAGTCAAAATACAGTGACCATCAGATACCATATTAAGACAAAAACAATCTGATATGTTATTAACCGTACCGGAGATCAGTTTCACGCAGAGTGGTTAGATCATTCGTATACACGTCCCTTACAGTTGTCTTCTTACCCCCCACCTGACAAAGTCAGAGGAGGGTGTTGTTATCACTGGAATCAGTAGATGTCTTCCCACTGAGATGGGCGGCAGGGCTGCTGGCCTGGCTTAGAGATTTCGTTTTCAGGCCAGAACTCAGAAAATATTCACTATACCCATGAAATTTCACATAGCTATTTACCTTATAGTGAACTGGTGCCTTTTGATAGGTAGAATGCTGTATCTGAAGTTTTTTTTTTTTTTTTTTTTTTTTTTTTTCAAATAATGATCAAGTAAAAAAAAAAAAAAATTTCCAAAGATTTCAATGCGACCTGCTCAAGGAACTTGGAGGGACTAGGTTATGTGTCCTCAAGGCGCTCTCCATACGCCCACCATTAAAAGAGAAGATTCGGGAGGGGGGTTAGGCTGTTTTGCGCTTGGTTAGGTGTGCAGGGAGGTGGGGGGTATGTACTTGGTCAGATGGAGTGTTGTAACAGTGTAGAGTTTTTTTTTTTTTTTTTCTACAGTCCAGTGCACGTAAGTGCCCAGACTGTAACAAGTAGCTAATGCCTATGACCCACGAAAGAAACGGATATCTTAAAACACCGATACCAGAAAACAAATATGGAAAGATATTTCCATACACAGTACTTCCTAACGGTTAATGCACGAAGCATTTATGATTTTCCTGAGAATTTATGTATGAATATATATATATATATATATATATATAAATATATATACATATATATATATATATATATATATATATATATATATATATATTGCTAGACGCCTCAATCCCGTTTGGGGTGGCCACAAACAAATCGCCTCCAAGTCGCCCTGTCCCCCGCCATTTCACTCCCCTGCTCCCAACTCACACCCCCCTCTCTCATATACCTCTCCACCCCATCCCTCCATCTCATCCTCGGCCTCCCCCTCCCTCTTTCCCCCTCCACCTCACTCACATACACTCTCTTCGTCAGTCTTTCACCCTCCATCCTCTCCACATGGCCAAACCACCTCAGTATGTTCCTCATAACGCTTCCTATCACATCCACATCAACACCACAACGCTCCTTTATATCCTCATTCGTCAGCCTGTCTCTCCATGTGACTCCACAGGCTCCTCTTAAATAACTCATTTCCACTGCTCTCACTCTTGACTTATGTCCTTCCAACATATATATAAAGAGAGAGAGAAAAAGGGTGTTAAAGAAATTAGTCGGGGAGTGAAAGATAAAAACGGTAAAATACTAGAGAAGAAGGGAGAAAAGTGATCAGCTGGAGAGAACACTTTATGGAATTGTTGAACATAGAGAATGAAAGTAATATGAGTATAAGTGGATGGGGAATGGCTGGAAGAAGGACGGATGTGAGATGAGAGGAAGAAATTAGTAAGATGGAAGTTGTGGAAGCAATGAAGATGGCCAAAATGAAGAAAGACCCAGCAACTGATAGAGAGAGTGGTGAAATGCTGAAGCATAGGTAAGAGATAGTAGCAGAATCGGTGTGGAAGATGTGTAGATTGGCCTGAGAGGAAGGGAAACTCCCGGAGGATTGGAAATCAGGTACAATTATTCCACAGTAGAAAAGAAAAAGGGAAAAAGAGGTGTATGGTAATCATAGGGGCATTTGTCTTCTTAATGTAATAGGAAAAGTATATGGTAGGATACTTATTGACAGAGTTGGTTGGAGAAGAACAGGGAGGTTTTGGGAAGAGAACAGGTTGTGTAGATTAGATATTCGTTGTTAGGTCTTTAGTAGGAAAGTTTTTAGAAAGGGAAAAGAAGTTGCATGCGGCCTTCATGGATTTGGGGAAAGAATTAAGAATATATGGAGTAAATGGGAAGTTGTTGAATGCCGTGAAGAACGTGTATGAGGGTATTAAGGCTGCAGTGCGTCTGGATAGTGAAATGAGTGAATTCTTCTATTTGAAGGTTGGGTTTAAACTAGGATGTGCCATGTCCCGATGGTTGTTCAGTCAGTATATGGATGGGGTTATAAAAAAGATACAATGTAGGGAAATGGATGTTTGAGTTTCCCTAATGAGAGAGGGCAGTGTGTGGAAACTCCCTGTACTGTTGTTTGCAGATGATAATGTGTTGTTAAGTGAAGACGAAGGGGAGCTGCAAGGCTTGGTGAATGAGTTTGAGAGAGTGTGTAAGAAACTGAATCTAAAGGTGGATATAGGGAAGATTAAAGTGATGGTCTTCGAGAGAAATGAAGTCACTGAATGTACAGTGGGGTTGGATGAGGAGGAAATGGAAAATGTGAGTACGTTTAAGTATTTGGGTAGTGTGATAAGTAAGGACAGAAGTTTAGAGGGTGAAATGCTTGAAAGGGTACAACAAGGAAGAAAGGTTGCTGGTTCCTTGATAGCAGTGATAAGAAACAGGAAAGTGAGTATGGAAGTGAAAAAGTTACTACATGACAGCACTGTGATACCAACTCTACCGTACGGAAGTGAAGCTTGAACCTTGTTGGAGGGACACAAATCAAGAGCGCGACCAGTCGAAATGCGTTATTTGAAAGGAGTATGTGGAGTCATGTGGAGAGGGAGACTGGCAAGTGAGAAAGTTAAAGAGAATTTTGGTGTGGATGTGGATGTGACAAGAAGCGTTAGGAGAATCACACCGAGGTGGTTTGGCCATGTGGAGAGAATGGAGAGCAAAAGACTGACGAGAAGGGTGAGTGAGGTGAAGGGGGGGAGGATGAAGAGGTTGCCAACGATGAGATGGAGGGATGGAGTGTAGAGGTATAAGAGAAAGGGGATTGTGAACTGGGAGCAGGGCAGTGAAATGGAGGGGGACAGGGTGACGTGGAGGCTATTTGTTTGTGGCCATCCCTTATGAGGTTAAGGTGTCCGTCAGTACATATATATATATATATATATATATATATATATATTATATGTATATCATCATCATCATCATCATCAGCTGTTGGTGGTCCACTGCAGGACCAGCCCAATGTCACAAGTCGGCGTGTTCTCTATTTAAATAAACTCGTGACATTAAACTTTGGTGGGAAACCGCAAATTCTAGTGGAATCCCAGTATGTATCACTCAGTCAACCGCCACTTATTCACCCAATCGGGAGTGTTTTCAGATCAATTTTTCACTGTGTCATAAGTGATCGTCCTTGAGCGCGACATTAGTGCTTCCGCTGAGTGATTTGTTATGGGAGTGTTTCGCTCACTTCTAGCCGTTAGCAAGTGCGGCCCGCCTTCGCCTCTCTCTCACAGTTTGAATTCAGTCATGATTAGAGTGCCGTGGGACTAGGTCGTTGGCTCAGCATGGAGCAGCATGTGTACACCGAGTTCCTGATCCCCACCTAGTGTGAGGTGGCGAGAGGCTTAGCGTGTGCAGCGTCCTTCCTCAGCAACGATCCCCAGTCCATTTCGTATTTTCCTAGGCTTAAAAGTTTAGCTTTTGAGTGAGCAAGTGAGTGTGTTCTCCTAATTTTGAATTCATTTTGAACCGTAACGTAAATGTTGTTTCACTGTAATTAATAAATTTTCAGTTCTTTTCTTTGAGCTTGATGTAATGTAAACTCATGTTTTATTTCTTCACAAGCTTATTTCAGTTATAGCTCCTAGTTTGCATAAACTCTTTGCATTATTTGCTACTGGTACTTAGGCCAGTCCTTTTGTATTAAGCTTAAAATCCATTGTGCAACCAGGAGTTAACTGCACCAGCAAGAACCTGTTTATCATTAATAACATTAGTTATTGATTGTCAGGGGTGGAGTCACTTTCTCCAGAGGCCAACAGTACCAATAAGCAGCATGTGTGATAATTAGTCTCTGCTGCGTACTGTTGAGAAAGTTTACAATTTCTTGTCCTTAGAGAATCGGCGAAGTAAGCCGGCATAAAGTAATCATTGCTTGATTTTCACAAGTCAGTTCATTGTCCTTGTTCTCAAGTATTATTGAATATTATTCTTCAATACAGCATACCCTTAAAAACTCCATTACATTTGGTGACCTCGCCAGGATATTAACTCCTAGCTCTAAAGTTATTCACGAGACAATACTCACTCACTCATACCTAGGTATTTATCATTAAAGTCTATAGGCACTATCTTACTGGTGATTATTAATTCATTTTTTCAATTTTAAGTTATAGTTTTCACCGTCAGTGTTTTGTTTAACCCCTTAACCGCGGGGCGTCACTTTCGTGACGCTCGGCTACAATGGATCATACCGCGGGGCGTCACTTTTGTGATTCTGTGTTATTTTGAATTATCCCGGGCTCTCAAGTGGTGGCTTGTATCATATATCAGTACTGCCAATGTTCAACACTAGTCAGCACTCCAAATCTCATCTGTACTCCCATCCATTGTTGACATTTTAGCTATTTTAACCCCTTCCTGACTCCCCTCCCTACCTGCCCTCCATTACCCTCTCCTCTCACCTCCCACGCCGCGCTGCGCTACGGAAATTTCCCCCTTCTCTTTCCACAGATTTCATCCATTGAAATAAGGCCTATGCCCTATATTTTTACCCAATAATATATACCAAAAAAAAAACAGGTAAGTGATAGTGTTATACTCCAGAAATTGCCTAATTATCACCTGACAACACCTCACGTGCATTCATTCGCTACATTACCACGGTAATTTCCCCTTTGATTTATGCCTTGTAATCGATGTCTGTAATAAAAATATATATCAGAAAGGAAGGGAGAATCCTAATTGACATTTACAGTCACCTGGAACTACCTATTTCTATATTTATTGCCGAGATTTTCTACCTATAAAAAATTAGCATGTAAGTTAGCAGCAGTAAGCCTAAAGTGTCATTGTCAACCCTTCCCTTCTCAGATAATTTACCCCCTTCTTGACTCCCCTCCCTACTTGCCCTCCATTACCCTCTCCTCTCACCTCCCACGCCGCGCTACTTACGGAAATTTCCCTCTTCTTTTTCCACAGATTTCATCCATTGAAATAAGCCCTATGCCCAATATTTTTACCCAATAATATATACCAAAAAAAAAACAGGTAAGTGATAGTGTTATACTCCTGAAATTGCCCATTTATCACCTGACAAAACCTCACGTGCATTCATTCGCTACATTACCACGGCAATTTCCCCTTTGATTTATGCCTTGTAATCGATGTCTGTAATAAAAATATATATCAGAAAGGAAGGGAGAATCCTAATTGACATTTACATTCACCTGGAAGTACCTATTTCTTTATTTATTGCCGAGATTTTCTACCTATAAAAAATTAGCCTGTAAGTTAGCAGCAGTCAGCCTAAAGTGTCATTGTCAACCCTTCCCTTCTCAGATAAGCCGCGGCATTTAGTTCCTTGTCCTCCACTGCAGAGACAACATGTCGCACTCGCGCCCCGCCATTCCTGCCGCTTCTGCACCCATTGCAAAGGGCCCCGTGACCTCTACCCCCAAGAAAAGTGTTGAGGCAAGCAGGAAAGGCCTCAGTGACTCTGCAGTGGCACGAGAACTTGCTGAATTGTCGATGATAATAATGGACAGCGATTTTGACGATTCCGGTGAATCGTGTGATGAGCCGGGTGAACTTATCGCGCCAGAAACAGCGACAACAAGTGCTCCTACCAGTGAATCTGTGTGTAGCTCCAAGGGAAAGGAGCCTTTAGTGCAGGAAGGAAAAGAATTTGGGAAGGAGTGAAAAGGCGGCGTGTTAGCCCCAGAACAATGCCCCCACGTGACCCAGCCCGCCATGAGTCACGAGATCATTCACCTCCCGTTCCCCAAGCCCCGCTTTACTCATCTCGTCATCATCGTCGGCTGAGTTATCTCCGGAGTCTTCGTCGTCGGAGTCACCACCAGCATCAACAGTGAAGGCCGGCCGTAGAGGTAGAGGTAGATCTAAGAGAGTGAGAAGTAGTGTAGCTAGTAGGGTAAGGGCTGCTAGTGCTGTACGGCAACCTAGGGTCAGTGCGAGTGACCTTGACCGTGATAAGCCTTCCTCTCAGCCAACCTCCACCACCACCACCACCACCATCCCTCCACCGCCACGCCAGGGAATCCTGGACGCCTTCGCGTGGACGGAAGGGTCAGATTTTGTCCCCGAAAACCTGGTTTTCGATGAGAGCTCGTCAGGAGTTCAGCCTGCCTTCACTATGGACGAAAATGCTGAGTGTGTCGACTACCTTTTGCCTTCCTAGATGACGAAGTCATGCAGCACATATGTGATGAGACTAACAGGTTCGAATCACAACGTGCTGCTAGTGGTACAGGTGCAGCCAAGATGCAACAGTGGACCATGCTGGGAGTGCAGGAGCTGTATGTGTTCTTTGCCCTCATGCTTCTTATGCCACACTCCAAGAAGCATGAGTTGGAAGAATACTGGTCCATGGACCCCTTACTACCCTCACCGACCTTCAACAAGTACATGGCCAGAGATCGCTTCCGGAACATCAGGGGCAACCTGCACTTTGCCGACAACGATGTACCTTCCCAAACCGACCCACTCTGGAAGATCCGGGAGATTCTGAACAGAATGAAGGATAAGTTCATGTCATTCTTCCACCCATTTCAGAAGGTTGTCATTGATGAGTCCTTGGTTCTGTTCAGAGGACGTCTTCGGTTTTGTCCAGTACATTCCAAGCAAACGCCATCGCTTTGGAATTAAGTTCTTTGTACTGTGCGACTGTAAGACGGGGTACATCCTTGACTTCGTCATATATTCAGCCAGCACTGTCGATCTCGATAAAACACACCCCCTTGGCTTCTCAGGCTGTGTAGTGAAAGTGCTCCTAGAAAAGTATTTTGGTGGGAATCATGTGCTGTATACAGACAACTACTATACAGCACCGAAACTTGCCAAATACCTTTCTGAGCACGGCATTAGCTCCTGCGGCACTGTCAAAAGTAATCGTGCCAACTTCCCCAAATTCCCAGAGGCAGGAAACTCGCAGCGAGAGACGTGCACCTACGCAAGTCTGAGAAGATGCTGGCAATACGGTGGCATGACAAGAGAGTCGTGCACATGCTCACCACCGTACATAAGGGGGAGATGAGAGACAGTGGGAAGGTCGACAGTAGGACAGGCGAACCTGTGATGAAACCTGATGCTGTGTTGGACTATAATATAAACATGCGGCTGGTGGACAAGTCCGACATGATGATTGGTGAGATCGACTGCCTCAGGAAGAATACTAGGTGGTACAGGAAAGTTTTTCTGCATCTCATAGATATGACGATGCTGAACGCCTTCATCCTGTACAAGATGAAGGTAAAGCCACCCAAGTCCTTCTCCCTGAGGTTGTTCGCCAGGACTTGTGTCCAGCAGCTGCTGGAAAAATATGGTAAGGTGCAAGCAGCAACTCCAAGGCGCCATCCAGTTACACTTCCCGACCGACTTGAGCAGAGGGCGTATATGGAGCGGCACAGACTTGAGCTAATGCCTGCCACAGGGAAATGGAAGGCTGCGATTCGCAGGTGTCAGGTATGTGCGCATACCACACGCCGCACACCTGAGCATAAACGCACCTCTTGGCAGTGCGCTGAATGCCAGGTTCCCCTCTGTGTAACCTGCTTCTTCGATTATCACAGCCAGAAGCAGTTCTAACAGTGCAAGTGTGGAAGCAGAATTATTTGGAAATAATGTGTAAATAATGTGTAAATAATGTGTAAATAGCAGGTGAAAGCAATGGATGTTCAGTTCATATGATTGAACAGTGTACTATAGTTTCATCTTACTGAAAGTGACAGTGAATAACATATTGTAAGTAAAATAGAAGGGTAAATATTGAAAATAGAATAGAAAATGTAAATAGTAATGTAAGTAATTAGTAATATAAGAATATGAGTACAAATAATTTATGTTATAACAGTGAGAGTGAATCCGTGGCTCTCTACGTATTTTACTGACTGAAAAATAGAATGACTTCAGTGACAATAAAATAATACGACTGAATGAAACTTATGGAGAAAGACTCCAGATATATATAAGTGTGATATAGTAATAGAAATATAAAGTGTGAGGGGTTTTATGAATAATAAATGACAGTGCCTAGAGCGAACTAGCGCAAGTGCGGCGATCAGACGCGCTCGTAATTTCCATTGCTTTCACACTGTTTTTTTTTAGTATGGATCCCAAACTACTTGAAAATGGTAGAATAGTGTTTATAGTGTTTGTATCTGGCTGTGGTAATCATATAACGGGTTGTCGGGAAGTGTAAAGTGGAGACTTAGTTACCCTACTTCAGAGGTCTCCACAAGTCCTACGGAAACTGACGAAGGCTCAACAATCATTCCAGGAGAAAGCTGAAGGTATGTGCTATAAGCATATATAATTTTATTATTCTAGGACTAATAACTGATTTTTAGCAAATATTTTTTGAGAGTCTCTCGGAGCCCAAATAACCCCGCGGGACACGCAAGTAATTGGTAAACAAGCCCGCGGTGTAGGGGTTAACTTTCTTTCTTTACCAGTCTAACTACATAAAACTGGTCACCACTAACCTGTGCCTATATTCTTTTTTTTCGATTATTGGCATCGTTCTCTGCAAAATAGCAGTCAGTACTGAGTCTCTAGTTCTTAGATTGAGTTAGCATCATGACTAACGTCTATGTACAGGACGCTAAAGATATGGGGCTCACTGACCCAGAGAAAATAAAGTACTATGTCCTCTCTTGGTTTAATTACGAGCAGGAGAGTGAGAATGAT
Source organism: Coenobita brevimanus (assembly GCF_032717465.1). NCBI lineage: Eukaryota > Metazoa > Arthropoda > Malacostraca > Decapoda > Coenobitidae > Coenobita > Coenobita brevimanus. The sequence continues at coordinate 27,521,519 of NC_136997.1, forward strand.
GCTCGTGAGGAGCGTCGAATTCAACGTGAGGGACACAAAAAAGAGCGCGAATACAAGCGAGAATAGCGCGAGGAACGCGAGAGAAAACATCAACACCAGCAAAAACAATACGAACTCGAGTTAGAACAACAAGAGAGAGAACGAGAACACGAATGTGCCGAGTGAGAAGCACGCGAAAAACATGAAATTGAGATGTTGAAGCTCAAGTGAGATTCTTTGGCTTCAGACACATCTGGTGCAGCTGGCCCAAGCTCCACGAGCGCTATCCCTGCACATATTATGGCGACCCCACACATCAAGCTTCCTCCATACAAGGAAAGCGAGCGAATCGAGCCATACATACCTCTTTTGGAAGACATGGCTCAACTGTTCCAGCTGGATGATGCAGCTAAGCGGATTCAGTTTCTTAGCCTGTTTGAGGGCCCTGCCCTCGATATTCTCCACAGAATTCGTGGAGACAATCTCATGTATGAAATGATGAAGGCCGCACTCTTCAAAGCATACGGTCTTACAGTTGACGACGCCAAGAGTCAGTTCATGAGGGCACGTTTACAGGAAAAAGAGACTGCCGTTCAGTTTCTTGACCGGCTTACTGCTTACTTAGCTCTGTCTCCCCAGACAGTGGATATAACCCCTCAAGTATCTAATTCTCAGGGCACCATGTTTGCCACATCACGTATTTAGCAGCCTAATCAGTGGCTGGCTGCTTCCTCCACAGGCCCTCCCACAGGTGACAGTACCTTCCTTGTTCAGCCAGGGTTTGTGGGAGACATTCCTGTGAAGGTCCTGAGAGACAATGGGTCCTCAGGTTGCTCTGTCAGGCAGTCTAGTTCGGCCTGAGCAGTATACAGGTTGACAGATCCAAGCTAACCTAATTGATGGATCAGTGAGATTGTTCCCTGAGGCACGTATCCAGGTGGCATCTTCATTTTACACTGGTATGACAGTCGCAGTCGTCATGCCAGAACCTATATTTGACCATATCATAGGCAATATTCCAGGTGCCAAGCATAGTTGCACCGAAGATGACTCTACTCAGTAACACGAGCCATGGCTGAGGCTCCAAACTGTGTCACCCCGGTGACCATTGAATTGCCGCAAGATCTGATGTGTAGCCAAGTTGTTGTTCAAGAACAACACTCTGACCCAACACTTGCTGCTGTGGAAAAGAAACAAAAGGGTAGAGTGATAAAGTATTCAAGGGGAGGTCAAGCCAAGTTCCTTCGTAAACAAGGACGGCTGTACCTTGACTCATGAACACCCCAGGGCGAGGTTCGGCTGCAGTTCATCGTTCCCGCTAAGTACCACCAAGCAGTGTTAGAATGGGGTCATTGTTCAGCCTCAGGAGGTCACCTGGGCAAAAGGAAGACCCAGGGCTGTATCTGAGCTGACTTTTTCTGGCCAGAGATGGGATGAGAAATAGATAGCTTTGTGCGTTCCTGCAATGTGTGTCCACGTGCCAGTAATCAGGGACATGTCCTTCCTGTGCCGTTTATATCCACACCCGTAATCTCTGAGTCAGTTAAGAGACAGGGCAGTGGTGAAGTGGATGCAGACCTGACGTCTTGCCCGTTGGCCACACAGGACACTGTATGTCCAGGGCCTGTACATACATATGTACCGTAAGTTAAGGAGGAAATTTGAGAATCCCGCAGAGACAGTCCGAGGCTGTGTATGAATTACCTTGTGGAACGTCTTGAGCTGTGGGCCTCTCTGAGGATTCCCGGAGAATGCACATTATCCACATGAGTGTTCACACCCATGGTGGGTGTTAATGATCTGCCTGAGATTGCATAGGGATTCTCAGCTTCCTAATGTTAATCATAAGTACAGAGTTACTGTAGTTTAACCAGTAAACTGGGTCTCTAGCGAATTGCGGCGTTTGATGTCCTGCAGAAACGCCCAGTCTTTTCGCTCTTGACCACGTTCCCTGGTTAATTTAGCGAATTGCAGCATTTGATGTCCTGCAGAAACGCCCAGTCTTTTCGCTAATTAAGTTTAGGGTTTAACCAGTAAACTGGGTCAGCGTTTGATGTCCTGCAGAGACGCCTTGACTACGTTTCCTGGTTAATAATGTAAATAGTGTACTTTATGTAACATAAGTACTGATTGCTAGTCAGAGACAGAGAAATGACATTTTGATGCTCCACCTTGATTGCTTTCACAGATCCAGCTGCCGGGTGCAGCATTGCCATGCAGAACAGCTGATTGTCCCTGACGCTTGCTGCCGCCTCTTCTCTTCTGCCTCGTCGTCATCATTTACTATTGACTTGCATTATGTAATTTTACACGTAGGTACAGTTACACCACAACTGTCACACCTACACCGTGTATTACATACATCACGCTACAAAACAATTAGTTGTTAATGGAAATGTAGCAAACTTTTCACTCACTTTGACCTGAGTACAGGATTTTTCACCGTCGTCACGGAGTTTTTTCCTCAAGCTTGCTTCTATTAACGTAAATATGAGGATTTTTTGTCCACTGGCGACTGTGACTTTCTCCTGTAGCAGGATAGCACACACATACCACAGTGTGAATCTTGTGTGACAGAGTTAGGATTTATATGTATGTACAGTATATTGAAATTTTTTTTTCCCGAGAAAAAAAAAATCATTTTTGATGGGGCATAATCTCGCGAGTCGGCGCGTTCTCTAAATAAACTCTTGATATTAAACTTTGGTGGGAAACCGCAAATTCTAGTGGAATCCCAGTATGTATCACTCAGTCAACCACCACGTATTCACCCGATTGGGAGTGTTTTCAGAACAATTTTTCATTGTGTCATAAGTGATCGTCCTTGCGTGCAACATTAGCGCTTCCGCTGAGTGATTTGTTATGGGCTTGTTTCACTCACTTCTAGCCGTCAGCAAGTGCGGCCCGCCTTCGTCTCTCTCTCATAGTTTGAATTCAGTCATGATCAGAGCACCGTGAGACTAGGTCGTTGGCCCAGCTTGGAGCAGCGTGTGTACAGCGAGTTCCTGATCCCCACCTAGTGTGAGCCGGTAGGAGGCTTAGCGTGTGCAGCATCCTTCCTCAGCAATGACACCCAGTCCATTTCGCTTAGCCCACTCTCTGACCTGTATTTTTCTTTCGTATTTTCCTAGGCTTAAGAGTTTAGCTTTGAGTGAGTGAGTGAGTGAGTTATCCTTATTTTGAATTCATATTGAAACATAACATAAATTTGTTTCATTGTAATTAATAAGTTTTCAGTTGTAAGTTCTTTTCTTTAAGCTTGATGTAAAGTAACTCCTGGTTGCACAACGGGTTTTAAGCTTAATACAAAAGGACTGGCCTAAGTACCAGTTATGAATAATGCAAAGCATTTATGCAAATTAGGAGCTATAAGTGAAATAAGCTTGTGGAGAAAGAAAACATGAGTTTACATTACATTAAGCTCAAGAGAAAAGAACTGTAAATTTATTGATTACAATGAGATAAATTTATGTTACATGTTTCAAAATGAATTCAAAATAAGGAGATCACACTCACTTGCTCACTGAAAAGCTAAACTCTTAAACCTAGGAATACGAAAGAAAAATACAGGTCAGAGAGTGGATTAAGCGGATGACTGGGCGTCGTTGCTGAGGAAGGACACTGCACACACTGAACCTCTCGCCAAATCACGCTAGGTGGGAATTCGGGAACTAGACAACGGCGGCGGGAATTGGGCATCGGCTGAGGAAGGACACTGCCACACACGCTGCTCGACACTGATCAAACCTGCTTCCCCGATGCTCAGATCCTGACTGACTTCAAATCGTGAGAGAGGCGAGTGTCGACCTGCACTTGCTAACAGCTAGAATGAGCGAAACAAGCCCATAACAAATCACTCAGACGAGGTGCTAATGTCGTACACAATGATGATCACCTATGAAACAGTGAAAAATGGTTCTGAAAATACTCCTGATCAGGTGAATACATGGCGGTTGACTGAGTGATACATACTGGGATTTCACTAGAATTCGCGGTCTCCCACCAAAGTTTAATGTAACGAGTTTATTTAAATATAAAATCGCGGTGACTCATGACACAAACACTCGACTGTAATGTGCTGTTATTCAAGAGATGTCAGCTATTCTTTCATAGATAAAAGTAAATATTGCAGTGAAATAGTATCCTTGATGTTTGATAGCATTGCATAGATAGAAATTTCAATCACATAACAATGAGTGACGTCAACAATTTCACGAAGAATTGCAAGGTCGTATAGTGCACCATCTTTTTAGTTTCCCACTAAATCTTAACTGACAGTGATGCTTGCAGTCGGGTACGTAAAAGCTGTATCAGTTATCTGTCTGACCTAAGACTTCTATGCTTGGTCGTGAACAGAGTGGATGTATGCTCGTGTGCTCTCTTTTCTAGCTTTATAGGGTTGCCTCACTGGCATTAGTTCTTTTTTTCACCTTTCTGGTGGTTGTTAGGATAGCTAGTTTCTCATATTCCTCCCCTCCCTGTAGCTAGGTACAGTAGGTGTCTGTGCCATTACACTGAAAACGTTTACCATTGCTTATCGCCCACGAAGGGTCCCCCCACTGATCGCTCTGTGGCGTGAATAAACACGGTCGGGCCTCTCTGGAGTGGTTTGAGAGGGCAGCCTCAGACTTATGTGTTTGGACCGCGGTCATTCGTCCCTTGCTCGTTTTTTTCCTCTTCCCACTTCCCCCTTTAGGGGGAAGTGGTAACTATGGTGGACGCCCCTACTGCCTTCCCCCCCTTCAGGGGGGGAGGTAGTCCTGACCGACCCCCAACAGACCAACGGACGGACTGTCCCCTGACTGAACGGCCCCGGACCAGAGCACTTGATATAAATGTACATAATGCATCGTTCGTCTTCATCCATACGGTTAGTTCCACTCCCCTGTCCAGCCTCAATCCCTTCATCATCGAGAAGGTGATTGATGGGTGTGCAGGTGAGGTGGAACAAGTTAAAAAACTTGCTAGTGGAGATCTCCTGGTAAAGACAATAAATTCAACCCAGGTAAAGGATTTGCTGAAACTGAGGAAGTTCCACAGTTATGATGTCCAAACTATGATCCCCCACTCCATGAATTCCTGCAAGGGTGTTATCACCTGCAGGGATCTTGTGCTTATGGAGGAAGAAGAAATTGTACAGGAACTTGTTCAGCAAGACGTAATTGAGGCAAGGTTTATTACCAGATTCTCGGAAGGCATAAGGACGAAGACTGCAACAGTTGTTTTGACTTTTGGTAAAGTATCTCTTCCAACCAATGTGAAAGTTGGATATGAAATTTTCAATGTCAGACCATACATCCTGAACCCCCTTTGTTGTGGAAAATGTCAGCTCTATGGACATCATGAAAAGGCTTGTTGAGCTTCAAACGTAGTATGTGGCAAGTGCGCAACTGTAGGACATTCTGCTGATCGCTGTACATCAGAGACTGAATGTTGCTTCCACTGTCAGGGTGCTCACTCCACTTCCTCTAGGGTTTGTCCCAAGTGGAAGGAGGAGAAAGAGATCTGCACAGTGAAAGTGACTGAGGGCATATCCTTTTACGATGCTAGGAAGAAGGTGAAGGAGTTGCATGCAACTCCCAAGCCTAATGTCTCCTATGCATCGGCGGTTGTGTCCCGTCCCGTGATGTGCACCGTGGAGACACAGACTGACCTTACCTTCGCTCCACATGCCACTTGCCCTACCTCTCAGTCTAGACCCCCTGTACGTTCCAACTATTTTTTTGTCACCCGCCTACTGGCGGGCAACAAAAAAAGACCAAGCACACTGGCCCTCAACGAAAATCTTAAAACGTCGTCTTCACCCTATTACAGTGGAATTGTAGAGGTGTCGGGAATAAGTTACCAAATATAGCAATCTTGCTTTCAATACACAGGCCAGACGTTGTTTGTTTACAGGAGACGTGCCTGGAGGATCGTCCTGATCCTCCACAGTTCAAACACTATCACTCGGATAGAAGATATGAAGGTCATGGAGTTCCCATATACACACACAAATCACACCCACAAACGGAAGTGATTCTAAATTCTACTCTGGAAGCTGTCGCGTGCAGAGTAAAATTTAATAACACGTATCTGTTTATTTGCTCTCTCTACTGTCCTCCACATGGCCCCATTGATAGTGATGCTTTAAATTCACTTTTCAAACATCTCCCTGGAAATAAGTTAATGTTGGGCGACTTTAATGCCCATCACTATCAATGGGGTAGCTTGAGGATTGATGGTCTTGGGGAGCAAGTAGCCGACCTAATACTACAGTCCAACCTCTGTCTTCTGAACGATGGTAGAGTGACTCGTGTAGATGATCGGTCTGATAACTTTTCGGCCATTGACCTATCTCTGGCCTCCTCTGATATACATCAAGATTTCTCATGGGACCCTTACGACGACTCCTTGGGAAGTGATCATTTACCCATCTGTCTTTCTTATGCACGCAACATCATTTCGGACACTCCACCTCCAAAATTTAACTATAAGAAAGCAGAGTGGGGATCTTTCTCAAGGATCGCCAATTTAGATATATCTGGGGAGACCATGGATGTTAAGGTAAAAAATATAACTACTTCCATATTACACGCAACTGAGGCTGCTATTCCCAAGACTTCTACAGTTCATGCGAAGCATAGAGCACATTGGTGGACACCGGATTGCCGACAAGCATTAAGAAAACACAATAGGAGATATAGGATTTTTGATAGACAGCCCATTGAGGAAAATTTTATTGCATACAGACAGGCACGAGCTGAGACAAGGAGAATAATAAGAAGGGCCAAACGTGACTCCTGGCCGTCCTTTGTGTTCACGGTGACTCGTAGAACACCATTATGTAAAGTCTGGTCCACTATAAGAATATTAAATAATAAAGGTCCATATTTCCCTGTCACCACCCTGCAGGTTAATAATAACATTTAAGACGAATCCGTGGACGTTGCTAACATCCTCGCCAGGAGTTTTTCTCATGTAAGTAGCTCAAGTGGCTCAGCCAATTATGACCTGCGTTTAATACATCATAAACGCATTGCTGAGCTACAGATTATTGACTTTGCCACAGAAGACGTAGACTCCCCGTACAACCAAGAGTTTACGCTGGGTAAACTGCTCCTTGCCCTTAAATCCTGTAAAGATACCAGCCCTGGACCAGACACCATCACGTACGATATGATCCAGCATCTTAATCAGGACAACCTGATTAAGATGTTGGCATTGTACAATGAGATTTGGGCGTCTCAAACGTTCCAAAACTCATGGCACTTTGCACACGTCATACCAATACCCAAAGAGGCTGGTCGTCTTATGAATCCCACTTCATTTCGTTCTATTGTGTTGACTTCTTGTCTATGTAAGGTCATGGAACGAATGGTTAATAATAGGTTTCTTATTGTTTTAGAGTCGAAGAATTTGTTAAATGATCAACACTGTGGCTTCCGTAAATACAGAAGTTCTCTAGATCATTTAATGAATTTGGGGCATTGTATTGCAGAGGCATTTGCCAATAAAGACTTCATGATAGGGGTGTTTTTGGACATCCATAAAGCCTATGACATGACATGACGACACGGTATACTAATGAAGCTCTATGCTTATGGTTTAAGAGGAAATTTGCCTATTTTTTTTTCAAATTTCTTAAGGGACAGGACTTTCTTTGTCAAATTGCCCCGTAACGTAACATCGGATATATTTATCCAGGAAAAAGGGGTGCCGCAGGGAAGTGTGCTTAGTCCTACTTTGTTTAGTATTATGATCAATGATATTCTGTCATCAGCTCCCATCCCAAGGAATCTTAAATACTCGCTCTATGCTGACGATTGTGCAATATGGCACTCCTCCTGTAATGCACAATTTTCGGCTGGGCAGATTCAAGCAGCCCTTGACTCCATCCACCAATGGGCCTTGCAGTGGGGATTTAAGTTTTCCATCCCTAAGTGTGCCGCTGTAGTTTTCACTAATCGTAACGTACCTAATTTGTGCTTAACTTTGGATAATCAGGCGGTACCTTTTCAAAATTCTGTAAAGTTTAAGGGAATACATTTTGTCAAAATTCATGTTAATACTTTGCTTGCTCGTTGTGATAAACCAGTAAATGTCCTGAAGTACCTAGTGGGTACTACATGGGGTGCTGACAGAAAATCCTTATTAATGGTTTATAAGTCCCTTATTCGATCGAAGCTAGACTATGGCGCACAGGTGTATGGCTCGGCATCCGATGCCACGCTGAAAGGATTGGATGTGTTGCAGAATAAATGTTTGCGAATGTGTCTTGGAGCTGTCCGGTGTACCCGTGTAGCTCGTATGGAAGTGGAAGAGAATGTGCCTCCCCTCCGTATTCGCTGTGACCACCTGGCCTTTTCATATGGCTTACAAACATATAGGAAAAGTAATATCAGCAATGTGGTCTGTACCCCCCTGCATCAATACCACCATCTCATGCAGGAGGTGCGTTGGCCACTTGCTGTTCGCCTCCACTTACTGACTCAGGAGCTTGGTGTGGACCCCATTGACTGTGACAAGTTGGTGCTTAAAAATATAACGTCTTGGGAGCCACTTGGCTTTACTGTTGATGTTACATGGCTCCCAACACCAAAGGCCAAGGCGCCAGAGGTGGAGGTCCACCACTTGTTTCGTAACATCATCATTCGTCACTTGGGGTCCCACCACTTGTACACTGACGGCTCCAAGTTGAGTGAATGTGTGGGTGCAAGTGTGTGGTCGACTGAATGTGCACTTAGATATCAGTTGCCGACTCATACATCTGTGTTTACCTCCGAACTTTTTGCTATTAGCAGAGCCATAGACTATGCTCTCACTTCTAGGCATGACTCATTTGTCATATTTTCATATTCAAAATCAGCCCTTCAGGCAATTCAGTGGAGTAGACTGTAGCACCAGTCGAGCAGGGCAGTACTCCCGAGGTGGATGGAAAGCTGATGACAGGGAGTGCTGGAGCTCCCGTTTCATCAGCCCTCAGGACTAGTTCCTGACCATCACCATTTGCTGAACTTTTCCAGTGTCTCAGTTACACAGAGAGTAGGCCAGAATGCTCTCCAGTACAAATTTCTCTAACTATCTTCACCAAACTACATGCACAGTACACACTACACTTCCTATTCAAAATTCACCAAAAATGGCGTCAATTCACCCAGCCTCGGAGTCCCCAGGGGGGGGGGACCATAAATGCCCCCGCCATCTGCCCCTCTCCCGATGACGACTCGAGGTGCCTGGAACACTGTCTGACTCTCTTCTTCTTCATTTCTGCAACATTCGCGGCCTTTCATCTAACTTTCGCTCTGTTGAGCACCACCTCTCCTCTAAACCTCACCTTCTTTTTCTAACGGAGACTCAGCTGTCTGAGGCAACTGACATCAAACCCTTTTCTGTATCCTCCTACTTTCTCTATACTCATTTCAAAGCCAAACGTGGCTGTTGTGTATACATACGCAACGACTTATCTTGCTCTCGTGTTCCTGAACTTGAATCTTCTGAATTCTCCACACTCTGGCTTCGGCTTTCCTGTCATTCTCTGACTAGATATATCTGTGCTGTTTACTTATCCCCTAATTCTACTGACTATCAAAAATTCTTCGACTATCTTACTTCTACGATGGAACACATTCTGTCCATTTCTCCTTTCTCTGAAATCTCCATTCTTGGAGATTTCAATGTTCACCACCACCTTTGGCTCTCCTCTCCTTTCACGGATCCACCTGGTGAACAAGCCTACATCTTTTCTATCCTTAATGACCTAGAGCAGCTTGTACAGCACTCTACCCGTATCCCTGACCGCCTTGGTGAGAGCTCCAACATACTTGACCTCTTCCTCACAACTAATCCTTCTGCTTACGCTGTTAATCTTTTCTCTCCGTTGGGCTCCTCCGATCACAACCTTATTACCTTAACCTGTCCTATCACTCCGGTACGGCCTGTGGACCCTCCAGGGAAACGTCGTCTGTGGCATTTTGGAGCTGTGGACTGGGAGGCCCTCAGGCAGTACTTCTTTGATTTTCCCTGGAATGATTATTGCTTCCATGGCCGTGAGCCATCTGAGTGTGCCTTGCGCATTACGGAGGTTATTCTCTCGGGCATGGAAGCAAACATTCCTTTCTCATATCCTTTGACTAACGCAAGAAAGCCTTGGTTTAATCACGCTTGTTCTAATGCTGTCCGCAACAAGGAGAAGGCCTACAAAAGGTACCGGAGCCAACCCACCCCTTAATCACATAATCTTTATGTTTCTGCCCGGAATCGTGCTAAGTCTGTTCTTCGCTCTACTAAAAATAATTTCATCCATACTAAATGCTCTCAACTCTCCAACTCGAATTCTTTCCGCTCCTTCTGGCACCTTGCCAAAAATCTTTCTAACAACTTTACCTCATCATCCTTCCCTCCTCTTTTCTACTCTGATGGTTCTGTAGCTATTTCTTCTACTGATAGAGCAGATCTCTTCGCACAGACTTTCTCCTCCAATTCCACCTTAGACGATTCCGGTGCTGTTCCTCCATCACTTCCCCCCTCTGACTTCCTCGTGGCTGACATTAAAATTTCTTCAGTTGATGTATTTTCTGCCATCACTGGCCTCAGTACTAACAAGGCATATGGGCCTGATGGGGTCCCTCCTGTTGTTCTCAAGAACTGTGCTTCTGTGCTTACACCCTACCTAGGCAAACTATTTTGCCTTTGTCTGTCAACTTGTACCTTTCCTTCTTGCTGGAAGTTTGCTCTCATTCAGCCAGTCCCAAAGAAGGGTGACCACTCCCAATCCTCCAACTATCGTCCAATTGCTTTAACGTCCTGTATTTCAAAAGTTTTCGAGTCAATTCTTAATAGAAAAATTTTAAGGCATCTTTCCTATCACAACCTTCTTTTCCATCGTCAGTATGGGATCCGTCAGGGACGCTCCACTGGCGATCTTCTCACGTACCTTTCAGACTCCTGGTCATCCTCCTTTCGGGACTTTGGCGAAAGCTTTGCCATTGCACTTGACATCTCAAAGGCTTTCGATCGAGTCTGGCATAAATCTTTAATTTCCAAACTGCCCTCCTACGGGTTCTATCCTTCTATCTGTGCCTTCATCACTAGCTTCCTTTCTGGTCGTTCTATAGCCGCTGTTGTAGACGGCCATCGTTCTTCTCCTAGATCTATCAACAGTGGTGTTCCTCAGGGCTCTGTCCTATCACCAACTCTCTTCCTTTTATTCATCAATGATCTTCTAAGCTGTACATCTAACCCTATCACCTCATACGCTGATGACTCCACCCTTCACCTTTCCATTCGGTTCCCGCAACGCCCATCTCAACAGTTACTTCAAGAAACAAGGGATGAGGCTATGGCACACCTAATGTCTGACTTGGCTCATATCTCTGACTGGGGTAAAAATAATATGGTTGTCTTTAATGCATCTAAGACTCAGTTCTTACACCTATCAACCCGACAAAATCTTCCACAGGTATACCCACTAATGTTTAATAATATTCAGCTTAATCCTGCATCATCCTTGAACATGCTTGGGGTTTCATTTACTCGGGACTTATCTTGGAAAGATCATATTACATCTCTTGTAAAATCTGCTTCCAAGAGATTGGGTGTGCTAAGCCGACTCCGCTCTTTCCTTACCCCTGCACAATTGTTGACTCTATACAGGGGTTTTATCCGCCCCTGTGTGGAGTACAACTCTCATGTGTGGGGAGGCTCCCCACATACAGCTCTTCTCAATAGGGTGGAGTCAAAGGCTTTTCGTCTCATTAACTCCCCTCCTCTTACTGACTCCCTTCAACCTCTGTCTCTTCGCCGCACTGTTGCATCTTTATCTCTTTTCTATCGCTACTTTAATGGTCACTGCTCTTCTGAACTGTCTGCTTGCATTCCTCCACCTCTACGACGGGCGCGTAGCACCCGTCTGGCAGCAAACTCTCATCCCTTTTCTGTCCAACTCTCTAATGCAAGAGTTAACCGTTACTCCCAGTCTTTCATTTATGCAACAGGTCAGCTCTGGAACTGTCTCCCTCTGTCTGTATTTCCTGCTGCCTATGATCTCCAGTCTTTCAAACGTAGTGTGTCCAGGCATCTCAAAATGATCGAATCTTATTTTTGGCTCTCTATTGTATTTTGTTTTTCTCTTGGAGGGAACTGTTACTGCGGGCTCATGGCCTTTGGTTCCTTCTTCCTCGTATAAAAAAAAAAAAAAAAAATTGCATCTTGTACTACGGACTCTCTCGACATCCAGGGCCGCATCGTTATTAAGTTGCATTCATGCAACAAGTCATTCACGCTGATCTGGGTGTCTGGTCATTGTCGTATCTACGGCAATGAGCAGGCTGACTTACTTCCAAAATCGACTGTAGAGCTCGAGGAGACTTGGGACGTTCCTCGTGATCTACTGTCGAGTCTCTCTCTCGGAAAGAAATCAATAAATCTTCTATGGCTAAGTCAGTGGACCCGACTTAATATTCCAACTTGTAAGCCGCACCTTGGCGACTGGGACACAGCCAACCGCCCCAGTCGCCTTGAAGAAAAAGTATTGGCACGGTTACGGCTCAATGCCACCATTTTACCTCACATGAAACCACATATGGAAAGACCTTCCCACCACGCTGTGACATCTGTAACGCGGTGTTATCTATCAGTCATGTCATCCTGCGCTGTCGGCGATTTATTCGTGAACGTGCTTCACTTATAAATTACTGCGGCGCAGTAGACGTCCCCTTCACCCTTTCCACCATCCTGGGTGATGGGGACAGTGTTATGACTGATAAATTGATGACTTTCTTGAGAGAGACCGGACTGATCAGAGTGATGTTACTTTTTTTACTGTGTGGTTATGGTGTTTATCAACGGTAAATATGTATATATTGTAATATTAACTAGGGTTGACTGTTGACATATTTGAAATAGTTTCTTCTTCCATTGATCTATTTCTAATATAGATGTCCCTTACATTAAGCCAAGTTCCTCGCCTGACAGTCACCAGCTGATGAGTGAAAGTGTGCAATATAGGAAGATATTGGGCACTTGCAGTCGATGGTGGTGTATTATGTAAATACATTATACCATCTTGCTTAACTTATTCTAATTAGGGACAACAGCTGATGTATATGGAAATATTCCTGACTCGTCTGGTTCCCTTTCATATATTGATGTCCCCTATATTAGGTTGTGCCTCGACTGACCGACACCAGGTGATGAGTGCAGGTATGTAATGTAGAAAGGCATTACATATCTGCAGTCGATGATGTTCTCTTGGTCGAGGATTTTTTACTATTAGTGTAGGTCTAGTTATTTCTCTCTTATGACTTAGTATAGGTTAGCGATTTGTCTGTTAGGTGGTTAGTTTTAGGGTATTTAGATTAGGTATTTTTTATTATAAGTAATATAAGGTTAAAAAAATAATAATAAATATAAAAATACAAAAAAAAATAATAATACAAAAAATTATTTTATATATATATATATATATATATATATATATATATATATATATATATATATATATATATATATATATATATATATATATATATATATATATATATATATGTACGTGTGCATGAAAGTGTGTATGTTCATATGCATGGATGTGTGTAAAATATATATATATATATATATATATATATATATATATATATATATATATATATATATATATATATATATATATATATATTAATATTCGTATATATATATATATATATATATATATATATATATATATATATATATATATATATATATATATATGTATATATGTCAATGTATATACATGTATATATTTTTGCCTTAATCACCAGGGGCTCCGGCCTCAACAGTCGACAGGCAAAAAAAAAAAAAATAAAAGTCTGACCTAAAGTACTCTTCAGTCTACAGACTGCTGATAACTCAAGCAAATTTTTAGCAGTTTAAATTTCAACTAATAGCCTACTTAGCCTGGCATACTTTCCGTAGCTTGCTATATCCGACTAGTGGGTGCCAGTAATAGTTAACTTTGAAATAACCATACAAAACGAACGTAGCCTGACATTTCGTATATCGTACTTGTGTACAGCATAATCAAATCCCCGTAATTACAGCTCTGAGGACATAGTTTTCTTTCATTCCAGGTATCAGTACGTAGACTATTTATTCCTTTGAACTTTTCAACGGAATTTCTGTGCCAGGTTTTCTATAATCCGTGATGCCCCTTCATACAGAATCCAGTTCGAGTTGTTGAGTTGAATGGAAAGCACTTCAAGCCTTCTTGTTTTATTCATCTTCAAATCTACTACACTCTTTGGCAGGAAGTAAATACTCGGTATGGACCAATCGACCTACTGGAGTTATCGTCTTCCCTTCTCTTCTTAATTAGTGAGCAATACAATCTCAAGACTCGCCCTGTCATGATTCACCAAGATATCCACCGGGTTTTGACTTTGTAAATGAACCAATTAGGCCTCAGGGAGAATGGAACTGAATGTTTAAAAAATAACATTCCGCAGGAACATAGTCAATTTTCACCGAAAGAAAGAAACTGTTAAACCCTGCATCGTAGAACAAAATCAATAGCTGCTTGCATAAACAGATAGTAGAAAGGAAAAAAGAAAAACATCGATTAAAAATCAATTTGCCATAAAAATGTATAAAAGCCCGTCTCTTTCAAAATATTCAAACGTCATCCGATTAACTGAAGGTTCCTCCAAACAAGGAAGACAGACAGGGAGCACCAACTGACCATGTGTCTATCGAGAAACCTTTGACGGAGGTTCCTCATATTCGGACACTGGACCAGCAAGTGACGGACAGTACGGAGAAGGTAAAACCTGCAACGTTATGCTCTGCCTGTGTTAGACTCAGGATCATATTTACAAACTCTCTTAATGAAGCTGTGTCTAAGACTGTTTGTATATACTGTACTGTACATCTGCCTTCATTCATACAGCATCTGAACACTTTACAGTCAAAATACAGTGACCATCAGATACCATATTAAGACAAAAAACAATCTGATATGTTATTAACCGTAACGGAGATCAGTTTCACGCAGAGTTGTTAGATCATTCGTATACACGTCCCTTACAGTTGTCTTCTTACCCCCCACCTGACAAAGTCAGAGGAGGGTGTTGTTATCACTGGAATCAGTAGGTGTCTTCCCACTGAGATGGGCGGCAGGGCTGCTGGCCTGGCATAGAGATTTCGTTTCCAGGCCAGAACTCAGAAAATATTCACTATACCCATGAAATTTCACATAGCTATTTACCTTATAGTGAACTGGTGCCTTTTGATAGGTAGAATGCTATGTCTGATTTTTTTTTTTTTTTTTTCAAATAATAAAGTAAATTTTTTTTTTTTCCCAAAGATTTCAATGCGACCTGCTCAAGGAACTTGGAGGGACCAGGTTATGTGTCCTCAAGGCGCTCTCCATACGCCCACCATTAAAAGAGGAGATTCGGGAGGGGGGTTAGGCTGTTTTGCGCTTGGTTAGGTGTGCAGGGAGGTGGGGGGTATGTACTTGGTCAGATGGAGTGTTGCAACAGTGTAGAGTTTTTTTTTTTTTTTTCTACAGTCCAGTGCACGTAACTGCCCAGACTGTAACAAGTAGCTAATGCCTATGACCCACGAAAGAAACGGATATGTTAAAAACATCGATTCCAGAAAACAAAAATGGAAAGATATTTCCATACACAGTACTTCATAACGGATAATGCACGAAGCATTTATGATTTTCCTGAGAATTTATGTATGAATATATATATATATATATATATATAAAGAGAGAGAGAGAAAGGGTGTTCAAGAAATTAGTCGGGGAGTGAAAGATAAAAACGGTAAAATACTAGAGAAGAAGGGAGAAAAGTGATCAGCTGGAGAGAACACTTTATGGAATTGTTGAACATAGAGAATGAAAGTAATATGAGTATAAGTGGATGGGGAATGGCTGGAAGAAGGACGGATGTGAGATGAGAGGAAGAAATTAGTAAGATGGAAGCTGTGGAAGCAATGAAGATGGCCAAAATGAAGAAAGACCCAGCAACTGATAGAGAGAGTGGTGAAATGCTGAAGCATAGGTAAGAGATAGTAGTAGAATCGGTGTGGAAGATGTGTAGATTGGCCTGAGAGGAAGGGAAACTCCCGGAGGATTGGAAATCAGGTACAATTATTCCACAGTAGAAAAGAAACAGGGAAAAAGAGGTGTATGGTAATCATAGGGGCATTTGTCTTCTTAATGTAATAGGAAAAGTATATGGTAGGATACTTATTGACAGAGTTAGTTGGAGAAGAACAGGGAGGTTTTGGGAAGAGAACAGGTTGTGTAGATTAGATATTCGTTGTTAGATCTTTAGTAGGAAAGTTTTTAGAAAGGGTAAAGAAGCTGAATGCGGACTTCATGGATTTGGGGAAAGAATTAAGAATATGTGGAGTTAATGGGAATTGTTGAATGCCGTGAAGAACGTGTATGAGGGTATTAAGGCTGCAGTGCGTCTGGATAGTGATATGAGAGAATTCTTTTATTTGATGGTTGGTTTTAGACAAGGATGTGCCATGTCCCGATGGTTGTTCAGTCAGTATATGGATGGGGTTATAAAAAAGATACAATGTAGGGAAATGGATGTTTGAGTTTCCCTAATGAGAGAGGCCAGTGTGTGGAAACTCCCTGTACTGTTGTCTGCAGATGATAATGTGTTGTTAAGTGAAGACGAAGGGGAGCTGCAAGGCTTCGTGAATGAGTTTGAGAGAGTGTGTAAGAAACTGAATCTAAAGGTGGATATAGGGAAGATTAAAGTGATGGTCTTCGAGAGAAATGAAGTCACTGAATGTACAGTGGGGTTGGATGAGGAGGAAATGGAAAATGTGAGTACGTTTAAGTATTTGGGTAGTGTGATAAGTAAGGACAGAAGTTTAGAGGGTGAAATGCTTGAAAGGGTACAACAAAGAAGAAAGGTTGCTGGTTCCTTGATAGCAGTGATAAGAAACAGGAAAGTGAGTATGGAAGTGAAAAAGTTACTACATGACAGCATTGTGATACCAACTCTAACGTACGGAAGTGAAGCTTGAACCTTGTTGGAGGGACACAAATCAAGAGCGAGACCAGTCGAAATGCGTTATTTGAAAGGAGTATGTGGAGTCACGTGGAGAGGGAGACTGACAAGTGAGAAAGTCAAAGAGAATTTTGGTGTGGATGTGGATGTGACAAGAAGCGTTAGGAGAATCACACCGAGGTGGTTTGGCCATGTGGAGAGAATGGACAGCAAAAGACTGACGAGAAGGGTGAGTGAGGTGAAAGGAGGGAGGATGAAGAGGTTACCAACGATGAGATGGAGGGATGGATTGTAGAGGTATAAGAGAAAGGGGATTGTGAACTGGGAGCAGGGCAGTGCAATGGAGGGGGACAGGGCGACGTGGAGGCTATTTGTTTGTGGCCATCCCTTACGAGATTTAGGTGTCTGTCAGTATGTGTGTATATATATATATATATATATATATATATATATATATATATTATATATATATATATATATATATATATATATATATATATATCATCATCATCATCATCATCATCATCATCATCAGCTGTTGGTGGTCCACTGCAGGACCAGCCCATTGTCACAAGTCGGCGTGTTCTCTATTTAAATAAACTCGTGACATTAAACTTAGGTGGGAAACCGTGAATTCTAGTGGAATCCCAGTATGTATCACTCAGTCAACCGCCACTTATTCACCCGATCGGGAGTGTTTTCAGAACAATTTTTCACTGCGTCATAAGTGATCGTCCTTGCGCTCGACATTAGCACTTCCGCTGAGTGATTTGTTATGGGAGTGTTTCGCTCACTTCTAGCCGTTAGCAAGTGCGGCCCGCCTTCGCCTCTCTCTCACAGTTTGAATTCAGTCATGATTAAAGCCCCGTGGGACTAGGTCGTTGGCCCAGCTTGGAGCAGCGTATGTACAGTGAGTTCCTGATCCCCACCTAGTGTGAGCTGGTGAGAGGCTTAGCGTGTGCAGTGTCCTTCCTCAGCAACGATGCCCAGTCCATTTCGTATTTTCCTAGGCTTAAGAGTTTTGCTTTTGAGTGAGCAAGTGAGTGTGTTCTCCTTATTTTGAATTCATTTTGAAACGTAACGTAAATATTGTTTCATTGTAATTAATAAATTTTCAGTTCTTTTCTTTGAGCTTGATGTAATGTAAACTCATGTTTTATTTCTCCACAAGCTTATTTCAGTTATAGCTCCTAGTTTGCATAAACGCTTTGCATTATTCACTACTGGTACTTAGGCCAGTCCTTTTGTATTAAGCTTAAAATCCGTTGTGCAACCAGGAGTTAACTGCACCAGCAAGAACCTGTTTATCATTAATAACATTAGTTATTGATTGTAAGGGGTGGAGTCACTTTCTCCAGAGGCCAACAGTACCAATAAGCAGCATGTGTGATAATTAATCTCTGCTGTGTACTGTTGAGAAAGTTTACAAATTCTCGTCCTTAGAGAATCCGCGAAGTAAACCGGCATAAAGTAATCATTGCTTGATTTTCACAAGTCAATTCATTGTCCTTGTACTCAAGTATTATTGAATATTATTCTTCAAAATTGCATACCCTTAAAAACTCCATGACATTTGGCGACCTCGCCAGGATATTAACTCCTGGCTCTAAAGTTATTCACGAGACAATACTCACTCACTCATACCTAGGTATTTATCATTAAAGTCTATAGGCACTATCTTACTGGTGATTATTAATTCATTTTTATAAATTTTAAGTTATAGTTTTCACAGTCAGTGTTTTGTTTAACTTTCTTTCTTTACCAATCTAACTACATAAAACTGGTCACCACTAACCTGTGCCTATATTCTTTATTCTCGATTAGTGGCATCTTTCTCTGCAAAATAGCAGTCAGTACTGAGTCTCTGGTTCTTAGATTGAGTTAGCATCATGGCTAACGTCTATGTACAGGAAGCTAAAGATATGGGGCTCACTGACCCCGAGAAAATAAAGTACTATGTCCTCTCTTGGTTTAATTATGAGCAGGAGAGTGAGAATGATGCCCGTGAGGAGCGTCAAATTCAGCGTGAGGGACGCAAAAAAGCGCGTGAATACAAGCGAGAATAGCGCGAGGAACGCGAGAGAGAACATCAACACGAGCAAAAACAATGCAAACTTGAGTTAGAATAACGAGAGAGAGAACGAGAACACGAATGTGCCGAGCGAGAAGCAAGCAAAAAACATGAAATTGAGATGTTGAAGCTCAAGCGAGGTTCTTTGGCTTCAGACACATCTGGTGCAGCTGGCCCAAGCTCCACGAGCGCTATCCCCGCACATATTATGGCGACCCCACACATCAAGCTTCCTCCATACAAGGAAAGCAAGCGAATCGAGCCATACATAGCTCGTTTTGAAGACATGGCTCAACTGTTCCAGCTGGACGATGCAGCTAAGCGGCTTCAGTTTCTTAGCCTGTTTGAGGGCCCTGCCCTCGATATTCTCCACAGAATTCGTGGAGACAATCTCACGTATGAAATGATGAAGGCCGCACTCTTCAAAGCATACGGTCTTACAGTTGACGACGCCAAGAGTCAGTTCATGAGGGCACGTTTACAGGAAAAAGAGACTGCCGTTAAGTTTCTTGAACAGCTTACTGCTTACTTAGCTCCGTCTCCCCAGACAGTGGGTACAACCCCTCAAGTATCTAATTCTCAGGGCACCATGTTTGCCACATCATTTATTCAGCAGCCTAATCAGTGGCTGGCTGCTTCCTCCACAGGCCCTCCCACAGGTGACAGTACCTTCCTTGTTCAGCCAGGGTTTGTAGGAGACATTCCTGTGAATGTCCTGAGAGACAATGGGTCCTCAGGTTGCTCTGTCAGGCAGTCTAGTTCGGCCTGAGCAGTATACAGGTTGACAGATCCAAGCTAACCTTATTGATGGATCAGTGAGATTGGTTCCTGAGGCACGTATCCAGGTGGCATCTCCATTTTACACTGGTATGACAGTCGCAGTCGTCATGCCAGAACCTTTATTTGACCTTATCATAGGCAATATTCAAGGTGCCAAGCATAGTTGCACCGAAGATGACTCTACTCAGTAACACGAGCCATGGCTGAGGCTCCAAACTGTGTCACCCCGGGGACCACTGCATTGCCGCAAGATCTGATGTGTAGCCAAGTTGTTGTTCAAGAACAACACTCTAACCCAACACTTGCTGCCGTGGAAAAGAAACAAAAGGGTAGAGTGATAAAGTATTCACGGGGAGGTCAAGCCAAGTTCCTTCGTGAACAAGGACGGCTGTACCGTGAGTCACGAACACCCCAGGGCGAGGTTCGGCTGCAGTTCATCGTTCCCGATAAGTACCACCAAGCAGTGTTAGAATGGGGTCATTGTTCAGCCTCAGGAGGTCACCTGGGCAAAAGGAAGATCCAGGGCTGTATCCGAGCTGACTTTTTCTGGCCAGAGATGGGATGAGAAATAGATAGCTTTGTGCGTTCCTGCAATGTGTGTCCACGTACCACTAATCAGGGACATGTCCTTCCTGTGCCTTTTAAATCCACACCCTTAATCTCTGAGTCAGTTGAGAGATAGGGCAATGGTGAAGTGGATGCAGACCTGACATCTCGCCTGTTGGCCACACAGGACACTGTATGTCCAGGGCCTGTACATACATATGTACCGTAAGTTAAGGAGGAAGTTCGAGAACCCCGCAGAGACAGTCCGAGGCTGTGTATGAATTACCTTGTGGAACGTCTTGAGCTGTGGGGCTCTCTGAGGATTCCCGGAGAATGCACATTATCCACATGAGTGTTCACACCCATGGTGGGTGTTAGTAATCTGCCTGAGATTGCATAGGGATTCTCAGCTTCCCAATGTTAATCATAAGTGCTGAGTTACTGTAGTTTAACCAGTAAACTGGGTCTCTAGTGAATCGCGGCATTTGATGTCCTGCAGAAACGCCCAGTCTTTTCGCTCTTGACCACGTTCCCTGGTTAATTTAGCGAATTGCAGCATTTGATGTCCTGCAGAAATGCCCAGTCTTTTCGCCAATTAAGTTTAGGGTTTAACCAGTAAACTAGGTCAGCGTTTGATGTCCCGCAGAGACGCCTTGACTACATTTTCTGGTTAATAATGTAAATAGTGTACTTTATGTAACATAAGTACTGATTGCTAGTCAGAGACAGAGAAATGACACTTTTGATGCTCCACCTTGATTGCTTTCACAGGTGCTGCTGACGGGTGCAGCAATGCCATGCAGAACAGCTGATCGTCCCTGATGCATGCTGCCGCCTCTTCTCTTCTGCCTCGTCGTCATCATTTACTATTGACTTGCATTATGTAATTTTACACGTAGGTACAGTTACACCACAACTGTCACACATACACCGTGTATTACATACATCACGCTACATAACAATTAGTTGTTTATGTAAATGTAGCAAACTTTTCACTCAGTTTGACCTGAGTACAGGATTTTTCACCATTGTCATGGAGTTTTTTCCTCAGGCTTGCTTCTATTAACGTAAATATGATTTTTTTTTGCTCACTGGCGACTGTGACTTTCTCCTGTAGCAGGATAGCACACACACACTACAGTGTGAATCTTGTGTGACAAAGTTAGGTATATGTATGTATATTGATTTTTTTTTTTCCCCTGAGAAAAAAAAAAATCATTTTTGATGGGGCATAATGTCGTGAGTCGGCGCATTCTCTAAATAAATTCTTGACATTAAACTTTGGTGGGAAACTGCAAATTCTAGTGGAATCCCAGTATGTATCACTCAGTCAACCGCCACTTATTCACCCGATCGGGAGTGTTTTCAGAACAATTTTTCACTGCGTCATAAGTGATCGTCCTTGCGTTCGACATTAGCGCTTCCTCTGAGTGATTTGTTATGGGCGTGTTTCACTCATTTCTAGCCGTTAGCAAGAGCGGCCCACCTTCGCCTCTCTCTCATAGTTTGAATTCACACATGATTAGAGCACCATGGGACTAGGTCGTTGGCCCAGCTTGGAGCAGCATGTGTACAGCGAGTTCCTGATCCCCACCTAGTGTGAGCCGACAAGAGGCTTAGTGTGTGCAGCATCCTTCCTCAGCAACGACGCCCAGTCCATTATGCTTAGCCCACTCTCTGACCAGTATTTTTCTTTCGTATTTTCCTATGCTTAAGAGTTTAGCTTTTGAGTGAGAGAGTGTGTTATCCTTTTTTTGAATTCATTTTGAAACATAACATAAATTTGTTACATTGTAATTAATAAGTTTTCAGTTGTAAGTTCTTTCCTTTGAGCTTGATGTAAAGTAAACTCGTGTTTTCTTTCTCCACAAGCTTATTTCACTTATAGCTCCTAGTTTGCATAAACGCTTTGCATTATTCACAACTGGTACTTAGGCCAGTCCTTTTGTATTAAGCTTATAATCCGTTGTGCAACCAGGAGTTAACTGCACCAGCAAGAACCTGCTTATCATTAAGAGCATTGGTTATTCAATTTCAGGGGTGGAGTCACTTTCTCCAGAGGCCAATAGTACTAATAAACAGCACGTGTGAGTAATTAGTCTCTGCTGTGTACTGTTGAGAAAGTTTATAAATTCTCGTCCTTAAGAGAATCGGCGAAATAAGCCGGCATAAAGTAATCATTGCTTGATTTTCACAAGTCAATTCATTGTCCTTGTTCTCAAGTATAATTGAATATTATTCTTCAGTACTGCATACTCTTAAAAACTCCGTGACATCTATCCCTACCGAAGCAGGGATGATACAGCCACTATATCTCTACCTACTGTATGGTCCGTCTATTTTATGAAGAGCGTTTGGGCGTTGTCCCTCTTGGAGAGTCCCCGTCCCACAGTGTTGCCATACATCATACTGGGCAACTTAATTGGATTAGAAACAAGGTGCTAATAACAACTCTCCCTCCCAGTGCACCTCTCTCTCTCTCTCTCTCTCTCTCTCTCTCTCTCTCTGCATATAGAAATTGCATTTTTTATAGATTTATTTCTATAAAAAGTCTATACACTTTTATGAATTATCAGAATTTGAGGAAGTCTCCAGAGTGACTGTTTGTCTGTCTTGTTGCGCTCTTATTCATTCCCTTTCTCCATGACCTTCCCCCTACTCTCTGTTTCTGTCTGTCTGTCTGTCTCTCGCTCTCTCTCTCTCTCTCTCTCTCACTAACATTATTTTTTATTATGACTGTGATTTTCTCCTTAAAGTGTGAGGTTTATTTGTGGTTTATAATTTCGATTTATTTTCCACACCTCCTTTGAAGTCCTCTGTTTGCTTCTCTTCTAATCAATACTTATTTACGTTGTAAATACGTTCTTTTTCTCTACTGTGGAGCACAAGAGAGCGATTAGCAGGAGTAAGAGCATCCATCTCAGGTGGCTGCGAGAGTGGAAATGACCTGGATTAACACGGTCACTCTACCCTTACAAGCGTGGCAACGTTGGAAAGCAACGTTGCCAAGTGTTGTGGTATTTATAAAAAGTAATTGTTATTAAAAGAAAAAAAGAGGCATTTATAATACTATATCGCCTCATTAAAGAATTAAATATATCTATACTGTATATAAACTTCATTTAGAAGTAGTAAATAGCTGACATGAGACGGAGGTGTACACGTT
This sequence comes from Coenobita brevimanus, assembly GCF_032717465.1. Lineage (NCBI taxonomy): Eukaryota > Metazoa > Arthropoda > Malacostraca > Decapoda > Coenobitidae > Coenobita > Coenobita brevimanus. Next base: position 27,545,061 of record NC_136997.1, read on the forward strand.
TGGCAGAAAGGCGGCCGAGGAAATTCCCAAGAGGGACAATGCCCAAACGCTCTTCATAAAATAGACGGACCATAGTGGCTTAGGCTGTCTGGTAAAGACTGTATGTAGGGTGAGAAGTGCTTGTGAGTGTGATTGTAGTGTTGTAGTGGGTTTGGATGTGAGTGGAGTCTGTGAACCAACTGTAATCGGCCCGCCTGAAGCCGATTGGGAGCAAGCATACTAGTATGCAACACTGGTTCAACCAAAGCACCCCTTGTGTCCGCCAAAGTAGCAAGTGACTTGGAGAACACTTCCCAAAGTTTTTGCAACTCTGGCGGAAGGCAAACCCGCGCTCACCAGCGTGCTAAACGCACACTCGACCACTGTAGCACAGAGGCTCCACACACACACACACACACACACACACACACACACACACACACATATATATATATATATATATATATATATATATATATATATATATATATATATATATATATATATATATATATATCCATCATCCAATCCTACGTTTCCCCATGAGGAGTGTAGGAGTCCGGGGCTAGGCAGTCGGTCCTGACATTTAAGATGAGTGACCAGCCTCACTCATCCTTGAGTGGCATTACGTGAGCACTAAACCCCAACCACCCCTTGGATATAAACCTTCACCGGCTCAATCCGACTTGAGCGCAATAATTACCCACTAAACCACCAGGCGCCAAAATTTGGTTATATGGATACCACCCAGCGTAGTAAATGGTTTCCTGGTGTACAGGAAACCATTTGGTTTGTCACTCAGTGTAGGGTCACCCACAGACAGAAGGAAGAGGAAAGAATGAAGGAAAGAAAGACGAAAAAGGAAGTGTAAAGTCACCTGTAGGCAGAAGGACGAGGAAAGAGTAAAGGAAAGAAAGACGGAAGAGGATGGAAGGAAAGAAGGATGGAGGAGAGGAAAGGGCAGACACCCGAGAGCAGCACTATATCGAGTGAGTGGATGCTGAGCGCCCCCACCTTCCAAAAAATAATTTGGTTTTATGCCAGGTATCCCCGAAGGGCTAAGAAGTTGCCCCTGGGTAGAGGACTTTTGGATTGGAGCGTGTAGCATTTTATGACCAGATGCCCTTCCTGATGTCTACCAATGACCCTTGGGTGGATTCGATCCTCCGACCCTTAGGTCAGAGCGAAACGCTCTAACCCACTGAGCCACGACTGATATATATATATATATATATATATATATAAATATATATATATATATATATATATATATATACATATATGTATATATATATACATATATATATATATATATATATATATATATATATATATATATATATATATATATATATATATATATATATATATATATATATATATATATATATATATATATATATATATATATATATGTGCAAACAGGCATCTATATCATTTTATGTAATTATATAATTTATCCTTTCCAAAAAAGGATAAACAGTAAACATGTACAAACGAAAAAATAGATTGAAATTTTTTTCAAACTTAAAATTTGTCCCTTACAGTATACACTAAACTGAAAACAAACCATAATTTGTCGCTTCCAAAATAAATTGAATAAAAAAATCAGGAATCATTAACACCTTCAATTGGGTAACGTCGATTTCAGTTCAGTTTTCCTTCCTTCAGACAATTTTATTCAGCTCAGGAGAGGGTTCTGGAACTGCAGGGATAGATGTTTCCTTCAGTAGCATCTTCACTGCTAAGACATCATTTTGAAGCTGTATAAAAACTGTTCGGTGGTAGCAAGAACGAAATACAGCAATCCGTAATTGGACTGAAGGAGTTAAATCCGGAATGTCTGGATATTATATTGTGTTGAAAAATCTTGAGGTCCTTAAGCCTGATATTCAGAATCTCTTCTACGTTTTGTCTATCTTATCTTATATATATATATATATATATATATATATATATATATATATATATATATATATATATATATATATAAAACCAGACGCTATAATCCTGTAAGTAATGGCCACAATCAAATATCCTCCTGTGTCATTATGGGGGCATCATGGCTTAGTGGTATAGCATTAAGCTCGTAATCGAGGGATGGCGAGTTCGAGCCTCGCCCGAGACTGCCGTGCCTGGAGTGGTAGCGCGCTCCTGTTACCTAGCGGGGCTATATGATCAATTACAGGGTCTAGCTCGGGGGAACGCCATTTCTCCCATTTCCTCTGTCATTAGACTGACACCCCTCCAACAGACGCCCCTATCCCATATGTAATTCCCCACCCATTCCCTCAATATCATCCCCGGTCTCCTACTGCTCCCCCTCCGCGTCATTCACGTACAGTCGTGGCCATAAATAATTACCTATCATCCTGTACCCCGTGCCTCAGACTGGCTCCTTTATGCGCGGCAAGTGACACTGGAGTAAGAAGGGCTGAGATGGAGGGGCTAGAGAGAGAAGGGAAGGTGGGTGGGGGGACAAGCGGTGGTTTTAGGGTGGAGTGAGGGAGGGTAGGTAGGGGAGGGAGAATGAAATGCGAAGTTGTGGCCACATAATTTGTCTATTTTCTTTCATTCTGGGCATCATATAAAGGAGTTACCATGCCGTAGATAAAGCTGCATTACACCTTGTATAGCGGCATCAGATAACAAACTTTAGATAGGTGGTGATATCAAGGACTGGCTTGTAGAAATATACTGACGTGACAGATCAAACATTTGTGGGAGCCAGATATTTGTGTTTATCAGTGTATTTTGACTTCAGACGCAGAATGGAATCTGAATGGCTTTGACTTCCGTAACGTTTGTGTAAGAAACATCCTCTACCCTTACATGTAATTAATTTTTGGAAATAAATATTATATGCAACCTTCGATATGGCTGTGTCCACAGTAACTATGATGACCCTAGCAGTATACACTCCCTCTGTACAGTCACCATTATGTCAATTCAATAATTATTTAATGACATCTCTATATGAAAAGGCTTTTTAAAATATTTGTGCATAAAAGGTAAATAAATTTGATGTCTGTGCTCATGGGTGGATATTGTAACGGTATCTCTGATAATCTGTCAGAGGGAAACAAAATCCTACCCACACTCCCAAAATATATCTGTGTCAATGTTTACCGACACTGGTCAAGCCAAAGCAACCTGGAAAGCCATAGGAAGTAGTCCAATGGCTTCATGCCTAAAAAAAACTCATGCAGGCGTCGCGGCACCAGGGAAACAATGTTGTTGATGGTTTGCTGGTTTCGTTTGAACAGCTCCCACTCGTCTTTGGTGTGCTGGAGGAGGCGGGCGTGTGCTGGAGGAGGCGGGCCCGTGTCCTCTCGTTCTCTGGCTTCCACGCATAAGATGACCAGATTTATTGGAGCTAAAAGCGGGACATTGTCACGGGTGTGTGTGTGTGTGTGTGGAGAGAGAGAGAGAGAGAGAGAGAGAGAGAGAGAGAGAGAGAGAGACTTATGCGAGTGACGCAGCGGCTGCTATGCAACACCTCATCCTGTGGCTACTAATCACACATTAACGTCTCAAACGAACTTCAATGACCAATATACAGTACAGTATGGTGAATGGGCCGACCAAAGTTACCAGTTAGTAATACAAATTTTATATTAACAATTTGGTATTTCATTTGGTGTGGATTATGCATAATTTTACTAGTTCATCATAATTTCCTAAAAGGTCATATTATACCTAATGTAATAGTAATTTTCTAGAAGCGAGACATTTTAGATAATTTGCACAAAAAGCAGGACATTTTAGTCACAATAAAGTGGGACATGTAAAAAAAAAAAAATAAATAAAAGCGGGACTGTCCAGCCTAAAGGCGGGACTCTGGTTGCCTTATCCACGCATTGACAATCTGGGCCCACACAATCTGGATGGCTCTGCATTAATATATTTGATCTGTCACGTAAGTATACTTTTCTCACAAGCCAGTCCTTGATATCAACACCTATCTAGAGTTTTTTATCTGACACCGCTATACAAGGTGTAATGTAGCTTTATCTACGGAATAGTAACTCCTTAATATGATGCCCTGAATGGATGAAAATAGACAAATTATGTGGCCACAACTTCGCATTTCTTTCTCCCTCCCCTACCTACCCTCCCTCCCTTCCCTCACTTTACCTAAGCACCATCGCTCGTCCCCCCACCCACCTTCCCTTCTCTCTCTAGCCCCTCGCCCTCAGTCCTTCTTACTCCAGTGTGACTTGCCGCGCGTAAGGAAGCCAGCCTGAGGCGCGGGGCACAGGAGGATAGGTGATTATTTATGGCCACGACTGTACATCATGTTGTTTAGTCTCTCATCGTCCATCCTCTCCACATGGCCAAACCATCTCAGACGATGCATATTTCATATAGCAAAATGGCACAATAAAACATCACTTTGGCTCTGCATTATCCATACAACCGTGTTCGGATGTACATTTTGTACTGATTTAGTTACGTTAGTAGCTTTTGGTCCAGCTTTGGAAATACCAGTTGCCTTGAAAAGTTTCTGATCGATCTACTTTAAATTTTGTAACACATCTGCCCAGGGAAGTTCCCGAGTGGTAATCACAAATCAATGCGTGATGGCTAGCAACTCGCGGTACAATGTGCCAAGCGAGGTACCGCAACTTCCATTCATTATGCTGGCACCTGTTTTGTGTGTGTCTCGGCTCCATAAAATAATTATTAGGTGATGAAACATCTTACTAATGAATTATTTCGTATTTTTTATACCCTAATTTCAGCTTGGCCGATCATTTTTTTTTTTTTCTGAATAGTTAGTTATTCAGGAAAGCATTAGCATTGGACTTGTCCTGAAGTTATGCTTCTTTTCCCACACAGAATGTCACACTAAGATTACCCAGGCTTTGTCATCACTGGTTAGTGGTCCACTGCACAGACATGACCTCCTGATGGTGAGTGATAATCACAGCCAGCATCTGCTTGACATGAGTCAGGTGTTGGCGTCGGCTGGAGCCTTCCTCACGCCCGTCTTCCTCGCCACCCAACACGCACTCCTTTACACCGCCCGTCCTTCACGCCACACCAAAGGATCCCACCTCACTGCCATCATCATCTTCCACAGCGACCCCACCGCCTTCCTCCTCCTCCTAGGAAACAGCAAAGAGTGGAACCCCAGCCACCTCATCCTCTTCTGTCTCAACCCCCACCTCAGTACAACGTCAGTAATCAATCAACCTGTTGTCCAGCGCTCGGAGTTCATCTTGTTGCTTCAGCCACAAGAACGAGCGGGTCATCAACGCTTAATCGCCTACACCAGTATACCCACAAGCACTAGGGCACCACTGGGAGTCTGGAGCAGCGAGAAATTTCACACCAGACATGCTCTCTTCCCTGATCGCTTCAAGGACTTTGGAGGACGGACTTTAGAGTTACCAGCCTCCTGCTACGACCCACCGTTCTTATACTATGGAAAAGATGGTAAATGCATTGGCGGAAACGCTGACGTGATTCAGATCATTGGTGATAAATACAACTTCACTCATAAACTCAGCTTCAACAGCACAGTTATATGTGGAGTCAAGGAGAATGGAACCTGGAATGGGATGCTGGGCGATGTGATGTACAATAATAAGGACATGGTTATCAATGGAATGTATCTTAACATGGATCGGTCCAGTGACTTTGACCACATCTACCCCTACTGGCGAAACAGCTTTGCGATTCTCCTACGTGTTCCACTGCCCATACCCCACTGGAGAAGTATCTTGTTCCCTTTTTCTGCTCTATTATGGGGTTTAATTCTGGCTTCCACCATCGCTGCTGCCTCTCTGTTCTCCTGCTTACTTCACTACCTCCATCACCTCAGTGACCCCGTCGACATTATTCTCAAGGTGATTAACCCCTTTGATCTGCTACAACACTTGGTGTTGCTGGTAACGTAAACATTTTATTTACCTTAACTCTGGGATACTGGCTGCTAAAGTTTTGCTTTCACTATAGTAAAGATGCCATCACACTGGAAAGGTCAGTCTTATGAAGAATGTGACAATCATGGTGACTGAATTTACTGTCAGTTTGAGACATGAGGTTAGTGAAGACAATGTCATCTCTCTGAAGGCATTATGTAATTCTTAAGTAAAATCCAATCCTTGAAATTATTTTGTACTTCTTGACCATAACCACAAAGGATTTGTTTTGTCATTCTTGCTTATAAATTTATATATGATATTATGACTTGCAATCTAAAACATTTGCTTGACAATTGAAAATATATAATATTTTTGCCCTGTAGGGCTGTCCTACGCAGGCAGCGTAAAATAATCGACTGGAATAAACTAATAACAATGTCATATTGACTGCAATTAATATTATTCTAAGTTTCAAATATACTTGCATTGTAATTTATTGTATTTGAAAACCCATTTATTAAATTATATCAATTTATTAATATTTTGAAGCTCAGCTCAACCATTTAACAAGACAGACCCGAAAGTTCAGTAGTATTACCTAGAGTAGCTATATACTGAGAGTAGGGACAACTCCGCGATAGGACGCCATTTTCCTGCCAAACCCGCGGCGTGCACCGACTCCATTCCCGGCGAGCTGCTGTACTCTCTCTCCTGCTGGTGATAGTTGCTATAAATACTGGCGAAAGCATAATATAAGAAAAGGTGATGAATGAGAAGTAGGATGCTTACAATCAATGTTTATATGGGAAAATTTAACAATATACTATTATTATAGCAGTAACCTGTTGAAGGACAGGATTTGATGATTACATTCTGTACAAGTTTCCTCATGGCTACACTTTTACTAAGTTCTATATTTTTCTTCTGTGTTTCTTTTGTCTTCTTCATTAATCTTTTTGCAGTAGAAATGCAAGCGAGCATTGATAAACTTGCTTAGAAGTTTGTTTTTGAGGTTGTGACTGGTAGGAATATCATAATTTTTGGTTAGGTTTACTGCTTCATTCACCAGGTTTTTTTTTAATGTTATCCTTTCCTGTCAAATCACACTGACCTTTCCTGAACATCAGCTCTACTTTATGCAGCATCTCATATACTATATCTGGCAGCAATATGTCCTCCTTTTATGTATTCCATGAATAAAGTGAGGTCTGCTGCTTTATGAGCTGTCTGATGGGGTGATGACATTACATCTCCCAGGCACTCGTCACAGGTGGTCTCCGTGTTTTTTTACACTGTAAACACAGTAGCCTATAAAGTTGTACACAGAATCACTCTCTGTCACTGACAAGTCCTGCTGACCTTTATCTGTGAAGCTTATTATGCTGACTTCAGACTCACGTGAACTGCTAAGTGTTACAGCTTCTAAGTAACCAATTATAACATTAGAGGTAAACTAAAGTACCTACATAGGTATTCTTAGGTAAACTGTATGTTATACTGGACCCTTATAAACTTGTAACATTCATAGACAGTTGACTGAAGAATCACGTAAGTACACGTCCACATAATATACATAAAATGCACGTAGTACACGTATACAGTAGTACACGAAAAAAAAAAAAAACACGATGCACGTTCCACGAACTGTATTGTCACAACACACGAAATAATAAGAGTACATGTAGAATACACATCAAAAAATTCTGTACGGATAATGCACGTAAGAATATGCGTAAAAACACAAGACGTGTGATAATAAACACACGAAAGGTAAACGTCATACACATATGAGCAGTAGCCTACGATAGTATAAAAGTAGGATAGTACAAAGGTAGGCTACCTTGGTATGAAGAGCGCACTAATATTTGGTGAATAATACTTTTTTTCCATGTAGGCATAATGCACAAGTACCACAATGCACTCATATGAAGAGGAAGTATAATAAACATATGAAAGATATGCATAAATAACCATAAACAACTAATATCAACATAGTATGTAAAAACCGTGAATTTGTGAATCATCATTTCTTATCAAATTCATTCTCTATGATTAATTAACCAGTCCTGATACTCTTATCTATTTTAGTGGTTCCCTCTTACACCGACAATTCATTTATTTCTACGGCAGAGAGGAACAAACTCCCAGCAAATTACATGATAACGTTCATTAAGCATAACATACCTCACTTAAGACTGATTTAGAAGTTGGTTCCCAGCCCAGACGATTGACTTTATTCCTCCATAATTTCCTTATTTCTGGATCAGATGGATATGTGTACACTTTAAAGCCTTTCTCCGGTCGATTGGCACACCCATAGGTAGAACAGCCCGGCATCACGTCCACTCTCAGCAACAAAAAAACATGAACTAACGCAAACGGAATGCCTACACGAGAGTCTCAGTCAGGCGGCGCGCGAATTTGGCAGGAAAATGGCGGCCATCAGCTGAGCGTCTGGTACCCCCTATGTCGCTACTCTCCCGGTATATAGGTACTCTAGTATTACCTGGTTTTAATTTAGAAAAGCAGACATGGATAAAGTATACAAATCAAATATATTGTATTTGTAAAAAGGTTATTTCAATTTTCACTATAATTGTGGTTAACCCCCTGGGGGTAGGGGGGTTTCAAGAATACTCCCTCAGTATCCATGCTTGTCGTACGAGGCATCTAAAAGGGTTGGTGGTGGGTTAGTGCCCCACCCCGTAAAAAGAACTAAATAAAAAAGCGAACAAAGCGCCTCGGACCCGGACGGACCATACGTTGACAACTAAGGAACGGACGAAGGACAGTCTTAGGGTGGAAACGTGGAATGTGAGAGGAGTGAATGATGAAGTGAAAGAGAGAGAGATTGTTCAGGTGCTTGAGGATGCAAAAGTGGATATATGTGGATTGACTGAAACTAAATGGGTAGATGAAAGGGTGAGAGAATGGGAATATGGTTTAGGTATATGTGCGGGAGTCAATGAAAATGAGAGGGCAAGAGAGGGAGTATGTCTGATGATAAGCAAGAAGTGGAAGGAGAATATAAGAGAGTATGGAACAGTGGGTGCAAGGATTGTATGGGTGAGGATGAAAGTAGGTATACAAGCGTGGGCGATTGTATGTGTGTATGCCCCGACAGAGGATCGAGTGGCAAGAGTGAAAGATGAGTTTTGGGCGAGTGTAGAAGCGTGTATGGATAAGTTTGAGAGGAGCGAGAGAGTGCTGTTGATTGGAGACATGAATGGCAAAGTTGGGAATGTATGAGTGGATGGAGTGGTTGGTCAGTGGGGTGTGCCAGCTGACGTAGATGGGAATGGAAGTGCTTTGGTGGACATCTGTGCTTGTAAGGGGTTGGCAATGGCCAACACCTACTTTCAGCATAAGATGATCCACCGGTATACATGAAGAGTAATGAGGAGGATGGATGGTGAACTTGTTGAACGAAAGGCAATGATAGACTACGTGTGTGTGGATGAGCGAATGAGAAGACAAGTGTTGGATGCAAGAGTGTGGAGAGGGTGGGGGAATGGAGTCTCGGACCATCACTTTGTGATGGCCAAGGTAGAGCTGCAAAGAAAGTGGTTGAGGAGACGAAGGGGAAGACAGGAGGAAGCAACCCTGTGAGAAGAGTGGAGAAATTGCAAGATAGTGAGAAAATGACAGAGTATAAGAGCATAGTGGAAGAAAGACTGGGAAGGTATGAGCTAGAGCAGATGGAAGGGGTGGAAGACGTATGTAAGATATTCACGGAAGAGATAGGCGCAGCGTGTGAGGCAGTTTGTGGAGTGAGGAGGAGATGCAAGGGTGTGCAAGGGACAGCATGGTGGAATGATGAGGTGAAACGAGCTGTGGAACAAAAGAAGAAGGCATATAGTGAATGGTTAGTGAGTAGAGGTAGGGGAGAAGATGAGAGAGAGAAGAGAGAGGTATATGTGAGCAGGAGAAGGGAGGTTAAGAGACTGGTGAAGGAGAGTAAAAAGAAAGTGGATGAGGAGTTTGGGAGGAATCTGAGTGTGAAATGAAGGGAGAGTAAGAAATTGTTTTGGAAGGAGGTAAAGAAAGTAACGCAGTGTGAAAGGGGAAATAGTAGGGGAGTGAAAGATAGGAATAATAGATTGTTGGTGGAGAAGAGAGAGAAACTGAGGAGATGGAAGGAGCACTTTGAGGATTTGTTGAATGTGGAGAGTGAGAGCAGTGCAAGTATAAGTGGTTGGGGAATGGCTGGGAGAAGAAGAGATGAGAGGAGGGAGGAAGAGATCAGTAGGGCAGAAGTAGTGGAAGCAATGAAGAATATTAAGTTGGGAAAGGCCCTAGGAATTGATGTAGTGTGTGGTGAAATGCTTAGGTATGGGGGTGAGATTGTTGTGGAGTGGATATGGAAGTTGTGTAGATTGGCTTGGGAAGAGGGAAGGGTTCCAGAGGACTGGAAATCAGGTATAATTGTTCCTTTATACAAAGGAAAAGGAGAGAGAGAAGTATGTGGTAACCATAGGGGTATTTGCCTACTTAGTGTGAATGGTAAAATATATGGTAGAATACTCATTGATAGGGTTAGGTATATGACAGAGGAGCTAGTTGGAGAAGAACAAGGGGGATTTAGGAAGGGAAAAGGGTGTGTAGATCAGATATTTGTTCTAAGATGTTTAGTGGAAAAGTATCTAGAGAAGGGAAGGAAAGTGTATGCTGCCTTCATGGACTTGGAGAAAGCTTATGACAGAATAGATATTCAAGGTATGTGGAAGGTATTAAGAATATATGGAGTGGAGGGGAAATTGTTGAGTGCTGTGAAGAGTGTGTACGAGGGAGCTAGGGTTACGGTGCGAGTGGATGGTGAGCTGAGTGAGTTCTTTGATCTCAATGTGGGACTGAAACAGGGTTGTGTGATGTCTCCATGGCTGTTTAATATATACATGGATGGGGTTGTAAAGGAGGTGCAGGGTAGGGCAGTGGATGTGGGGGTGGCTCTAATGAATGAGGGTGAGATTTGGAAGCTTCCGGTGTTGCTGTTTGCTGATGATACAGTACTTTTGAGTGAAGATGAGTGGGAGTTGCAAGGTTTGGTGAATGAATTTGGGACAGTGTGTAGGAGGAGGAATCTGAAAGTTAATGTAAACAAAAGTAAAGTTATGGTGTTTGAGAGGAATGAAGTCACAGAGTGTGGAGTGAGGTTGGATAGTGAGGTTATGGAGAATGTGAGTGCATTCAAGTACTTGGGTAGTGTGATGAGTAAGGATGGAACTTTGGGTGAAGAAGTGCGTGAAAGGGTACAGCAGGGAAGGAAGGTCGTTGGTACACTGAAAGCAGTGATGAGAAATAGGGAGGTGAGTATGGAAGTTAAGAAGTCACTGCATGGTAGTATTGTGATCCCTACCCTGACGTACGGAAGCGAGGCATGGACCTTGCAAGAGGGGGACAAGTCAAGAGTGAGAGCAGTGGAAATGAGTTACTTGAGAGGAGCATGTGGAGTGACGTGGAGGGACAGGTTGACGATTGAAGAAGTGAAGGAACGCTGTGGGGTGGATGTGGATGTGGTTGAGAAGATTAGGAGAAATACACTGAGGTGGTTTGGACATGTGAAGAGAATGGAGAATGAAAGACTGACTAAGAGGGTGTATGTAGGTGCGGTGGAGGGAGGGAGAGGGAGAGGGAGACCGAGGATGAGGTGGAGGGATGGAGTTGAGAGGTATATGAGGGAGGGGGTGGTGAGTTGGGGGGAGGGTGGTCAAATGGTGGGTGACAGAGCGACTTGTCTGCGGCCACCCTTTGCGGGATTGGGGCGTCGGGCTATAGATAGATAGATAGATTGTGGTTATCATTTTACAAATTAGTTATAAAGAGGACGCTTACAGCCTTCGGGATCTCTTCTGAAAATAATAACGTCATCTAACTGTACACGAAAAAAGTGAAGGAAATTTTTTCTGGGTAAAGGCGTGAATTATTACACGACACTTATAAGTATAGGCACGACATGGTTGCAATTCCGTCTCAGTAGGCTCAAAAATACCTGGCGAATAAGCGGTCAAGTTTATCATTCTGTATCGAATAAGTGTAGGAAAAAAAAGAGGCCTGACTTCTTGCACTCCAGTCAAGCGATATTCAGTCAGTTGAATCACAACAGTCAGGATTCACACATATACGGTCAACTGTCTCTGGTAACTAAAGTTTGTTTTCGCAGGAAGAATTAGAAACGCAAAAGGATTTTCCTCTTTCGTTTCCTCTGCCCTCCCTGTAAAAGCCAAATCCTAGCTACGCCAAGGTTTTGATCGGAGAAGTTATTTGGTTATGCAGGAAGATCAAAAGACATGTGAAGTTTTTAAACTGTCATTTCCTTCGTGAACGAATCCATGTTACGACACAAAATTGACCATAAGCTTCTTAGGAAATCAGGGCCCAGGCAGACAAATTCATAGATGTTATACATCAATCTAACTTCATTTGAATTGCCACCCTGATGTCTCATGTATCTATTAATTATCTGTGATAAGAAATATATCATCTATCCGTGTTACAGTAATTGGTTTTATCAACATTATTCTGTGCCTTTGTATAAAGATCTTTATTTCAGTTCATCCACGTGATACCCAACACTCTTTTGTGAGCGAGAGAGAGAAAAAAAAACTGTTTACCTTAATGACCCTTTTGGATTTGAGAGGTATAATATAATTCTAAGTCTTCAAGCCAACATTACCTTCATAGTACTGTTTAGTTTATTATCTGGAGTTGTGTGAGGATGAGGCTGTAATCGTGAATTTTGTAGAAATCCACATTTCTGTTACATAAGTTACTGCACAATAGGAAGGTCACAGTTTGTTTTCTTTTTTACAAGAATGACATTTCAAATGTCTTAAATTTCTGCTCAGGAAATACTATCAATCTATCTCAAGAATTTTCTTTGCACGATGTTTCTGGCGTGAGTTCAGATAATATATGTTGGATGACATATTCGTATGAGACATATTATGCAACTCTTGGTATAATCCACCTGGACGCAAATGGTACACAGGTAGTGGTAAGGAGCACTGTCTGGCGAAAGTGTCCTTTGCCATATATGAACAGATACTGCAGTGAAGTTAGGGGAAGAGGCAAGGATCTGCGTTTGTAGGAACTCTGAAGAAATGCACTATGATGAGAAACTGCTGAGACAATTTTATCTGGAATTATCAATCTATGGTTATTGAACTATCCTCCAATCTCTGTGAACCTGCAGCTTTGGTGTTTTAGCAGCAATTTCAATTAATTATTTCAAAATGATGCCAGGTAAACATACATACACAAGTTAAGGGAGACCTCTTCTACTCCAAGGTTTAAAAGATTATTTCTCATTCATTGCGTGGAACAGATAGTGTCCAGGGTGATGAATCAGGCCATGAATATCAAGACGGTTACAATTTCCATGGTATAAATTACCATCTTACATCTCAAAATATAAATTGTCTTCGAATTTCCCGGTCCAAACTTTCTCAGTCGCCTTCTTTAAATCCGCAGATGACTAATTCCTATATAAACTCCCAGGTTGTGTCGGGTCTGCTGGGTCAGTCCATGAATGACAGTAGGGTGCGGGTGTTTTCGTGGGCGCGTGTGTGGCTGATTTTCTGGTGGGTGGCTGTGGACATCTTAGCAGCGGCCTACATGAGCAACCTTATGTCAGTGCTTACCGTGCCCGTCTACCCACACCGTATACAGACGCTCGAGGAACTGGTTGAATCTGATATCATGTAAGAGCAGCACAATTTAATGTTTTATAAATTTTCTTTTATCTTATCATTATCAGTGTACCGTTTTTGCAAAGTTTATGTTAGTACTCACCATACCTGTCTATCCGCAACTCTTCCAGGTGCTGAAGGAACTGGCTCAATCAAATATAATGTTTTTTTTTTTTTTTTTGCTTTTCTCCATTTTCTCTTTTGATTTAAACTGGTGATGGAGAGGAACACCTTAATGTGATGACACCGACAATGGCTCACCTGCTTTGTTATACAAACGTCGCTCAGGTATTTTCCTATTCCCCCAGAGAAGGATGGTGGACTGCAGTTGGGCAGCATCTGCAGTTCACTGTATTCCCAAGTCAGATGAACCAAAGGCAGCAACTACTGCAACCCTACTAGCATGGGACTTTGGAACAAATAAAAGGCTCAGATATTGTGTGAGAGTAGCATCATCTCCAATCATTTACTTTTAATAGTCACGTATTTTAATCATTCTACTTTCATGTTTACTTTATGTATGAGGTCACTGTGCCTCTCTACCCCCGCCTTATTGTCACTGGAGGAACTGGCTGAATCCATCATAATGTGTGGGTCTATTTGTAAATTTCTGTTGCAGTTTTTCTTTGTGTCGCCATTTTCACGCTTCAAAGTTTCACAAACTCTGTCAACTCTGAAATCACAAAGGGGAAGTCAGGCACCCAATGGATGATTTCCTTAATAACCGTTGCGTTTTAACTAGGGCTAAATCTTGTCATTCCTCTGCACTCTGGTCACCCTTCACCTAGACCCTGTGTGGAAGACCATGGAGGATATATTTCCAAGATTTTACAATTCTCCAACAACCTCGTCTACATCAGTTTGATGAGAGGAATGTAGTGACAGTCATGAAAGGCTAACTTTCTCTTTTCCTGTGGTCTTCCCACATTCTTGCGTTATATGATGGAATAAGAAAGCATAGGTCTTAATATCTTTTCTCCTCCCTTCCGGCTCCCAAACATACATAGCCCACAATGAACTTGTTCACACTATGGCCAGTTTACAATATATTCTGATGTAAACTTCATGATCGTTTAGGTTCTAATGAAAACTAGAAGAATGCCCTGTTTCACTGGGCCAAATTCTGGACCCTTTTCTATTACTGCCTGATGTACAGTAATATGAGTGACAGTAGAAGAGGAAGGCCATGAAGGTGAACCAAAGAAGCAGAATGAACATTGTTTAGTTTTCATCCTGACTTAAATCGTTAAACTTTCTGCCCAGATCATATCTAGTTCTGGCTTCATTGAAGATGTTCCCTAACACACAACACAGGATCATACACCTGTCTCCCGCATCCAGACCCTGTAGAGCAGACTTCAGAGACTTCATTGACCACCCCCTCAATAATCCAGCTACTGTTTATCCCTCCATGGGATGTTGGATGTACAGTAAAAATCGGTATACATTTGCCACGAAATACTTTGACCCTATACACGTTGACGACTAAAAATAAAAACTTAAATAAATAAATAACAGATTATAGTTTATGGTAGGATTCTACGCCAAACCCAATATTATTAATCATTTTTACACGTAAAATAGTTTAAGACTTTCAAGGAAGTGTTACGGCATAATCTAAACCTTATACCTATTCTTATTCTTCTTCATCCAGCCCCAGCATGGTGGACTATGGGTCGTTTCTTCCCCAAGCCCTCCTACAATCAACCAACCCTGTGTACCTCACTCTGGGGCGTCGGATGTACCTCGAACCCATGACCAACGTTGACGACACTGACACCTGCCTCCTGACGCAGGTTCAGAAGGGCACTCACGGCTTCATTGACGTTGTTGATTATGTTATTGTCCTTCAGATAAAAAGGGACATTATTCGTACCACGTATATTATGGATGAGAAGGTAGGACACTCAGTGTGGGTTTATAAGCCTCTGTGAAAATTACTAACTAAATATCATACTGGAATCCCACTAACGCAGGCTAAGATGTTCAGTGCAGACAGTTAAAATCACGTGACCATTCTCTTTCTCCTGAGTGGTATTAAATAAGCAAAACATAAACTAACATTCCCTACGTCTTCAACCTTTACGGGATAATTCCGATTGAAAAACCTTAGCCCACTAGACCACCTGGCCTCCACTTGTTGGGTTTATCGTAAAAAGATACTAAGACATAATTTCACTAAAACAATTATAATCATGCCGACACTTACCCCCACCTATTGATGGGATGGTGAAAAATTATTCTTAAACTAAGGCATATTCCACATTTATATTGCTTCCACCCGACTACTGTATATTGTTTACCTTGAGAGAGCTCTGACTTACACACACACACACACACACACACACACACACACACACACACACACACGAACTTAAAACTGTCCTTCTGCTAAAGATACGATGCATCTTATACACTCACTGTTTTGGGTGCCAGTGGGTGTGACTGTATAGATCAGTTCTGGATCCACAAACTTTACAACACAGTCGGCATGCCTAGTCCGGCTTTGCTGGTAGAACAGTGTTTTGGTTGTGTCTCTGTTATTTATGTTCCTTTCGGGCCATGTTTCAATCTTATTCGAGATGATTATTTCGTTTTCTTGTTGATGACCGGACCGTGTTCAGAAGATAAGGAAAGCAGTTTAAGGCCATTGTTGTCATGTCACCGACATAATGGCAGCCTATAATGCCTTGCCAGAGGTGATTATCTTTTCCTACGCTAGCATGAAAATCTCCAAACAGAGTTTGTCATTACGTGGCACTGATCAAATGGAAGCATCCAGAGAGGCACAAATGGGATCTTTGACAGTGTCCTCAGAGTCAATAATTGGGGCATTGGCACTGAGCAGTGTTGCATATTGGCCGTTAGAGAGTGGTATGTGCCAGGACATCAACCTCTTTGATACAACGAAATGTGATTCTTGGATCTTCTGTAGTAGATTCCTCCGGACTGCAATCCCAGTATTATGGATTCTTTTTACATTGTCTGGGTATCGCCTCCAGAAATATATATACCATTATCCTACTGTCATTAGGCTGCCCTCTCGTGACAGGCGACTCTCAGACAAGGCAGCAATGTCAATTTTATATTTTTCAGTTCATGTAGAAATAAGGGCAGTTCTCCAGCATGTTCATGTGTCTTGTTCAGTATCAAGCAAGGTTCATATATTCAAGGTAGCAAAAGTCAGAGGGATTCTTATGTTTTTTCGACTGCAGTTTGGGATGTCTTGACAGACGCGACTTTCTGCTGTGGTTCGGAGCAGCATATGTTTAGGTTACCTTTTCTAAGCCCATTGCCGTCAGGGATAAAGAGTTGGACGTTTGTTTCGGCTGCTTAGTAGCACTGATGCTGCCGAAGGCATGACCAGCTCCTATGCCATCATGCCAGCGACCACTGGGCCAGTGCCGCATATGCTGGGGGACTCGAGCTAGAGACTTCCAGCCACATCCATGACCTGTCACTGTCAACATATACAGTCGCCATAGATCTTTTGATTTGGATGAGAGGATGAATTGGGAGGTGAGTATAGTAAACGGTTTGCGCAACAAATGGATATGGTTTGATGGTGAGGGTGTGCAGTCTTTACCACCACATGACTTTCCCCTTCTTAGCCTGTGATGATGGCAAGAAAATTCACGATGACCATCTGAGCTGAGCTGCAGGAGTTTGGTGGGAGCTGAGTCTGTCAAGCCCCATCTTCCGTGGGATTCCACTCACGGATTTTTCTTTCGGGGTGTACTCCCGTAGGATTAAGCCATCCAAGGGTTATAGACAAGGTAATGGGTTTAGGAACACTTAGTCTGACCCCTCAATGATGACCCTTCCAACATGGGCAACCCTGTCTTCTTGATGAGTACGGGAGGAGGGGGATTTCTCCCCGCTGGTACGGGCCACCAAAATTTCAGAGTAGGCAAGCCCCAATCCAGAACAAGGTGATTCCCCCCCCACCACAACAACAACACACGCACTACGATGACGCCTTATATTAAATTCATACCAATTCCTGACACTTTTTTTCAGCTTCAGAGAGACCACTGGAAGCAAGAGAGAGAGAGAGAGAGAGAGAGAGAGAGACAGACAGACAGACAGACAGAGAGCGATTCAATAGGGCGACTGTAACCATGAGATGATTATTCGTGAAGCTTTACCTGTATAATCATGTCTCATCTTTCTGTGTTTTGCACAATAGAGTGGATGAGAAACAGGGGCGTGGAAGAAGTAGAGAGACGGAAGAAAGAGATATATGTAGAGAGGAAGAGAGAGGTGAAAAGATAAGTAAGAGAGAGTAAGAAGAGAGTGGATGAGGAATTTGGAAGGAATTTGATTGTTAAGTGGAGGTACTATAAGAAAATGTTCTGAAAAAAGGTAAAGAGAGTTGGACAGGGTGGCATTGAAGTTAATCAGGGAGTGAAAGATAAAAATGGTAGATTACCAGTGGAGAAGGGAGAAAAAGTGAGCACATGGCGCGAAAACTTTAAGGAACTGTTGAACATAAAGAATGAAAGTAATGTGAGTACAAGTGGCTGGGGAATGGCTGGGAAAAAGAGGGATGTGAGAAGAGAGGAGGAAATCAGTAGGATGTAAGTTGTGGAAGCAATGAAGAAGGTCAAAATGGGGAAAACCCCAGGAATTGATGGAGTGTGTGGTGAAATGCTGAAGAATGGGGGAGTGATAGTAGTAGAATGGATGTGGAAGATATGCAGATTGGCCTGGGATGAAGGTAGAGTCCCAGAGGATTGGAAGTCAGGTATAATTATTCCCTTGTACAATGGAAAAGGAGAAAAAGAAGTGTGTAGTAATCATAGGGGCATTTGTCTCTTTAGTGTAATGGGAAAAGTATATGGTAGGATACTTATTGATAAGTCAGAGAAATAACAGAAGAATTAGTTGGAGAAGAACAGGGAGGTTTTATGAAGGGAAGATGTGTAGATCAGATATTCATTCTTAGATCTTTAGTGGAAAAATCTCTAGAGAATGGAAAGCAGTTGTATGCGTCCTTCACGGATTTGGCGAAAGCACATGGCAAGGTGGATAAACATGGATTGTGCAAAGTATTAAGAATATATGGAGGAGATGGAAAGTTGTTGAATGTCGTGAAGGGTATGTATTAGGGTGCTAAGGCTCCACTGCGTGTGGATAATGAACTGAGTGATTTTTTCTATTTGAATGTTGAATTGAAACAGGGATGTGTTATGTCTCCGTGGGTGTTCAATCTGTTCATGGATGGGGTTATAAAAGATATCCAAGATCGGTCAATGGATGTTGGAGTGGCCCTAATGAGAGAGGGCAGTATTTGGAAACTCCCTGTACTGTTTTTTGCAGATGATACTGTGTTGTTAGGTGACGACGAAGGGGAGCTGCAAGGCTTAGTGGATGAGTTTGAGAGAGTGTGTAAGAAACGGAATCTAAAGATGAATGTGGGGAGGATTAAAGTTATTGTCTTCGAGAGAAGTGAAGTCAGTGAATGTACAGTAAGGTTGAATGAGGAGGAAATGGAAAATGTGAGTAAGTTTAAGTATTTTGGTAGTGTGATGAGTATGGATGGAAGTTTGGAGGGTGAAGTGCTTGAAAGGGTAGAACAGGGAAGAAAGGTTGCTGGTTCCTTGAAAGCAGTGATAAGAAACAGGGAAATGAGCATGGAAGTGAAAAAGTTACTACATGACAGTATTGTGGTACCAACTCTAACGTATGGAAGTGAAGCTTGGACCTTGTTGGAGGGACTTAAGTCAAGAGTGAGAGCAGTGGAAATGAGTTATTTGAAAGGAGAATGTGGAGTCACATGGAGAAACAGATTGTCAAATGCGAATGTGAAGGAGCGTTGTGGTGTGGATGTGGATGTGATAGGAAGCTTTAGGAGAAATGTCATAAAATAGACTTTGTAGTTACTTCTAGAGAAGTTATATATATTAGACTTGTGGACGAGCGGTTGTTATACTTGAGTTGTTTGTAAGTTGATAATCTTGGTTCCCATTTGTCATGCAATGACAGGAGAGATAAAAAAGAGTATGGGACTATTTTTATTTGTCTTGGAAATATTAACACGTCTCTCGCACACGTGTGTTCACTGTGGTTGGAAAGTTCTAGAAGCCTGTGTGTGAGTATGTGTGTACGTGTGTGTATGGTCACTAGGCTTTGTTCACCTGCTGTTTCGCTGACAAACTAACTGCATCATCTCCTGACTTGCTACTTCCTAATCTGTCGTCAGCTTTTCCTCAGTTTAACTTGCAAGTTCATTTCCCATTCCCAAGCTCGCATAGAGCTGTCTATCTGTCTATTTATCTATCTATCTATTATGATTTGTAAATATAATATGGACTCATAACATTGCTCGGTCCACGCAGCTGGAGGTCCTCCGACAGCAATTATCATTGACACATGCTAATCTATTAGTACATAATATTGATTATAATATTGTATACATAAAATATTCATAGTAAATAGTAATTATCCAGTAATATTACATTTTAAACAAGTTGTATACATATTTGAATAAACGCATTAAAAGTTAACTATTTAACTGTAATACAGCATGTACTTGGGTTATTGTAGTGAAATGCATACATACAAGAAAAAAAAATAGTTTAAACTTAAGATTATGGTAAGAGTTATTGATATTTCATTTAAAGATAATGGTACTGGTATGCCATACTGCCATACATGGGTCATTCTTCTTTGTGTTTTATATATATATATATATATATATATATATATATATATATATATATATATATATATATATATATATATATATAAAATTAATGCTGTATACAAAATATGTACACTTCATTCAGGGGGGTTAACTTGGATGTTAACTCTCCCCCCACTAAATACTGACTCCAAGTTAGCAATTCTTGCATGTATTCTGTGCATTGCGAACAGCAGTACTGCAAATACAATGCAGAAGATTATAAAGACAGGAGGTGCTGGGCTATACACATAATATGGGTTGAACATACTCAAACTCAAATCTTCCCAGGGCTTCATTGTTTCATTGATCAGCTGCATAGTTTCAAACTTAGGTGAAGTCAACTTAATACTTGTGCTCATGTTTAAGTCCATATCAGGCAGTGGGTGGAAATGTTTGTGTGTATGATTGAGAATGGCGTAGTGATTGATGGTGGATAAAGTAGACATGGCTGGTGTAAATACCGCACAGTAGTCTGGTGCTATGTATAATCCTGAGGCTGAAGTATGAGATGGTGGTATATCTGGACAGACTATGTAAACTGATGTGGTATGAGTGAAATAAAAAAACTGTGAGTGTCCAATGCGTTGATGGTGTACAAGTTTACCTGGAGCAAAAGTGAAGTTGCAATGATTATGAATATTGTCATTTCTGATGATAGCCATTTCACAAGGGACTGTATCAGTAGGCTGAAACGTGAAAATGTACGCAGGACAAAGATGAACAGCATGTAAGGATGTGCGGCACTTTCGTTCAATCGTCGATTCACTTGCGAAAGTGACAGTGTCCCGTCTCTTGGAGACCATGATGAGTTTGGTGTCTGTGTTGATGTTGATGATGACCAAAGTGTTGTTATTTTTATAAGGGAAGGGATGCATTTGGTATACTGTGAACAGGTCTTCAGTTATGAATGGTACTATTGCGGACAGGAGTTCTTAACCACCCTCGTCCAGCCAACATGTGTATGTTTTTTTTTTTTTTTTATAACAAATTTGGCCATCACCCTGAAGGGGCATTAGGCCAGCAAGAATCGATAATCATGAAAGCCAAAATAATGATATGAAATATTTGCATCTATTTCATACCAATATTAAGTTATTATTCATGATTATGAAACATAATAAGTAATAAAGAATACATCAGTATACATGGATAGTACCAGGACAAATACTTCCATCTATACATCATATGTAGACTCATTACTATTCTACTACAAAATAATCAAATACTTATCAAATTTATATATATATATATATATATATATATATATATATATATATATATATATATATATATATATATATATATATATATATATATATATATATATATATATATATATATATATATATATATATATATATATATATATATATATATATATATATATATATATATATATACAAAAAAAATAAATAAATAAATAAATAAAAATAAAAAATAAAAAAATAAAAAACAATCAAATTTACTGGTCCTGAACAAAAGAAAAAAAAATACACATTTATATAAATGTAACCTCCTCCTGCAGTTCACAAATATATAAAAGTGTATTGACGTATTCACATATGTACAAAAACCATATCCCTATATAGAAAAAAAAAAAAAAAAAAAAAAAAAAAAAGAGATATATATATAATAAATAAGGAAACCACAACCAAGTTCATAAAATAAATCACAACTCTCTGAGTAATCTGGTCTCTTTCAGGAAAGTCATCAATTTATTAGTCACACCAACTTCCCCATCACCCAAGACAGAATCAAGTGTGAAAGGGAGCGCATTTGTCCTACAGTAGGCAGCCAGAGAGGTACGTTCCCCAGCATACCTACTGCAGTACAAAAGGATGTGACTAATAGATAACACCGCGTCACAGGTGGTACAACGCGGTGGAAATTGTCTGTTAATATATGGTAACATATGTGTTATTAGGGTGGAATTCATGCGGAGGCGGGCTAAAGCGACCTCCTCCCGTCTGTTTCCTCGAGAGGAACTGGACCAGTCACATATGGTCCTTTTGACTGATGGAATTGCCAGGTCGGTCCACTGACTTTGCCACAGAAGATTAATTGATTTCTTTCCGAAAGAGAGACTAGACTGTAGCTCACGAGGAACGTCCCAAGTCTCCTCGAGTTCTACAGCTGATTTAGCTAGTACGTCAGCCTGCTCATTGCCGTAAATACCGCAATGACCAGGCACCCAGATCAGAGTGAAGGATTTAGCACATGTATGCAGCTTATTGATAATGCGGCCCAGGACCTCATGTGAATCAGTCCTACATGAATGAATTGCCTGAAGGGCTGACTTAGAGTCCGAAAAAATGACAAAACTGTTGTGATTTGAACGCAAAGCAAAGTCTATAGCTTGATCTATGGCAAATAATTCGGCAGTGAATACAGACGTACGGGGGGGCAAGCGAAAACGGATGCGGCACTCCGTAGACCACACACTCGCACCCACACATTCATCCATCTTAGAGCCATCGGTGTACAAGTGGAATGACGCTAGGTGTCTAATGAGGATCATCCGGAACAACTGTCGTACCTCCACCTCCGGCGCCTTGTACTTTACGACGGGGAGCCAGTCAGTGTTGAATGTGGTGGCAAGTGACTCCCAGGGAGCTATTTTTGACGTTAAAACCTGATCCCCATTAGAAAGGTCGTACCCTAACGCCTCACAGAGGAAGTGAAGCCTCACAGCCACCGGCTTGAGGGCCGCATACAGCAGGTATTCCCACTGTAGGAGGATCCGACAGGTCGGAAGACCAAGTGAGCGTTTATGGTGGGTGGTGATACCATAAGAAAATAACAGGTGGTCACGTCGTAGACGGAGGGGAGGCACATTAGCCTCCACTTCCAACCGCTCCACACGAGTACACCGAAGGGCTCCGAGACATATACGCAAGCATACATTCTGAAGCACATCCAGTCTACGGAGTACAGCATCCGATGCCGACCCATACACCTGTGAGCCATAGTCAAGCTTAGAACGGATAAGGGACTTATACACCATCAATAAAGACGTTCTGTCTGCTCCCCACGATTTACCGGAAAGAAACTTAAGGATGTTTACTTTTTTACTACAAGAAGCAAGCAAAAGATTAATGTGTGTTCTCCAACTGAGCCTACTGTCAAAATGTAGACCCAGGAATCTGACTGAATTTTGAAAAGGTATCGGCTGATTATCTAAAGTTAAATGCAAAGGAGGTACGTTAAGTTTACGAGTAAAAACAACACCGACACACTTAAGGACGGAAAATTTAAATCCCACCCAGGGCCCAACGCTGAACAGATTCAAGTGCCAGTTGAATCTGCTGTGCCGAGATTGTGCATTGCGGGAAGAGTGCCACACTGCACAATCATCAGCATAGAGTGAGTATCTAATCGTCCTGGGGACGGAAAGCGGACGACAGAATGTCATTAATGGCAACGCTGAACAAAGTAGGGCTAAGCACACTTCCTTGTGGTACCCCATTCTCTTGGACAAATATGTCCGAAGTTACGTTACAGGGTAACCTGACAGAAAACATTCTGTCAGTAAGGAAGTTCTGAAGGAAAATGGGCAAATTACCTCTTAAACCATAAGCGTAGAGTTTACGTAGTATTCCGTTTCGCCAGGTCATATCATAAGCCTTATGAATATCCAGAAAAATTCCTATCATGAATTCGCGATTGGCAAAAGCCTCGGCTATGCAATGCTCCAGGTGCACTAAATGATCCAGAGTGGACCTGTATTTACGGAATCCACTCTGTTGATCATTTAACACACCCTTCGACTCTAAAACAAAAAGTAACCTTTTATTAACCATACGTTCAAAGACCTTACATAGACAATCAGTTAGCGCAATAGGTCGAAACGAGCTGGGACTCGTAAGGCGACCGTCTCAGCGAGGTATCGGTATGACGTGCGCGTAGTGCCATGAGTTTGGGAACGTGCGAGACGCCCAAATCTCATTGTACACCGCTAACAGCTTACTCAGGTTGGCCTGAGTAAGATGCTGGATCATACCGTACGTAATGGTGGATGGACCGGGACTGGAGCCTTTACAGGATTTAAGGGCAAGGAGAAGTTCATCTAACGTAAATTCGGAGTTGTAGCTGGTCTCTCCGTCTTCTGTGGCAAAGTCTAAGTTTTGCAGCTCAGCCGTACGCTTATGGTGGAGAAAGCGAGGATCATAGTTGGTTCAGCTGCTTACCTGGGCAAAATGGTCGGCAATAGTATTGGCAATGTCCACGGGATCGTCAGTGACAATTTCGGCCACCTCAAGTGTGGTGATAGGTGACCAGTGTACTTGGTGTTGAGTACATTTATGGTGGACCAGACCTGACTTAGTGGGGTGGGGCGATTCATTGTGGACACAAAACTACGCCAGTTATTCCGTTTTGCCGCTTTAATTGTCCTCCTTGCCTCAGCCTTAGCTGCTTTGTAGGCAATAAAGTTTGATTCTGTTGGCTGTTTCTCAAAAATCCTGTATCTCCTATTGCGCTTTGTGAGTGCTTGTCGGCAATCTGGTGTCCACCACGAAACTCTACGCTTGTTTGGAATTGTAGATGTCTTGGGAATAGCAGCCTCAGCTGCGTGTATAATGGAAGTCTGTAGGTGTGAAACTTTCTCGTCAATGTTATCTCCCGATATATCTAGATTGGCGACCCGTGAGTAGTACCCCCAATCTGCTTTCTTAAAGTTAAATTTAGGTGGTGGAGGAGGCCGAGAATCGTCGCGTGCATAAGAAAGACAGATTGGAAAATGATCGCTACCCATCGAGTCGTCATATGGGTCCCAAGAGATGTTAGTGTGTATATCGGGAGATGACAAGGATAGATCTATACATGACATGTTACCAGTGCGGTCATCTACACGAGTCGCTCTACCATTGTTTAGAAGACAGAGGTTTGACTGCAGTATGAGGTCACACTTGCTCCCCCCTGCCATCACTCCTCAAGCTTCCCCATTGACAGTGATGGGCGTTAAAATCGCCTAAAATTAACTTATGACCCTGAAGTTGATGGATTAGTGAAGTGAAAGCATCACCATCAATGGGACCACGGGGAGGACAGTAGCTAGAACAAATAGACAGATACGTGTTATTAAATTTTACTCTGCACGCGACAGCTTCCAGAGTAGAACTTAGAATCACTTCCGTTTGTGGGTGTGATTTGTGTGTGTATATGGCGACTCCGTGACCATCATATCTTCTATACGAATGGTAGTGTTTGAACTGTGGAGGATCTGGGTGATCCACCAAGCGCGTCTCCTGTAAACAAACAACGTCTGGCCTGTGTATAGATAACAAAATTGCTATATTGTGGAATTTATTTCCAAGAGTCCTACAATTCCATTGTAACACAGTGAATGTGGCGGTTTAAGATTTACGAGAGGGGCCAGTGTGCTTAGCTTTTTTATGCCACCCGCCGCCGGACGAGTGGCTACCGGGGGACCTATCCCGGTGCTTACTAACGGAAACCTCCATATGTTGCTCATCAATAACTAGGCTCCCAGAGCCCCCCGAGGAAGAGCTAACTCTTCTCTCCCTCGCTGGACCAGGAGCAGGAAGGACATGAGGTCGTGACTTGGTGAGGGTGGTCATATTTTTCTTACTAGAGTTGTCAGGCTTCGCTTAGGCTTGACCGACTGAGAGGCAGCAGCAGCAGCCTGAGAGTAGGAAGGTGCAACAGGGGTGTCAGTTTGAGAGGTGGATTGGACAGGAGGCTCAGATGGAGAGGTAAAGTGTGAGGCAAGAGGAACAGGTTCAGGGTCAGTCTGTGTTTCCACGGTGCACATAACGGGACGGGACATTACCGCCGAAGCATAGGACCTACTCGGCGTAGGAGTTGCATGCAACTCTTTCACCTTTTTCCTAGCTTCGTAGTAGGAAATGCCCTCAGTTGCTTTCACTGCACAGACCTCCTTCTCCTCCTTCCACTTGGGACAATCCCTAGAGGAAGTGGAGTGTGCGCCCTTGCAGTGAAAACAACGTACCGTCTCCGATGTGCAGTGTTCGGCATCATGTCCCTGTGTTTCGCATTTGCCACATACTGACTGGGAAGCCCGACAAGTCTTATCACCGTGCCCATACAATTGGCACCTTAAGCAACGAAGTGGATTAGGGATATAAGGTCTGACGTTAACAATTTCGTATCCAACTTTAAGATGGTCTGGGAGTGACACTTTTCCAAAAGTCAAGACAATGGTGGCAGTCTTCGTCCTCACGCCTTCGGAAAATCTAGTGATAAACCGGGCACCGATTACGTCCTGCTGGGCAAGTTCCCGTATAATCTCGTCCTCTTCCATAACCATGAGATCCCTGCAGGTGATGACACCCTTGCAGGAATTCATGGCGTGCGGGATCTTCGGCTCGACATCATATGAATGGAATTTACTCAGTTTCATCAAGTCTTTTACCTGGGATGAGTTTAATGTTTTGATGAGGAGGTCTCCGTTACTAAGTTTATTTACTTGTTCCACCTCCCCAGCACAGTAATCAATCACTTTCTTGATGAGGAAAGGATTGAGACTGCTCAAGGGAGTAGAACCTAGAGCATGTAGGGTCACATATTGGGCATTATTTACAGGGATGTCCAAGAGATGTGTCTGGGGCCGTTCAGTCTGCGGGTGGTCAGTCCGTGAATCTGTCGGGGTATCGTCAGGACCACCTCCCCCCCTGAAGGGGGGGGAGGCAGTAGGGTTGTCTGCCATAGGGACCACTTCCCCCTAACGGGGGAAGTGGGAAGGAGGAGGAAAAACGAACAAGGGACAAACAACAGGGGACCACACACCTAAAGCTGAAATTGCCCTCTCAAACCACTCCAGGGAGGCCCGACCGTGTTAATTCACGCCCCAGAGCGATCAGTGGGGGGGATCCTCCGTGGGCGATAAGCAAAGGTAATCTCAGTAAATAGGAACAGACACCTACTGTTCCAAACTAATAGGGAGGGGTGGAAAGTTAGAAACTAGCTAACCTATACGTCACCAGAAGGGTGAAAAAAAAAAAAATGCTAATTGCCGGTGAGGCAGCCCTGAAAGCTAGAGAAGAGAGCAGATGGAAAACACGTCTGCACTCCTCACGACCATGCATCAAAGTCCATGTGTATGTGGCAGCGTCGCATTCACGAGCACAGAAGTTGCCTTCGATGCATTTCTGTCGAAAAATATTCCTTCAGCTTTGGGCTTGTACTATTGGATAAAGCAATAGTAATATTTACTTTGAAGGTTTGACTCTGATAACACGAATATATCATACTGATTATTTAATAACTTGTTTCTCGTATAGAGCCAAGCAAGTGATAAATATGTATATTTGGTTCCACTCCACGACTTCCTGTAGGTCTGAACCAGCGAACATAGAGTGAACAAGTTCGAAGCATTCATTTGTTAACAGGAGAGAGAGAGAGAGAGAGAGAGAGAGAGAGAGAGAGAGAGAGAGAGAGAGAGAGAGAGCGTGTATGATGGGTGCCTGTGAATTTTGGAATAATGAGGTGAAGGCAGACTGGCGCAGGGAAATGCAAGGGATGAGAAACCCTGGATTCCTGTGATCCATTGAAAACAGGCCACAGTGTGAATATTTCTTCCATCAGTCACTAAAACTTGCCTTGCTTTGTGATATATATATATATATATATATATATATATATATATATATATATATATATATATATATATATAGGATTGCTTTCGTTGGAATAATGAATTATGGGATAAATGCTGTTGATTTAACAAAGCTGTGCTTAAGAAAGTAATTTCCCCCTCTGTCCAGAGACAAATATCCAGTTAATGAGAAAAATACTTATGAGTTAGCCAAAAATCTCCAGGTGCCAACCACCAGAGAGAGAAAAAAATACGAACATAAGGCGTCTAACAGAAGTTACGCGGCCTGCCAAATTATTTGACAGAGTCAACTGGCGTTACCCAGAATAAAACTCATCTTTCATTTTGTCCGACGAGACGTTATCCTGGGATAAATAAACTCCTTCGTCATCAGCGAAAGGAAAAATTCCCTGTTTAGCTTGAGCACCATATTTACTCATATCGCACAAAATCATGTGTATGTAGCCGGAATGAAGACCCTTATCCATGGCCTGGCAAACTCCCTGTAAAGAGTACCCGGTACTATTTTCTATCGACAGACTGAGTTAAGCGGTGAGACTCATCTTTCGTGTAAGGAAATCCACCCCGCCTCTGTGTGTGTGTGTGTGTGTGTGTGTGTGTGTGTGTGTGTGTGTGTGTGTGTGTGTGTGTGTGTGTGTGTGTGTGTGTGTGTTGAATTGAGAGTCATCTGACTTGTGGAGCATGATATGCGGATTGGTAGGTTGGTAACTGGGTGGGTGGATTGGTTAGTGTAGGCTGGTTGTTTCACAGGCGGACTAGGTGGAGTGAGTGGGCGAGAGGGAGGGAAAGGGTTGTTGGGCTGGTTAAGTGGGGTGGAGTGGGGTTCGTGCATTGTTTAAGTGAGGTGGGTGGTGGGGCTACCTGTAGGACAAGGCAAGAGACAGGTTTGTGTCGTCCTACTTTTGAGACATACTGTATTGAGTAAGGTTGTGGATATGTGCGTTGATGGGTGGGTGTGTAGATGGATGAACGGATTGTGGGAAAACAGGCCACTTGGATTAGGTGAATTGAGTTAATGTCCGAGTTGGGAAAATCGGTCCACAGGGGATATTATTCTGGAATCATGCTGAAGTAGGTATATATATCCGGTGAGTTACAACAGGTCCATCGAGCAATACGTATGTTGGTTAAGAGGTCTGTGTTTCAACTGCACGCATCAGTGGGTGATATAACCACGTCGGATAACAGGTTTATGGGGAAAATAGGTTCATTGTGAAGAATACATCCATGGGTATACAACCATGTAGGAAACCTGCATTCATATAGAGATTCAAAGTCGACGGAAATATTGGTCCGTGGGGTGAAAATACATCAATGGGGAAAATTAGTTCGGGGGAAAATAGGTTACGTAGGGAAGTAGGCGTCTTAGGAAATTAAAAAGAAAAAAAAAGTCATTAAGGAAAATAGGTCCATAAGGGATTGTGCTCCGAGTGGTGAAAATGTCCATTGATAAAAATATTCAGGGGATGAAAATAGGTCCATAGGGGCATACACGTACTGAAAACACACATGGAAATATTTAAAATAAATGGGACCTAAAACATCCAACTTTTAACAGCGACCGTTGCCTGGAATTAGGCTTACTACTACACAGTGCACACCTTGCACCAAACAACCATTAGCCAGACCCTATTACCACTTCGTCATCCAGTTATTATATTTCATAATTTTCCTTCATTTAGCCATTTAAGCATAGAAAGCCAACCAACACGAATGAAAAAATCCGTTTAACTGTGTTGAGCACCTCATTCCTCCACCTCATTCCTCTAAAATTCACGGGCACTCTCTCTCTCTCTCTCTCTCTCTCTCTCTCTCTCTCTCTCTCTCTCTCTCTCCTGTTAAAAAATGAATGCTTCGAACTTGTTCACTCTATGTTCGCTGGTTCAGACCTACAGGAAGTCGTGGTGTGGAACCAAATATACATATTTATCACTTGCTTGGCTCTATACGAGAAACAAGTTATTAAATAATCAGTATGATATATTCGTGTTATCAGAGTCAAACCTTCAAAGTAAATATTACTATTGCTTTATCCATTAGTACAAGCCCAAAGCTGAAGGAATATTTTTCGACAGAAATGCATCGAAGGCAACTTCTGTGCTCGTGAATGCGACGCTGCCACATACACAGATTGGCTGGACGAGGGTGGTTAAGAACTCCTGTCCGCAATAGTACCCAGTGCCTGTTGCCATTAAAGACGACAACGCAGTGACCTGGCTCATGTATTCCCCTACAAGAGTGGACACAGCAGTCGCAGACTCTTGTGTCTCTGCAAACAACGGAAAAGTTCCCATTTGGAGGGAAGAACTACTGCTTAGATCCAAAATATCTGATTCTCCAATATCTGCCATGCTGTTTTGCGTCGTCAGCTGACCGGGGTGTTTGTTTACATTCGTCAGTACGGCTGTTTTTGCGGGGCCACTTTGGTTTAATCCAAAGAGCGAAGCCAGGCTTGAACCTCAAGCCTCACAAAAACGCACCTCTAGAGTTGTGCCAATCATTAGTGAGTTCATGGTACCAATATCATTTCCTATAACAAAAAGACCTGAAGTAAACTGTCTACTGTCTGACATCTTAAGTTATAACATCTAACCAAAAATTTACATTCAAAAATGATGCTTTGAAAGCAATCTTCCATGTTAGTAATATATTTAGTTTTACTGATAACTTTACTCTGACAAACTAGAAGCTCTAGTCCACGTTCTTATTATTTTTATTATTATTATTATTATTATTATTATTTCGACAACTACATCTACTACTACCACTACCAATGCTCTTTTTTCTTTTTTTCTTTTTTTCGGTGGAAATTTGTAGCACTTCAAAGCTACTTCACTACTGGTGGACAGAACAGAAATAAGGGTAACTGCAGCAAATATCAGCCACACCATTTATAACGAGGAAACAAGGGTTGGTGAGTATTCACGTCAGTTTAGGAAAATTTCCAACACCCCAAAATAAATTAATTATCTTGCATATTACCCCTTAGTATTCACTATGATATTTGGGTGTTCCATCACAGTCTGCAGACTTGCTACATTTAGAAACATTTTTTTTTTTTTTCTAATTAATATATTCCGTTTGGAATCACACTTTGTTTTCTACACCATTTTTACTTCTAATCTGGAACAATTATTGCTTCGACAAACATCTGGAACACCAATTTTTTAAATACTAGTAATATTATTTGCAGTAGTAGTAGTAGTAGTATTTAATTCTTATTATTTCAGCATTTAAATGGATTATGACGTCGAATGCCGAGCCAAAAACAACTTTTTGGATTCCATGTTTTTGTCTGTGCATTAATTAACATGGCAATCTTCACTGCAGTATGTCAGTGTACTGTGCCTGTGTAGAAATCATCCTCCATTCTCTTGGGAATACTTACGATAATTATTTACAGACTATCTATCTATCTATCTATCTATATACTAACAGGGGTACCAAATGTTGCCGGGCCAAAAAGGCGAACACCCTAATCCTATTTGTTCTAGTTCAATCTCTCTACTCCAGAAAGACCATGTCCCTCTTAGGGCCCCAACAAACTTGCCCCCGAATAGGTGATCGTCAAGAGGAAACGAGGCTTAGAGGTCCGTCCAACTTTCAGACTCGAATATTGATGCAGCTCAAACCCGGTGCTGGGTTTCATCTTGTCGATCACATGTTCGGGGGTACTTCGTAAGTGTGTCCGGACCCTTATGCTTTGGGAGAGGGGTTATAGAGGTCCAGGAACTTTCTATTTCAGCTTTCGCAGATGAACACACAGTAACTGTGCGCATTTGTGTACTATTACCTCTGACCACAAATGAATCTGATTGATGACCTGAACTGGCGGTCATGTGAGTCTACATGTAAAAAAATGAGCTGCAGGAGTTGCCGGGCTTGAAGACGAACACTCTACCGGTGAACTCAAATGACCCAGATCGGAATTTTGACCCTCGAAAACCACACTTGGGTCACCCTGATTCAGAATATATATGAGTTATGGGGTTTCTGGCCCTTCGTTTGGGCGTGATCGAAGGACAAACAAACAAACTAACTAACAACGGGACTCTTATATACATAGATTTATTTTCATATAGTTATTTATTACCCCTCGTGGGTAAGTGGAGAGGCTGTGGCATGGGAAGGGCAGAGGTTAGTCTATCGCAAACATGATTATTTAATCCGCTGGGTGCCATCCCACCTCCCTGGCATTATTGTACAAATAGAATAACCTCCGACCACCCCCTGGATTCGAACAGGTGGGTTTGTGCCTGGCTACCTTCAAACAAGGGTGACATTCTCAGACATACTTGTGTTCGATTCCCTGTCGTAACTGTCACTTACTTTAAATGGAAGGAAAAAAGGAAACCAGAATCTTCCCATATGTGTTGATCTTCCTGCAGAATCTTACCATGTCTACAAGTTTCCCTGAAAAATGAAGCAGCATTCCGACAGAGAATTGATCCAAGTGTTCCTTCGCCAATCCAGTCCCAGGGTTGTTTTTAGATAACAAGGGCCTTATTCTTAAAACGAACCTCGAATGGATAGCAATCCCATAATTCTGATGAGCATTTACGAGACGCCAATGGTTATTACAGCTGATTAACCTGCATCCGACACTGAACAACAGAGTTAGCAACGATACAGTAACGGCAAAAACGTTATGGTTCCGAAGCGGGATTGAGAAATAGTCGTAAAATATTGGGGTCTTGCCTTTCCCTTCCTCAAGACTCTTCTAAGAACACAGCCGCAAGTGTGCTTAATAACTCCTTCAGGCAGATGACAAATTTATTTTATTCTTGCTGTCTCCAGACAATTTTGCTCACTTTATGACAACTTCTAACCGGAGGTCTATGTAGCATCCAATGACCCATTTTACTCTCAAAAGACTCTCATGAAGTGGATAATATCTTCTGGATAAATACGAAGCAAAATGGAACAGTCAGAGATTGCTCCTTTTTGAGATTACGAAAATTAAATTGTTTCCTTCCTGCTTACAGAAGCTCTTCCACCGACTATAGTTCATATCAAATTAAAACTGCAAATCATCCATTACAAGTGGAAATGTTGGGTGGCAGGGAAAGGCTCGAACTTGATTTCATTATTTGCTTTAACGTTTCAGGCTACACAGAACCCAAGCTCTCTGAAGATGGGTTCTGTCTAGCGTGAAACAGAGAAAATAAAGAACGTAAAGTTCTAATCTGTGTCTCTCTCCCAGACAACATTTCCATGTTAAAACTGTAGTATGTAACGTTGTTTAGGGACTTGGCCTTGAACTTTGTCCACAAAATCTATCTATCTATTGCCAGACGCCTTAATCCCGTAAGGGCTGGCCACAAACAAATTGCCTCCATGTGGCCCTGTCCCCTCCCATTTCATTGCCCTGATCCCAGCTTACAACCCCGTCTCTCATATACCTCTCCCCTCCATCCCTCAATCTCATTCTTGGCCTCCCCCTCCCTCTCCCCCCCTCCACTTGACTCACATACACTCTCTTCGTCAGTCTCTTACTCTCCATCCTCTCCACATGGCCAAACCACCTCAGTGTGTTTCTCCTAACACTTCCTATCACATCCATATCCACACCACAACGCTCCTTCACTTCCTCATTTGTCAGTCTGTCTCTCCATGTGACTCCACAGGCTTCTCTCAAATACTCATTTTCACTGCTCTCACTCTTGACTTTTGTCCCTGCAACAAGTTCCAATCTTCACTTCCATACATTAGAGTTGGTATCACAATACTGTAATGTAGTAACTTTTTCACTTCCATGCTCACTTCCCTGTTTCTTATCACTGCTTTCAAGGAACCAGCAACCTTTCTTCCTTAGTGTACCTTTTCAAGCACTTCACCCTCTAAACTTCCATCCTTACTCATCACACTACCCAAGTACTTAAACGCACTCACATTTTCCACTTCCTCCACAAAATCGATTCTCTTTATTTTTGTTTTAACCCGAACCCTTCCACAAAGCTTGGTCTACATCATGTAAAATCCATTTAAGTTGATCTCATCTGACTTGACCTTTGACCAATTGTTCATAAACATATTAGCTCAACACCTTGGGTGATCCTCAACCCATCACCCAAGTTTGATCCAGATAAGGTAAAAACTTATTATTTTGTTCATATACAAGCATGCGTAACAAACCTTGACCTTTAATTACTGATATGAAAATGGCTTCCTTTCATATCTGCTTGACTTTCTCCTTCAACTAAACTTGAGTCAAATCAGATCAGAACTGTTTGACCTGATCTTGCCCTGTGTTCTTGGCCTTTGATCTTTACCTATGATCTGAACCACTGACTGACTGCTTAATCGAATCATTGACATTTCAAGAAAGTTTCGTTTCAGTCCAGAAAAATGTATGAATTTTCCTTTATTATTCTGTGGCCTAGTGCTCTCAAAAATTGAACGTTTACTCCATGGCTGACCTTTAATCATTCCACAAATAATGGTTAAAAACGGATAAAAATTATTTGTTAACATACACTCACATGGGACGAACGTTAACTTAGGCCCTTTCATCTCGACCTTCAGCTGATTGTTCGCAAAACTCAATAATATCTATCTGACCTTACCCTCAACCTTTCCACCAAATTTGGTGTGAACTAGATCAAAGATACTTATGTTAATTTTGTTAGGCCAGATTTTGACTTTGCTCTTTGACTTTGCCCTATAAACTGTTGCTCTAGGAAAAAGATACTTTCCTCATAGAATTCTTCCCAACCCTTCCGCCTAGACTGGTAAAAACTGGATAAAACATCGTTAATTTGGTCACACACACACACACACACACACACACACACACACACACACACACACACACACACACACACACAGGAACCTCTAACAAGGAGATTTCACAGTGAAATGAGAGCCATACATCCTTTCATACTTTATTATATCTATCGATCTATCTCTCCAGTCCTTTATTGCCCTACCATCGTAAGGACCCGGGGCTAGGTTGTTTAGTATAGAAAGTGAAGACAAGAATGACCAGGTGTTCTCTCACTGGCATTACCTGAGGATTAACTGCAACCATTTGTTGGAGGTAAACCCTTATGGAGCAAGCCCAGCCGCAGCGTCGTAACCCATTAAACCACCTGGCCTCCTAGACCACGAAATGAAAACCTTCGAAATTCGAGAGAGAGAGAGAGAGAGAGAGAGAGAGAGAGAGAGAGAGAGAGAGAGAGAGAGAGAGAGAGAGAGAGAGAGAAGGGGGTGGCAGGGTCTTGGTGCTGCTCTCTTCATCATAATTTTATAGGTACTAGAAATCTCATTTCTAGAATGTCATGTAAAACGTTTCCTAATTTGCGGGAACACTCAGTATTCTGCTTGGAGGAGTGCAGATGTTTTGGCTGTCTTGTAGTAGTAGTAGATGTAGTTGTAGAAGTAGTAGTAGCGCGGTAGTAGCAGGATTATTAGTATTATTTATAGTAGTAGTAGTAGTAGTAGTAGTAGCGGAAGTAGTGGTAGTGGTATAGTAATTGTAGTAGTTGTTGTTGTTATTGTAGTAGTAGTTGCTCCAGGTTCATCTGAGATGTGAACCCAGTGGACTGCAGGTTGAAATTACCCTCCCCCTCCCTGCAGTCCTCCACCTTCTTTCCGGGGGATAGGTAAGTCGATGAACGTCTGTATAACCAGACAGTTGATCCGCCCGCATAAATCAGTGCCACCACATGACGGCGTCCCTTATCAACCATGCAATCAATTAATGTGAATAAGGAGACCCTGTAATGAATGAAGAGGGTTATCAGAAGAAAAAGATACCAGCTAAACACTGGTGACACTGACCGGGCCGTCCCCCCAGTACACGAGAATTGTGTTGAGCAATATATGGACCAGCCTGTAATAAATTTATTAAAGTTTACTAAGAAATCTTAAACTCCCATGACACAATATCAGCTGAAAAGCATTGGGTGTTAAGTGGAATAGAATACTAAGGCGCGTTTTTGTGAGGCCCAGGCTTGAGCCTGGCTCGAGCCAGACTTAAGCCAAACGTCCATTCCCGTTTTTGCGGTGTTCAGGCTCAAGCCGGACTCGAGCCGCGCTTGAGCCAGACTCAAGCCAAGTCGATCCACCCCTGGAGCTGGCTTGAGGTAGCTCGAGCCCGGGAGTGTGACGTCATATGTAAACAAAGATGGCGTCTTCCATTGTGTTGTATGTGCTGTTCTCACATTTTTTTCAATATGCCACGAGTATGTGGCTTGCACCGATTGATTTTGATATACAGATATGCTAGAATTTACAGTTGATGCACGTGAGAGAAGAACATGTGTAGCTAGAGTGAATTGGACAGCTCGTTTGTGGTGCAGATCAGATCAGATGGTGTTCACTCAGTATTGCTTTTGAATCAGCACTGGGCTGTTCGTTGTCTAGTTTTTTTTTTTTTTTTTAATGTTTTAAATTACGTTTTCTAGCGTTCCATACTTTACAGAGGTATTTCTTGTAGTGGTAGAATTTTTTATCTGCATCTTCTTTTGCATATGTTAATAACAGTATGTTCTCTAAATTGCCTTCTTCTACCTCATGTTTACTTCTTATATCTTTTAATGCATTACAGTTTTTAAAGAAATGTTCAAGAGTTTCTTCTTATTTTGTTACATAATTCACAAAACGTATTTCCACCAAGTGGTAGGTGGTGGCGACCATCATCCACTCGATGTAATGCTGCCTGCTTCTTCCTTGGCTTTTATCATTCTTTTTCTATGCCTGCCCTCCTCTCTTCCTATTTCTCCCATCTTTCTTGTCACTTCTTAATGCTTTTCTTTCCTTTACAGGTGGCTTTACGTTGAGTGACAAGCCAAATGGTTTCCTGTAAGCCAAGAAACCATTTACAATGCTGGGTGGTAACCATATAGCCAAACCATACGTGCTCCCTACGTGTCTGCAAGTGGGTTGGTGGAGGGTTAGTGCCCCTCCCCGTAAAACAAATAACTCAAAGTCAAATGGCCACCCTTACGGGATTATGGTGTCTGGCAATAGATAGATAGATAGTATTTCCACCAATATACCTTGCTCTCCAGTTTAATTTTAAAGTGTTCGAGCAACATCTGTGCAGCAGTATAGAACCCTGTGCGTTTTCATAAAGTCTTTCTTCCTTAATGTCTAATTTTTTCTCTTTATAAAATATAATTGAGGATTTGTTTGTCAGTTCTTCTCTCCATTTTCTTTTTTTTCGTACTCATTTACCTTCTTCTTTATTTCATCCTTTTTTAAATTGTCCGGTTGGTTAGTATTTCTTATGCTGATTTCCTTCATATATTCACGAATATTTTTTATCCATGCATCTCCTTTTATTTTTTCACACAGTTCTAAGAACAATTTTAATGCTAATGAATTATTTTCTTGCAGAAGAAAGCATATAATGAGTGGATGAGGCACAGGGGCGTCGAAGAAGCTGAGAGGAGGACGAGAGAGTTATATGTAGAGAGGAGGAGAGAGGTGAAAAGATTAGTAAGAGAGAGTAAGAAGAGAGTGGATGAGGAATTTGGAAGGAATTTGAGTGCAAGTGGAGGGAATGTAAGAAAATGTTCTGGAAAGAGGTAAAGAGAGCTACACAGGGTGCCAACGAAGTTAGTTGGGGTGTGAAAAGATAAAAATGGTAGATTACTAGTGGAGAAGGTAGAAAAAGTGAACAGATGGAGAGAACACTGTAATGAACAGGTGGAGTCCCTCCACGGAACACAGGTCTGTACTGCTCCTGTACAAAATCAAGGACAAAAGTAAAGGTTTCCTTGGTGACTCGCATATTTCTGAAGAAGTCAAGATCTTTCTGATCTAGGTGATCACTGTAGCCTTTCTGCTTTCCATGTGATTCTCTGCACCAACCCAAAGGAACATAATGTAATTCTAAAGTATGGTTTTGCTAATATTCTTAATATATATACATATATATATATATATATATATATATATATATATATATATATATATATTTTTTTTTGAGGGGGTGGGGGGACACATTGACCTAACAGCAAAGTAGCACACTGAAGGGAACACCTGAATGGAAATGAGGGTCAATTTTTAGTTTCACACAACCACTGATCTTTGCATCAAATCTGAGTGTTTCCAATGGTTTTTGGTGTGATTCATTTGATTTTGCTCTTCAAATCTATTGCCAATCAATGGTTTCAAAGGAATATTTTTGCAATCACCTTAGAATCCACTATTTCGTTTTAGGAATAAAGGTCAAAATGAACAGAATCACACCCAAAACCATACGAAACAGTTAGGTTTGATGAAAAAATATGTACTGTGGGCCTACTACTTATCCTAACCCAACCCAACCTAATGTAACCTAACCACCTAACCTAAACCAACCCAACCCAACTCAACCTAATGCAAGTATTATTCATTTGTGAGCAAAGTGCATAGAATGAAAAATAGTCTATATTGGCCCAGAACTTATTTGGTAAACTTATGTTTCTAAGAATCTCTGGTTGTGCGAATCTAAAAACTGTCCGAAATGAGCACTACCAGATACCCAATAATCACAAGGCAATGTGACCCTATGGCAGAAATTCCCCACACATTCAATACGTTGTTATCACAAATTAATATCATCTTGATAATTCCTTTCCCCTGAAAGTATGCACTGATAAAGAGTTCATAATGCAGGTACAGTTCATACAACATACAGGGAGTGCTGCCTGTTGCATGCACACCTGAATGAACCAGACATGCACTCATACAGCTTGTTGGCCAACTTAATACTTAAATGGCCAATCATCTGCACCCAAAAGAAAAAAATATATATAAAAATATATAAATCTGGCAGGCACAACATCTGCATGATGAAGTTAGCTCATCTTCTACCAAACTGAATAAGGCATGCCAGACTCTTGTCTGGATGATCCTACATTCACATTTTATCCAACCAACATATAGTCAGATGCCTAGGCTCGTCATCGTCCTTACCAAAATATTTGACAAACTCATTACCTGCTGCCAAGAAAACTATTGGCCTATGAAGCCTCTTCTCAGCTACCTAGTCACAAACAGACACTCATCAAAAACCGCCTTAAACTCATACTCCTGACATGATCTAACCAGTAATACAACCATATATATATATATATTTTCAATGTGTAGATGGGAAGTGGGAGGTGAAAATGTGGAGATACTCGTGTTGGGGTATGTTCACCTTATACAATCTGCTTCAGACAACTATGGAAGTTTGATTTTCCTTAATAGTAAAACAATGGCTGTAAATTTACTGCCGCTGCCAAGCCTAATAAGTACGTAAAATGGAGCGATAACCTATTATCAGACTTTTACTCACCAAACTTTTGATATGTGTTAGATCTTACGAATATCAAAACCTAACCAGTCCATGATTCCAGTTGTTTCCTACCATCAACAACATAACTTTTTGACCACATTACAAACATGATGGTCACAAATGTGTTGTCTCCAGCATTATTATTAAGCTTGCTACCACTACACCATAATATCAATAAGAGTTCTGTCTACTTTCCCATACACTGTCACTGAGAGTACCTTGTTCCTAGGGTTTTCAACAAGCACCCCCAAAGTTTGTAAATTTAAAACTTTCCTTATATAATGCCCTTCATCTTTCCAGTGGTTAACACAGTTGCTTTATGTACTATTGCGGACAGGAGTTCTTAACCACCCTCGTCCAGCCAACCTGTGTATGTGGCAGCGTCGCATTCACGAGCACAGAAGTTGCCTTCGATGCATTTCTGTCGAAAAATATTCCTTCAGCTTTGGGCTTGTACTAATGGATAAAGCAATAGTTATATTTACTTTGAAGGTTTGACTCTGATAACACGAATATATCATACTGATTATTTAATAACTTGTTTCTCGTATAGAGCCAAGCAAGTGATAAATATGTATATTTGGTTCCACTCCACGACTTCCTGTAGGTTTGAACCTGCGAACACAGAGTGAACAAGTTCGAAGCATTCATTTGTTAACAGGAGAGAGAGAGAGAGAGAGAGAGAGAGAGAGAGAGAGAGAGAGAGAGAGAGAGAGAGAGAGAGCGTGTATGATGGGTGCCTGTGAATTTTGGAATAATGAGGTGGAGGCAGACTGGCGCAGGGAAATGCAAGGGATGAGAAACCCTGGATTCCTGTGATCCATTGAAAACAGGCCACAGTGTGAATATTTCTTCCATCAGTCACTAAAACTTGCCTTGCTTTGTGATATATATATATATATATATATATATATATATATATATATATATATATATATATATATATATATATATATATATATATATATATATAGCATTGCTTTCGTTGGAATAATGAATTATGGGATAAATGCTGTTGATTTAACAAAGCTGTGCTTAAGAAAGTAATTTCCCTCTCTGTCCATAGACAAATATCCAGTTAATGAGAAAAATACTTATGAGTTAGCCAAAAATCTCCAGGTGCCAACCACCAGAGAGAGAAAAAAATACGAACATAAGGCGTCTAACAGAAGTTACGCGGCCTGCCAAATTATTTGACAGAGTCAACTGGCGTTACCCAGAATAAAACCCATCTTTCATTTTGTCCGACGAGACGTTATCCTGGGATAAATAAACTCCTTCGTCATCAGCGAAAGGAAAAATTCCCTGTTTAGCTTGAGCACCATATTTACTCATATCGCACAAAATCATGTGTATGTAGCCGGAATGAAGACCCTTATCCATGGCCTGGCAAACTCCCTGTAAAGAGTACCCGGTACTATTTTCTATCGACAGACTGAGTTAAGCGGTGAGACTCATCTTTCGTGTAAGGAAATCCACCCCGCCTCTGTGTGTGTGTGTGTGTGTGTGTGTGTGTGTGTGTGTGTGTGTGTGTGTGTGTGTGTGTGTTGAATTGAGAGTCATCTGACTTGTGGAGCATGATATGCGGATTGGTAGGTTGGTAACTGGGTGGGTGGATTGGTTAGTGTAGGCTGGTTGTTTCACAGGCGGACTAGGTGGAGTGAGTGGGCGAGAGGGAGGGAAAGGGTTGTTGGGCTGGTTAAGTGGGGTGGAGTGGGGTTCGTGCATTGTTTAAGTGAGGTGGGTGGTGGGGCTACCTGTAGGACAAGGCAAGAGACAGGTTTGTGTCGTCCTACTTTTGAGACATACTGTATTGAGTAAGGTTGTGGATATGTGCGTTGATGGGTGGGTGTGTAGATGGATGAACGGATTGTGGGAAAACAGGCCACTTGGATTTGGTGAATTGAGTTAATGTCCGAGTTGGGAAAATCGGTCCACAGGGGATATTATTCTGGAATCATGCTGAAGTAGGTATATATATCCGGTGAGTTATAACAGGTCCATCGAGCAATACGTATGTTGGTTAAGAGGTCTGTGTTTCAACTGCACGCATCAGTGGGTGATATAACCACGTCGGATAACAGGTTTATGGGGAAAATAGGTTCATTGTGAAAAATACATCCATGGGTATACGACCATGTAGGAAACCTGCATTCATATAGAGATTCAAAGTCGACGGAAATATTGGTCCGTGGGGTGAAAATACATCAATGGGGAAAATTAGTTCGGGGGAAAATAGGTTACGTAGGGAAGTAGGCGTCTTAGGAAATTAAAAAGAAAAAAAAAGTCATTAAGGAAAATAGGTCCATAAGGGATTGTGCTCCGAGTGGTGAAAATGTCCATTGATAAAAATATTCAGGGGATGAAAATAGGTCCATAGGGGCATACACGTACTGAAAACACACATGGAAATATTTAAAATAAATGGGACCTAAAACATCCAACTTTTAACAGCGACCGTTGCCTGGAATTAGGCTTACTACTACACAGTGCACACCTTGCACCAAACAACCATTAGCCAGACCCTATTACCACTTCGTCATCCAGTTATTATATTTCATAATTTTCCTTCATTTAGCCATTTAAGCATAGAAAGCCAACCAACACGAATGAAAAAATCCGTTTAACTGTGTTGAGCACCTCATTCCTCCACCTCATTCCTCTAAAATTCACGGGCACTCTCTCTCTCTCTCTCTCTCTCTCTCTCTCTCTCTCTCTCTCTCTCTCTCTCCTGTTAAAAAATGAATGCTTCGAACTTGTTCACTCTATGTTCGCTGGTTCAGACCTACAGGAAGTCGTGGTGTGGAACCAAATATACATATTTATCACTTGCTTGGCTCTATACGAGAAACAAGTTATTAAATAATCAGTATGATATATTCGTGTTATCAGAGTCAA
This sequence comes from Coenobita brevimanus, assembly GCF_032717465.1. Classification (NCBI taxonomy): domain Eukaryota; kingdom Metazoa; phylum Arthropoda; class Malacostraca; order Decapoda; family Coenobitidae; genus Coenobita; species Coenobita brevimanus. The sequence goes on from NC_136997.1 coordinate 27,587,056, forward strand.
ACCTTCAAAGTAAATATTACTATTGCTTTATCCATTAGTACAAGCCCAAAGCTGAAGGAATATTTTTCGACAGAAATGCATCGAAGGCAACTTCTGTGCTCGTGAATGCGACGCTGCCACATACACAGATTGGCTGGACGAGGGTGGTTAAGAACTCCTGTCCGCAATAGTACCCAGTGCCTGTTGCCATTAAAGACGACAACGCAGTGACCTGGCTCATGTATTCCCCTACAAGAGTGGACACAGCAGTCGCAGACTCTTGTGTCTCTGCAAACAACGGAAAAGTTCCCATTTGGAGGGAAGAACTACTGCTTAGATCCAAAATATCTGATTCTCCAATATCTGCCATGCTGTTTTGCGTCGTCAGCTGACCGGGGTGTTTGTTTACATTCGTCAGTACGGTTGTTTTTGCGGGGCCACTTTGGTTTAATCCAAAGAGCGAAGCCAGGCTTGAACCTCAAGCCTCACAAAAACGCACCTCTAGAGTTGTGCCAATCATTAGTGAGTTCATGGTACCAATATCATTTCCTATAACAAAAATACCTGAAGTAAATTGTCTACTGTCTGACATCTTAAGCTATAATATCTAACCAAAAATTTACATTCAAAAATGATGCTTTGAAAGCAATCTTCCATGTTAGTAATATATTTAGTTTTACTGATAACTTTACTCTGACAAACAAGAAGCTCTAGTCCACGTTCTTATTATTTTTATTATTATTATTATTATTATTATTATTATTATTATTATTATTTCGACAACTACATCTACTACTACCACTACCAATGCTCTTTTTTTTTTTTTTTTTTTTTTTCGGTGGAAATTTGTAGCACTTCAAAGCTACTTCACCACTGGTGGACAGAACAGAAATAAGGGTAACTGCAGCAAATATCAGCCACACCATTTATAACGAGGAAACAAGGGTTGGTGAGTATTCACGTCAGTTTAGGAAAATTTCCAACACCCCAAAATAAATTAATTATCTTGCATATTACCCCTTAGTATTCACTATGATATTTGGGTGTTCCATCACAGTCTGCAGACTTGCTACATTTAGAAACATTTTTTTTTTTTTCTAATATATTCCGTTTGGAATCACACTTTGTTTTCTACACCATTTTTACTTCTAATCTGGAACAATTATTGCTTCGACAAACATCTGGAACACCAATTTTTTAAATACTAGTAATATTATTTGCAGTAGTAGTAGTAGTAGTATTTAATTCTTATTATTTCAGCATTTAAATGGATTATGACGTCGAATGCCGAGCCAAAAAACAACTTTTTGGATTCCATGTTTTTGTCTGTGCATTAATTAACATGGCAATCTTCACTGCAGTATGTCAGTGTACTGTGCCTGTGTAGAAATCATCCTCCATTCTCTTGGGAATACTTACGATAATTATTTACAGACTATCTATCTATCTATCTATATACTAACAGGGGTACCAAATGTTGCCGGGCCAAAAAGGCGAACACCCTAATCCTATTTGTTCTAGTTCAATCTCTCTACTCCAGAAAGACCATATCCCTCTTAGGGCCCCAACAAACTTGCCTCCGAATAGGTGATCGTCAAGAGGAAACGAGGCTTAGAGGTCCGTCCAACTTTCAGACTCGAATATTGATGCAGCTCAAACCCGGTGCTGGGTTTCATTTTGTCGATCACATGTTCGGGGGTAAGTGTGTCCGGACCCTTATGCTTTGGGAGAGGGGTTATAGAGGTCCAGGAACTTTCTATTTCAGCTTTCGCAGATGAACACACAGTAACTGTGCGCATTTGTGTACTATTACCTCTGACCACAAATGAATCTGATTGATGACCTGAACTGGCGGTCATGTGAGTCTACATGTAAAAAAATGAGCTGCAGGAGTTGCCGGGCTTGAAGACGAACACTCTACCGGTGAACTCAAATGACCCAGATCGGAATTTTGACCCTCGAAAACCACACTTGGGTCACCCTGATTCAGAATATATATGAGTTATGGGGTTTCTGGCCCTTCGTTTGGGCGTGATCGAAGGACAAACAAAGAAACTAAGTAACAACGGGACTCTTATATACATAGATTTATTTTCATATAGTTATTTATTACCCCTCGTGGGTAAGTGGAGAGGCTGTGGCATGGGAAGGGCAGAGGTTAGTCTATCGCAAACATGATTATTTAATCCGTTGGGTGCCATCCCACCTCCCTGGCATTATTGTACAAATAGAATAACCTCCGACCACCCCCTGGATTCGAACAGGTGGGTTTGTGCCTGGCTACCTTCAAACAAGGGTGACATTCTCAGACATACTTGTGTTCGATTCCCTGTCGTAACTGTCACTTACTTTAAATGGAAGGAAAAAAGGAAACCAGAATCTTCCCATATGTGTTGATCTTCCTGCAGAATCTTACCATGTCTACAAGTTTCCCTGAAAAATGAAGCAGCATTCCGACAGAGAATTGATCCAAGTGTTCCTTCGCCAATCCAGTCCCAGGGTTGTTTTTAGATAACAAGGGCCTTATTCTTAAAACGAACCTCGAATGGATAGCAATCCCATAATTCTGATGAGCATTTACGAGACGCCAATGGTTATTACAGCTGATTAACCTGCATCCGACACTGAACAACAGAGTTAGCAACGATACAGTAACGGCAAAAACGTTATGGTTCCGAAGCGGGATTGAGAAATAGTCGTAAAATATTGGGGTCTTGCCTTTCCCTTCCTCAAGACTCTTCTAAGAACACAGCCGCAAGTGTGCTTAATAACTCCTTCAGGCAGATGACAAATTTATTTTATTCTTGCTGTCTCCAGACAATTTTGCTCACTTTATGACAACTTCTAACCGGAGGTCTATGTAGCATCCAATGACCCATTTTACTCTCAAAAGACTCTCATGAAGTGGATAATATCTTCTGGATAAATACGAAGCAAAATGGAACAGTCAGAGATTGCTCCTTTTTGAGATTACGAAAATTAAATTGTTTCCTTCCTGCTTACAGAAGCTCTTCCACCGACTATAGTTCATATCAAATTAAAACTGCAAATCATCCATTACAAGTGGAAATGTTGGGTGGCAGGGAAAGGCTCGAACTTGATTTCATTATTTGCTTTAACGTTTCAGGCTACACAGAACCCAAGCTCTCTGAAGATGGGTTCTGTCTAGCGTGAAACAGAGAAAATAAAGAACGTAAAGTTCTAATCTGTGTCTCTCTCCCAGACAACATTTCCATGTTAAAACTGTAGTATGTAACGTTGTTTAGGGACTTGGCCTTGAACTTTGTCCACAAAATCTATCTATCTATTGCCAGACGCCTTAATCCCGTAAGGGCTGGCCACAAACAAATTGCCTCCATGTGGCCCTGTCCCCTCCCATTTCATTGCCCTGATCCCAGCTTACAACCCCGTCTCTCATATACCTCTCCCCTCCATCCCTCAATCTCATTCTTGGCCTCCCCTCCCTCTCCCCCCCTCCACTTGACTCACATACACTCTCTTCGTCAGTCTCTTACTCTCCATCCTCTCCACATGGCCAAACCACCTCAGTGTGTTTCTCCTAACACTTCCTATCACATCCATATCCACACCACAACGCTCCTTCACTTCCTCATTTGTCAGTCTGTCTCTCCATGTGACTCCACAGGCTTCTCTCAAATACTCATTTTCACTGCTCTCACTCTTGACTTTTGTCCCTGCAACAAGTTCCAATCTTCACTTCCATACATTAGAGTTGGTATCACAATACTGTAATGTAGTAACTTTTTCACTTCCATGCTCACTTCCCTGTTTCTTATCACTGCTTTCAAGGAACCAGCAACCTTTCTTCCTTAGTGTACCTTTTCAAGCACTTCACCCTCTAAACTTCCATCCTTACTCATCACACTACCCAAGTACTTAAACGCACTCACATTTTCCACTTCCTCCACAAAATCGATTCTCTTTATTTTTGTTTTAACCCGAACCCTTCCACAAAGCTTGGTCTACATCATGTAAAATCCATTTAAGTTGATCTCATCTGACTTGACCTTTGACCAATTGTTCATAAACATATTAGCTCAACACCTTGGGTGATCCTCAACCCATCACCCAAGTTTGATCCAGATAAGGTAAAAACTTATTATTTTGTTCATATACAAGCATGCGTAACAAACCTTGACCTTTAATTACTGATATGAAAATGGCTTCCTTTCATATCTGCTTGACTTTCTCCTTCAACTAAACTTGAGTCAAATCAGATCAGAACTGTTTGACCTGATCTTGCCCTGTGTTCTTGGCCTTTGATCTTTACCTATGATCTGAACCACTGACTGACTGCTTAATCGAATCATTGACATTTCAAGAAAGTTTCGTTTCAGTCCAGAAAAATGTATGAATTTTCCTTTATTATTCTGTGGCCTAGTGCTCTCAAAAATTGAACGTTTACTCCATGGCTGACCTTTAATCATTCCACAAATAATGGTTAAAAACGGATAAAAATTATTTGTTAACATACACTCACATGGGACGAACGTTAACTTAGGCCCTTTCATCTCGACCTTCAGCTGATTGTTCGCAAAACTCAATAATATCTATCTGACCTTACCCTCAACCTTTCCACCAAATTTGGTGTGAACTAGATCAAAGATACTTATGTTAATTTTGTTAGGCCAGATTTTGACTTTGCTCTTTGACTTTGCCCTATAAACTGTTGCTCTAGGAAAAAGATACTTTCCTCATAGAATTCTTCCCAACCCTTCCGCCTAGACTGGTAAAAACTGGATAAAACATCGTTAATTTGGTCACACACACACACACACACACACACACACACACACACACACACACAGGAACCTCTAACAAGGAGATTTCACAGTGAAATGAGAGCCATACATCCTTTCATACTTTATTATATCTATCGATCTATCTCTCCAGTCCTTTATTGCCCTACCATCGTAAGGACCCGGGGCTAGGTTGTTTAGTATAGAAAGTGAAGACAAGAATGACCAGGTGTTCTCTCACTGGCATTACCTGAGGATTAACTGCAACCATTTGTTGGAGGTAAACCCTTATGGGGCAAGCCCAGCCGCAGCGTCGTAACCCATTAAACCACCTGGCCTCCTACACCACGAAATGAAAACCTTCGAAATTCGAGAGAGAGAGAGAGAGAGAGAGAGAGAGAGAGAGAGAGAGAGAGAGAGAGAGAGGGGGGGGGAAGGGGGTGGCAGGGTCTTGGTGCTGCTCTCTTCATCATAATTTTATAGGTACTAGAAATCTCATTTCTAGAATGTCATGTAAAACGTTTCCTAATTTGCGGGAACACTCAGTATTCTGCTTGGAGGAGTGCAGATGTTTTGGCTGTCTTGTAGTAGTAGTAGATGTAGTTGTAGAAGTAGTAGTAGCGCGGTAGTAGCAGGATTATTAGTATTATTTATAGTAGTAGTAGTAGTAGTAGTAGTAGTAGCGGAAGTAGTGGTAGTGGTATAGTAATTGTAGTAGTTGTTGTTGTTATTGTAGTAGTAGTTGCTCCAGGTTCATCTGAGATGTGAACCCAGTGGACTGCAGGCTGAAATTACCCTCCCCCTCCCTGCAGTCCTCAACCTTCTTTCCGGGGGATAGGTAAGTCGATGAACGTCTGTATAACCAGACAGTTGATCCGCCCGCATAAATCAGTGCCACCACATGACGGCGTCCCTTATCAACCATGCAATCAATTAATGTGAATAAGGAGACCCTGTAATGAATGAAGAGGGTTATCAGAAGAAAAAGATACCAGCTAAACACTGGTGACACTGACCGGGCCGTCCCCCCAGTACACGAGAATTGTGTTGAGCAATATATGGACCAGCCTGTAATAAATTTATTAAAGTTTACTAAGAAATCTTAAACTCCCATGACACAATATCAGCTGAAAAGCATTGGGTGTTAAGTGGAATAGAATACTAAGGCGCGTTTTTGTGAGGCCCAGGCTGGAGCCTGGCTCGAGCCAGACTTAAGCCAAACGTCCATTCCCGTTTTTGCGGTGCTCAGGCTGAAGCCGGACTCGAGCCGCGCTTGAGCCAGACTCAAGCCAAGTCGATCCACCCCTGGAGCTGGCTTGAGGTAGCTCGAGCCCGGGAGTGTGACGTCATATGTAAACAAAGATGGCGTCTTCCATTGTGTTGTATGTGCTGTTCTCACATTTTTTTCAATATGCCACGAGTATGTGGCTTGCACCGATTGATTTTGATATACAGATATGCTAGAATTTACAGTTGATGCACGTGAGAGAAGAACATGTGTAGCTAGAGTGAATTGGACAGCTCGTTTGTGGTGCAGATCAGATCAGATGGTGTTCACTCAGTATTGCTTTTGAATCAGCACTGGGCTGTTCGTTGTCTAGTTTTTTTTTTTTTTTTTTTTTAATGTTTTAAATTACGTTTTCTAGCGTTCCATACTTTACAGAGGTATTTCTTGTAGTGGTAGAATTTTTTATCTGCATCTTCTTTTGCATATGTTAATAACAGTATGTTCTCTAAATTGCCTTCTTCTACCTCATGTTTACTTCTTATATCTTTTAATGCATTACAGTTTTTAAAGAAATGTTCAAGAGTTTCTTCTTGTTTTGTTACATAATTCATAAAACGTATTTCCACCAAGTGGTAGGTGGTGGCGACCATCATCCACTCGATGTAATGCTGCCTGCTTCTTCCTTGGCTTTTATCATTCTTTTTCTATGCCTGCCCTCCTCTCTTCCTATTTCTCCCATCTTTCCTGTCACTTCTTAATGCTTTTCTTTCCTTTACAGGTGGCTTTACGTTGAGTGACAAGCCAAATGGTTTCCTGTAAGCCAAGAAACCATTTACAATGCTGGGTGGTAACCATATAGCCAAACCATACGTGCTCCCTACGTGTCTGCAAGTGGGTTGGTGGAGGGTTAGTGCCCCTCCCCGTAAAACAAATAACTCAAAGTCAAATGGCCACCCTTAAGGGTTTATGGTGTCTGGCAATAGATAGATAGATAGTATTTCCACCAATATACCTTGCTCTCCAGTTTAATTTTAAAGTGTTCGAGCAACATCTGTGCAGCAGTATAGAACCCTGTGCGTTTTCATAAAGTCTTTCTTCCTTAATGTCTAATTTTTTCTCTTTATAAAATATAATTGAGGATTTGTTTGTCAGTTCTTCTCTCCATTTTCTTTTTTTTCGTAATCATTTACCTTCTTCTTTATTTCATCCTTTTTTAAATTGTCCAGTTGGTTAGTATTTCTTATGCTGATTTCCTTCATATATTCATGAATATTTTTTATCCATGCATCTCCTTTTATTTTTTCACACAGTTCTAAGAACAATTTTAATGCTAATGAATTATTTTCTTGCAGAAGAAAGCATATAATGAGTGGATGAGGCACAGGGGCGTCGAAGAAGCTGAGAGGAGGACGAGAGAGTTATATGTAGAGAGGAGGAGAGAGGTGAAAAGATTAGTAAGAGAGAGTAAGAAGAGAGTGGATGAGGAATTTGGAAGGAATTTGAGTGCAAGTGGAGGGAATGTAAGAAAATGTTCTGGAAAGAGGTAAAGAGAGCTACACAGGGTGCCAACGAAGTTAGTTGGGGTGTGAAAAGATAAAAATGGTAGATTACTAGTGGAGAAGGTAGAAAAAGTGAACAGATGGAGAGAACACTGTAATGAACAGGTGGAGTCCCTCCACGGAACACAGGTCTGTACTGCTCCTGTACAAAATCAAGGACAAAAGTAAAGGTTTCCTTGGTGACTCGCATATTTCTGAAGAAGTCAAGATCTTTCTGATCTAGGTGATCACTGTAGCCTTTCTGCTTTCCATGTGATTCTCTGCACCAACCCAAAGGAACATAATGTAATTCTAAAGTATGGTTTTGCTAATATTCTTAATATATATATATATATATATATATATATATATATATATATATATATATATATATATATATATATTTATATATATATATATATTTTTTTTTTTGAGGGGGTGGGGGGACACATTGACCTAACAGCAAAGTAGCACACTGAAGGGAACACCTGAATGGAAATGAGGGTCAATTTTTAGTTTCACACAACCACTGATCTTTGCATCAAATCTGAGTGTTTCCAATGGTTTTTGGTGTGATTCATTTGATTTTGCTCTTCAAATCTATTGCCAATCAATGGTTTCAAAGGAATATTTTTGCAATCACCTTAGAATCCACTATTTCGTTTTAGGAATAAAGGTCAAAATGAACAGAATCACACCCAAAACCATAGGAAACAGGTTTGATGAAAAAATATGTACTGTGGGCCTATTACTTATCCTAACCCAACCCAACCTAATGTAACCTAACCACCTAACCTAAACCAACCCAACCCAACTCAACCTAATGCAAGTATTATTCATTTGTGAGCAAAGTGCATAGAATGAAAAATAGTCTATATTGGCCCAGAACTTATTTGGTAAACTTATGTTTCTAAGAATCTCTGGTTGTGCGAATCTAAAAACTGTCCGAAATGAGCACTACCAGATACCCAATAATCACAAGGCAATGTGACCCTATGGCAGAAATTCCCCACACATTCAATACGTTGTTATCACAAATTAATATCATCTTGATAATTCCTTTCCCCTGAAAGTATGCACTGATAAAGAGTTCATAATGCAGGTACAGTTCATACAACATACAGGGAGTGCTGCCTGTTGCATGCACACCTGAATGAACCAGACATGCACTCATACAGCTTGTTGGCCAACTTAATACTTAAATGGCCAATCATCTGCACCCAAAAGAAAAAAATATATATAAAAATATATAAATCTGGCAGGCACAACATCTGCATGATGAAGTTAGCTCATCTTCTACCAAACTGAATAAGGCATGCCAAACTCTTGTCTGGATGATCCTACATTCACATTTTATCCAACCAACATATAGTCAGATGCCTAGGCTCGTCATCGTCCTTACCAAAATATTTGACAAACTCATTACCTGCTGCCAAGAAAACTATTGGCCTATGAAGCCTCTTCTCAGCTACCTAGTCACAAACAGACACTCATCAAAAACCGCCTTAAACTCATACTCCTGACATGATCTAACCAGTAATACAACCATATATATATATATATATATATACTGTATATATATATATATATATATATATATATATATATATATATATATATATACTGTATATATATATATTTTCAATGTGTAGATGGGAAGTGGGAGGTGAAAATGTGGAGATACTCGTGTTGGGGTATGTTCACCTTATACAATCTGCTTCAGACAACTATGGAAGTTTGATTTTCCTTAATAGTAAAACAATGGCTGTAAATTTACTGGCGCTGCCAAGCCTAATAAGTACGTAAAATGAAGCGATAACCTATTATCAGACTTTTACTCACCAAACTTTTGATATGTGTTAGATCTTACGAATATCAAAACCTAACCAGTCCATGATTCCAGTTGTTTCCTACCATCAACAACATAACTTTTTGACCACATTACAAACATGATGGTCACAAATGTGTTGTCTCCAGCATTATTATTAAGCTTGCTACCACTACACCATAATATCAATAAGAGTTCTGTCTACTTTCCCATACACTGTCACTGAGAGTACCTTGTTCCTAGGGTTTTCAACAAGCACCCCCCAAGTTTGTAAATTTAAAACTTTCCTTATATAATGCCCTTCATCTTTCCAGTGGTTAACACAGTTGCTTTATGTACAGTACATGAACTACTACTGATGTTGGTGTTAGTGTTGCTTCTAAATATGGATAATATTGCATGAATTCCCTACTGCGGAACAACGGCTTCAATTTATGTTTATGTATGCCTTGACTAATTATCTGACGTAGCTCATGAACTGGGAGTAAGTCAATTGTGATCTTGCCATCACCAGCATTCGAAATTCCTTGCATAAGTGCCCTGAAACGATCTCTAGTGTTCTCTAATTGTAGTAGAATCGTGTCAATATGTTCTGTGATGATGGAGAAGTGTTGGAAAAGTGTAATGTTTCCTTCCATTTCATTTATTTTATCTACACTCTCGAGAGCTATGTTTTCTGCCTTTTTCAGATTTTTCACAATTGTCAACATTGCTGAGTTCTGTCCTGTGATGAATTTATCTTGGTATGTTAGTATCTGAGCTATTTTATTAAATTTGTTGTTTATTTCTTTAAGGTCATCCTCTGTAGCCAATCCAAAGATGTTCCCAAGAACTGCGCCACTCGCTTTTGGGGAGTACGTGTGATGTTGTTCCTGTCGCTCAGTACCTCCGTTCCACAACATGGGAGATCTTGGATCATGATGAGCATAGTTGACTTTGCCTGTTCTAGTTTCCATTTCGCTAACTTTACCATTTCATTCACTTCCTTTGTGTTGTGTGCTTGTGAAACATAATTTCCTATCATGAAGTCCAGAGTTCGCATCGGCTTCGCAATACTGTCTAGATAAGTAGGTAATTCATACAAGTAATCTAGACTTATTTCAGTACTCATGACGTCCTTAACAATTGTAGTCGTGGCCGTTGGAGCTATGAGGCATCCTTGTCGTACTATGTGTTGGGGGTCTAAGTGCGCATATCCTCTTGCTATGTAGAGGAGAATCCATAGCATAAGTTCCTTCATCGTAACTTACCGAAAAAAAATCTATTAATTTCCTAATATGGCCATGCTGTGGTCGATGATAGTGATGATGTGCGTTACGGGTGATTGTTATTTCATTTATAGAAGGAGATTAAATCGATATTTAATTCTCGTTAATGATGTACTGTAGATTTGATTGGAACAGTTGCACCTATGTTCGATTGTTTGGTATATGACCTTAATTTCTTTTTGTAATCATTGTTGTTTTCTTGCTTGGTTTCTTGAGGTACGTTCGCCTGTTCGGTTGTATCCGAGGCTGAATAATTATGTGATAATTCCCTTGAAACTCGTTTTAAATGGTCAGTATGAACTTGTTTCTCTTCGCCACTTGACAGTGACTTAATTAAAACTTTGTTTGCTTTTATGTTAATTACTCTGTATGGGCCCTCAAATTTTGGGGATAATTTATTGTCTCTCGTATGAATGATACCGTAAACAATGTCTCCTAAGCTGATAGGTGAATCTCTTGCCTTCTTGTTAAATGCCTCCGTCATTTCTTCCTTGGACATCGTTAATTGTTTTTTGACTCTTTTGTGTATGTCCTGGAATTCATGTAAACAGAATTTAGAGTAATCATCGTAGTTGTATATGGGCATACTGTCACCTTCTAGGAGCTCATATGGTAGTTTTTTATCTGTTCCATATATAATGAAATGTGGTGTGTCACCTATGGATTTATTTATAGATCCATTAATTGAGGCTTCTACTCTGGGAATCCAATCATCCCAGCTTGCATAATTTTCACTGAGAATGTGTCGTAGCACATCTAATACTTTTTTATTTTGTCTCTCTACCAACCCATTCGATGCTGGGTGATAGGCTAAAACGTTAACCTTTTTGATGATGTATTGTTTACATATTTCTTGTAAGATCTCAGAATTAAATTCTCCTCCATTATCACTTATTAGTACCTTTGGGGTAGTAAAGCGACATATTACATTATCTGTTATTGCCTTTGCTACTGTCTCTACTGTCTTATCTTTAATTGGAGCTAAAATGACATAACGGGAAAAATGATCCGTTGCCATGAATAAGTATAGGTTATTATTGTATGAGAATGGCATCTTGAGTAAATCAACAGCGACAGCGTCCCATGGTTGATGTGGTACAGGGTAATTACCCATCGGTGCAGGTGTGATTAGGTATCCTTTGTGTTTCGCACACGATTCGCATCTGTCTATATGATTGTTTATATCTTTTCGTAATGAAGGCCAGTAATATAACAGCTGGGCTTGGTTGAATGTCTTATCCTTTCCAGGATGTCCTGCATGTGGGTTGTCGTGTATCGTTCGTAATACTTGGGGTATCATGTCATTAGGTACTACCAACTGGTTAGTATTTCTTTGGCGTTTTGATTGTTTAGAGTTAATCTTGTATAATGTATTATTGACCATTGTGAATTGTTCGAGTGGGACATGCAGTTTGGGTATTTGTATGTCATATCCACTTTCTAACTTGTATATAACTTTAGACCATATTGGGTCAAGTCTTTGTGCCTTTGCGATATCCTCGTGGTTTGGGATATTTCCTTTGAGATCTAACGCCGCGACCTGAAATGTGTTCGGGTTCCTAGATAATGCGTCAGCTACTATGTTCATTTTACCTTGTATATAATGAATTGTACATTGTAGTTTTCAACTGTACATTTCCATCTTGCTCTCCTCCCAGAAAGGAGTTTTTCTTTAAACATACCCACCAGTGGTTTATGGTCGGTGAATAAGTGGATTTCGTAACCATATACCAAATCTCGAAACTTTTGTAATGCAAAAACCACTGCAAGTGCCTCTAAGTCTGTAGTGCAATAATTTTTCTCTGCACCTCTTGTTTGTCTGCTGGCAAATGCAATTGGTTGATTTTTTCCTCTTTTATCTTCCTGCATCAGTACAGCCCCTAATCCTTTAACTGATGAGTCTGTACAAATAAGAAATGATTTTGTGTAATCTGGATATGCTAAACAAGGTGCATTTGTTAGTTTAATTTGTAGATCGTTAAATGCCCTTTTTTGTTCTTCTTCCCATTGGAATACAGCATCTTTTTTGAGTAGTTGGAATAGAGGAAAGGCTATATGAGAGAACTGTGGTACGAATGACCTATAGTACCCAGCCAGACCTAAAAATTGTCTAACTTCGTCAGTCGTAGTGGGTTCAGGAAAATCTCTCACTGCCTGTATTTTGTCATCAGTGGTGTGAATACCATCAGAACTTAATTTATGGCCTAAGAAATTTATTTCCTTAAAGCAAAATTTGCATTTAGAAAGTTTAATTTTTAAACCAGCATCACTAAGCTTTTGTAAGAGTAAGTCTAATTTCCTGAGATGATCCTTAATATTCTTCGTTGCGATTATAATATCGTCAAGATAGACAAATATTCCTTGTCCTAAAATTCCGGACAATACGTAATTCATAAGACGCTGGAATGTGCCTGGGGCTGTCCTCAGTCCCATTGGCATTCTTGTATATTGATAATGGCCTCTGTTTGTTGAAAAGGCAGTGTATTTACGTGACTCCTTCGATACCGGAATCTGATAATAGCCGTTTAGGAGATCGATGGTCGAGAATATATTATTCTCAGGACCAATAGTCTGTAGAACGTCGCTTAGCAATGGCATGGGAAATCTGTCTGGGATTGTGTGATTATTTAGTTTACGGTAATCTACTACCGCACGCATTTCTCCATTTTGTTTGGGCACGAAGAATAATGGGGCATTCCACGGGGAGACTGAAGGCTCAGTAATTCCAAGTTTTAACATTTCATCGACACACTGATTTGCAAGTGTACGTTGGGAGTGTGGTATGCGGTAAGCTGGTACGAAAATTGGTGGTGTTTCTGGGTGCACATTAATCATGTGATTAATCAAGTTAGTACACCCTAATTGTTCTCCGGGCAATGCTACGGTGTCCCTGTGTGTTTCCAGCAGGGTTAACAAATCATTTTCTTCATCAAATTCACCTGAGTGAATTAAATTCTCTTTTATTCTTTCTCTATCCGTAGATTATATCTCACTTGTCACTCCAGCTATAACTATTTCATTCACAGGGGCAGGACATTTTTCAATATTAACTATGCAAGTCCCCTTTTTCAACTGAACGTCCCCATTAATGTGATTAATTATGAATATCTGAGTTTGCCCTTCGTCGTTCGTACGACATGATGCTTTTTCTACTGACAATCCCTTTATTTTACATAATTCTTCTAAGACAAGAACAGTACTATTCCGTAATTTGCTCTTTATGGTAACTTTCATGTAGGAATTAGGTGGTATAACTAAATCATTAGTGAGATGGGCTGGAAAAAATGATAAATCAGTACTGTTATCTGGGTCACTAATTCCGGAGGATGGGGTTGGTGGTGGGAGTGGATCTATACACTCATCTGTTTGTGTATGTTTGTTTAAGCCTTTAATATTACCAATTCTTTTTGGCTCTCTTTTACCAATCGGTGAGGGCTCTGAAGGTATTTCCTCTATGAAGTCATTGTCAAAGTCTATTCCATTCATTTGTGGGAGTATGGTTATGTTCTCAGCTCTCATGGATCTTAAGCCTAGTAACATGAGCTTTAATTGCTAAGTTTTCAACGATATAGAAAAATGCAGAGAATGGTCTTGTAGTCTCTGTGAAACTGATAATTAATCTTATCATACCTTTCACTGTAATTTGTTGTCCATCTACGGTGTATAAATCTAAATCAGCTTCATCCAGGAAAGTTACTTTCTTTTTATTTTTAAGAATTCTCTTTAGGTCTTCATGTGTTATTAAGTTCACTGGAGAGCCTATATCTAAAAATAAGGAAACGTTTTGATCCTCACATACAGCTGGTATGAAGATACACTCATTTCCCAACATGCCTCCTATGTGAATTTTAGACTTGTTTTTCTTTACGTTTGTTCGTTTTTTGTCATGACTTGGTCTTCCCCCGATTTGAACATAGACACAATTTTTTCTACTGTTTTGCAATCACTGGTCCAGTGCCTTTGGTATCTATGATGCCTACAGTAAGGACCAAATCCTTGTGTCTTTTGTTTGTCCTCTTTTGCTTTGATAAAGCATTCATACCTTGTGTGTCCTGGTTTTGCACAATAATGACATAGAATGGACCTATCCCTTGACTGTGACCTACGATGTGATTTCCCATAAGTAGTGTTGTTTATGGCGCGAGACCTGCTCAGGCTGCATGAAAACTTATGAAACTGCCTGTAGCATGGCATCTGTGATCGAGGCCTTGTCGTGTTTGGTTGTTTGGTCTGCCTGCTTTCGGGTCGCGATCGATTTTGTTCTCTGTTTGGGGTTGGTGTAGATGTTTTCACAGCTGATACTGTCTCAGGTAGCCTCATTCTACTAGAATGTGCATGTGTGTCGACCATACCTGCTTTACTGCACTGTATCTCTACCTCGTTCATTAAGTCTAGCAAGCACATTCCTGGGGTGTACACGATCGTCTTGGAGGTCTTAAGGGTCCTATCAGGTAATTTACACAAGGCAGCTACATAACCGATGATGTCCACGACGAGGTCTGGGGACATCTTTCCATCATCTGTTATCCAATTTGAGTTTTCCAAAGTAACTAACAATGTTCTTTTGATTGTGGTGACATCAGCAGTTATTTCACTGAGCACATGGTTTGTAGTGTGCTCCCTTACAAGATCTACAATTTTATGTAATTCTGGAATTATACCTGGCAAGAAGTTCATACCTCCAGAAAATTTCTTCAAAAATTCAGTTTTAAATTCATCATATGTCCTAGCCATATGGAGCTTATCTGAGCGCAGTAAATTGCTTGCTGGACATCTTTCCTGGCTTATGCAAGATGAAAAAATAGCAATTTTCTCTTGTTCATCTAGTATGTGGCGCTTGATGAACATTTGTTCGCACTGACTGACTAATGAAATGACATCAATGCGATCTTTGTCTGTGCCAGAGAATTTGGGGGCAGTTTTATCCTCGTGATACACAAAAACTTGAGGTGTGGTTGTTAGATCAGCGGCATTTGTTTCTTGATTCATTTTCACTGTTTGCTCTGTTAATTCAACTTGGACGTGTTTATCGTTGTGTGAGGGAATGGTGGAATATGTACGACCGGACCGGTGAACCCTGTTAAGTATATTGGCATACGTGTGCAAGTCAGCGACAAAGTCCGCACTTGCTACGTCAGAGGGGGTTTCCCACTCATCATCTGAAACTGCCGTATTTGTTTCTTGGTCTTTAGTTTGTGGTGAGGTTTGTACAAGGGATAGGTTGCCTTGGTGCTCTCTTATTTGTGAGTCTGTTGTTGTGGCAAATTGTGTGTCATCTGGTATTAACGTGGGTGGTGGCGAAAATATTCCTGTCATTAAGATATGGTGTTATGAAATACACCTTTTGTTTATTTATTTCCTAACAAAATAGATGAGTAAATAATTTGAAATAAATGGTAGATAGTGAGTGTATAAATGTATATATGGAAATAAGTAAAAAAAGTTGAATATAGCTAATTTTAGCACTGAGAAGAAATGAGTAAGTATAATTTTACCCACTTGATACAAATCGTAGAGGTGTGTCGATACAAAAGTCGATCTCGGAAGAAAAATGCAGGTTTTACTGAAGATCTCTTGATAATTCTAGTGCTGTGTTGATGGACGATATTACTCAGGAAATTCCATGGCCTGGTGCTTGTGGTGGTTAACAGCTGTCCCAGGCAAACATCAGCATAGAACGTCGAATTTCCAACTCAACTGTGGAAATAAATGAGTATGAGTAGGAGCTATGTGAATAATGAGTAATGAGTAGTGGGTGAGAAGTGCCTGGTGTCAGTCACACGTTGCTTGGCGTGGCAGACTCGCGTTGTGATGTCATCTCAGCACATGGTGACGTCGGCTTCCCACACTGGTAGCTATGGTGAATACTGATTAGCGATGCTTAAGCTGGGTGAAGAAAGGTAAGTAAGTCGCGTTATAAATGTGGCTCTGGTGTTTTGCTGCGTGTCTTGACCTCTGCGTCAGCGAGGGAGGTTGGGTGGAAGAGAGTGGTAAGGGTTAGTTAGCTTGTTGCTTTAATATTTCCTTTTCTTTACTTGCTTTGTTTTTTATTTTTCTTGCAGCTGCTTGAAGTTACATGAAGATTATAGAGTTGTTTTGTAGACTTGTAGGCTATTTGCATTGTAGGCTGGATATTGTAGGAATTCACTGTAGAACTGAAGTTAATCTTGTAGAGTGTCGTCTGCTTTTGTAGAAATTCACTGTTGATTCGAAGACGAGGTGCGTTCTTTTTGCTGCCACCAAATGTCATAAAATAGACTTTGTAGTTACTTGTAGAGAAGTTATATATATTAGACTTGTGGACGAACGGTTGTTATACTTGAGTTATTTGTAAGTTGATAATCTTGGTTCCCATTTGTCATGCAATGACAGGAGAGATAAAGAAGAGTATGGGACTATTTTTATTTGTCTTGGAAATATTAACAAGTCTCTTGTACACCAGTGAGTATAAGTAGAGTCCCTGTCTCCCTGTCTCCCTGTCTCGCTCTCTCTCTCTCTCTCTCTCTCTCTCTCTCTCTCTCTCTCTCTTCCAAGTTGCTAAGCCATTCTCCCCACTACCTACCGATTCTATGGCCTCTCTTCTTCTGAGCTCTCTTTCCTAAATTCTGGTGAAACAGGGGTCGTGTCACGTGTGTTCACTGTGGTTGGAAAGTTCTAGAAGCCTGTGTGTGAGTATGTGTGTATGTGTGTGTATGGTCACTAGGCTTTGTTCACCTGCTGTTTCACTGACAAACTAACTGCATCATCTCCTGACTTGCTACTTCCCAATCTGTCGTCAGCTTTTCCTCAGTTTAACTTGCAAGATCATTTCCCATTCCCAGGCTCGCATAGAGCTGTCTATCTGTCTATTTATCTATCTATCTATTATGATTTGTAAATATAATATGGACTCATAACAGAAACACACTGAGGTGGTTTGGCCATGTAGTGAAGATGGATAGTGTGAGACTGACGAGGAGAGTGTATGTGAGTGAGGTGGAGGGTGAGAGAAGGAGGGGGAGGCCAAGGATGAAATGGAGGGATGGAATGGAGAGGGATATGAGAGAGGGGGGTGTGAGCTGGAAGCAGGGCAGTGAAATAACGGGGGACAGGGCGACATGGAGGCGATTTGTTTTTGGTCACCCCGCATGGGTTTAAGGCGTCTGGCAATTGATAGACAGACAGACATTTTCACTGCTGACTGATATAGGATAACTGATAACTGAACGAGTGAGGCGAATAAGGTCAGCAGTTGTTTTTATAATTTCCTCCCGTATGAATAGCTCTTTCCGACAAGGAGAGTATGTATTCACCCCTGTTTGTTTGTTTGCTTGTAAGTTTGTTTGGCTGTTAACAGGATTACTCAAAACCTAAAGGAGAGATCTGAACCAATTTTGGTGGGTGTATAACCCATGTCCCAGGAAACAATCGATTAACTTTTGGGACCGATCCGGATCGTATTACAGGTTTTGGATCCGGAAAACACATTTTGCGAAACCCTAATGAATGATGACAAAACCTAACCCGTAATGAAGAGTGGTTTGGAAATGAAGTTGCCCTTATTGGAGAGATGCGCTCCAGTGAGTGCCCCTCAAGTTGCATTTGCTTTTATTATGAATACAACAAATTCACCATACATTTATATAAAACCTTGTACACTATTAGGACTGGGTCACACGTTTCAGTCCTATAAGTATATTAGCCATATAAGTAATGCTGCCATATTAAAGCTGAGTGTGTGTGTGTGTGTGTGTGTGTGTGTGTGTGTGTGTGTGTGTGTGTGTGTGTGAAGCTACTCTTTCTCTCTTTCTCTCTCTCTCTCTCTCAAACCAAACCACTACCCATCCTCACAGCTATTCAAGGACTACATGATGTGGTTTCTACCCCGCAACACAGCCTTCACCCCTCTAATATCCAAAAGCCTTCAGCGCATCCTGGAGACAGGCATCCTGGGAAAAATATATGAGACGCACGTCAGAAATATCGCCGTACCTACCACGCAAGTAAGCTTTGATGCACTACTCTATTTTCACCTTCAACTACGCAGTTACACTAATTGTATCGTCGTTGTAGCAGGACTAATTAGACATTATTATCACCAACAAGGTAGCTGTACACTTCAGACCATTATTATTATTATTATCATCATGATCACCCAAGCAGGGCAAATCAGACTAATATCATCATCATGGTAACAGCACAAATTAGATATTATCATCGGCACCACATCAGCGATAATTACACAACTATCATCACCGTAGCAAAACAAATCAGACATTATCATCACCGTAGCGAGACAAACCATACCACTATTATCAATGTCATTGTAGCAGTACAAGTCAGACCATTATTATCATTACCACAGCCGCATAAATCAGAGATTATCAACATTACCGTAACAACGCTAAATAGACAACTATTATCATCACCACAGCAGCACAAATAAGCGATTATTTCATCACCGTAGCAGCACAAATAACCGATTATTTCATCACCGTAGCAGCACAAAGAAGACAGTATTATCAACGCCGTAGCAACATAAACATTATCATCATCATCATCATCACCGTAGCAGTATATCAGTATGAGTGTGAGGCATTGTCTTCCTTTCCATCGCCTAATCAACTGCATTTTTATCACCAACATCAGCTTCGTTTAACTTGACCTGAACATCGCCTGACAAGGATAACTAAGAAGAAATCTAAGGTCTGACGAAACATACTCCCAGTTTTTTATCATTAGGACTTCACGAATGCTGATAAGAAAGCTGTGATTGAAATTAATATGATAATTGTTCACTCTGCAAAACATCAGAAATATAATATTTATTGTCAGGAGGTGATGATAAAAAGAAAACTGAGTACCCAGATTGTTCTTGTTTTGTACAGGTTCGTGGGACGGGTGTGTTGAACCTGGAGCATCTACAGGGAGCATTCATAGCACTGGGGCTGGGAGTTAGTCTGGCTGCCTTTACCCTGGTAATGGAGTGTATTGTGAAGAGTCAGTAGGCTACTTCCATCCACCGACAACGTCAACACCATCACCACCATCATACAACATCACCACCAACAAAACAACCTGGAGCATCTACAGAGAGCATTAATAGCACTGGGGTTCGGTGTTGTTGTGGCTACCTTTACCTTGATGTTGGAGTGCACTGTGAAGAGTCGTTAGTCACTCACCACCAAGAGCACCATCAGCACCATCACATATCAGTATCATCACCACTACCATACAACCTGAAGCATTTAAAAGGGCTTGTTCATTGTACTGGGTCTGGGTGATGTTATGACTGCCTTTACCCTAATGTTGGAGTGTATTGTTAGGAGTCAGTATGTTGTACACCACCATAACTAACAGCAATATCTTCACCAGACAACAACAACAACAAAATGCAGCCTGCAACATACAACAGGGCTCCTTCATAGCACTGGGTCTAGGTGTTGTTCTCACTACCCTTATCGCAGTGCTAGAGTGTATTGTTAAAAGGTAATGAAGCTTCCTCATCGCCACCAGTCCAGTCCAGCATAACCACAGAGGCACCATCACAACATCGACCAAAGAAGAAGCGGTGTCAAGGCAAGCAAACCCGTCCCCGGCAGTCATTTTAGTGCTGACGTATGAACACAACAGGATGTCTAGCCAATGGTGGAGTAAATCGGGTGATAATTGACGATTTTATGCCCATTTCAATATTTAGGCCCGACCCACCTGACACTGACCCCCTACCGCTAACTGGGGGATGAACCCCGTGATGTAATGAGGCATGTTATACAATGCAGGTTTGAAAGATACACCTTTAGGTTTTGGTTTCATGTCGATATGACGAATTTGAAAGCAGTTATAGCAAAAAAAAAAAAAGTTTTTATTCTTTACATTTTGGGGGCTTACAACCACGGCCTTGGTCCAATTTGGCGCAAAATTTAGTCAGATGATCAGAAGGTCAAAGCCCATCATCCTTGTTATTTTAGTCAAAATCACACCAGTAGTGTTCACGTAAAGTTGTTACCAACCAGCCAGGCAGCCAGCCAGCCAGCCAGCCAGCCAGACAGACAGACAGAAAGACAGACAAACAAACAGGCAAACCGAGTGAAAACAATACCCGTCCCAGAGACCCTCCGGGACGGGAACAGGAAAATATTTCACCAGCATTACATACTTAACCTCAAGCGGTGTTGAGGAACGCCTTCACGTGATGGCACCACTATGACCGGGTGACTTTGCTGCTTGGTTATACAAACGTCCCTCAACCCCAACTCTCTCCAGGAAAATGATGATGATGGGCTGCAGGATAGGGGCAGCTCTAGCCTACAATACATTTAGTTCAATTTCATATAATCCTGGAGTTACTACTACTACTACTAGTACTAGTACTACTACAACTACTACCACCACCACCGCTACTACTACATCTACTACTACTATTACTAGTACTAAACACTATCCCTCGACAGCCACCATCACTACTACTACCAGCACACAATCCCACAACTTCAATATCCAGGCAACACCACTACTGGACAACTAACACCACCTTCACACCACCACCACCACCACCACCATCACCATTTCCACCACCTCCAATAACAACAACACACACAATAACCAAACACAATTACCTTTGCTTGAGGACCTGGAGCAGTAGTGTCTTCGTCTTGAGTCCATCCCCCACAGGCTGTTGAAGTGAAGGAGGAGGACAGCATGAGGGCCAAACCATCGCAACCCCCCTGTCCCCTCATGGGGCTCGAGATCCTGGAGTGGCTTCGGTCGCCCGTGCAAGTACTACATCGAACACAACACACACAACAACACTGTTCTGCACATCGAGAAATGACTCTCCAGCGGTCTTTTCTTGAAGACTTCTTCTAACCCGCGACATTAAGAGCAACCTAGGACCTATCAACAAATACACATGTCCAACATGCTCTAACACGTGAGTCGACAGACAAAGGGTTCTGTTCAGTGCGAGTTCTGCAAGAACTGGACCCATTTCACCTGCACAATACTTGCATCCAGAGAACATGACACAAACACCTGGACCTTCTACTTATGTTCATTCGCCCCATCCTCTAATCCCCCTACCATCCACTCTCTGACTTCCTTCACACCCCCTCAGCCTAACCTACTTATCCTTCCCACACAAACGAATCCCCCAACCCCTCCCATTCCACCCAAATCTAATCCATCCCAACCCTTATCTCTGTCACAACCGTCTCTCACCCATTCCCTTGCACCCACATCCCCTCCTCCCCCATGTGCTGCAGCACCCAGCACACATCGTACGCACAACATAAACATTCTTCAAATAAAAACAGATGATAGAAACACTGAGAAACAAGAACTCACACAATTTATCAAACAACAAAATGTACATATTGTCATATTACTATCTATCTATCTATATACCTAGGCTGCTTCCCCCAAGGAAAGGGAGGTAGCCGAGACAGGATGACACATTCCCCATTTACTCATCCATTCAAACACATTCATTCGCATCTTCGCCCCAAAGGGGAGAACGGACAGATCCTCACCGCACCACACTGCACAAGGGTCAACTGCACAATGCAATCAGTGACATCCGCAGCAGGGCCCGACAACAGAACTGGTTTACCCCTGCCACATCATAAGAGACCCATCCCCTTACCCACACCTAACCTGAGTAGCTGATCAGACCAAATGCGGGAGAATATCCCCTCAGGGCTGCGTCACCACTTATTCATTCACAATTTCTCTCCATTTATTTCTGTCACGCACAGCCACTCTTCCTTGCTCAACAGACATCTCTCTCGCATCCAGCGCTCTCTTCACACTGTCCATCCATCCTATTCGTGGTCTTCCTCTCAGCCTTACACCTCTCACATCAGATCTAGTTATCTTTTTCACCAATTGCTAATTATCCATTCTCTCCATATGCCCAAACCATCGCAACAACCTCTGCTCAACTCTACCAGCCATCTCCTGAACAACTCCAGTTCTCCTTCGCACTTCATCATTTCGCACTCTGTCCATACGCGTCACTCCACACATACTCCTCAGACACCTCATCTCCATTACGTTCAAACTTTTCCTCTCTGCTACACCCATATTCCATGTTTCAGCCCCATATAACGCAGTCGGTACCACAACACCCTCATACAGCTTTCTCTTTACATCCATTCTAAGCGAACGACATTTAAACACTTTTTTCATTCCTCCCAGCACCTTTCCTACTTCATTTATTCTAAACTTCACTTCTGCATCTATTCTTCCATCCACAGCAACATGTGACCCTAGATATTTAAAACACTCTACCTCCTCAAGCAACTCACCATTCAAAACTATATTCATCCCCCTACCATCTATCAACCTCGTACATCTCATCACTTTACTCTTGTTCTCATTTACTTTCAATTTCCTCCTTTCACACACCCTTCCAAACTTCTCTACCAACCGTCTCAATCTCTTCTCTGAATCAGTCACCAGTGCAGTATCATCTGCAAACAGCAGCTGCTTCAGATTCCACTCTCCACCATCAACATTCACCAGACTCAGACCTCCACGTAAAACTCTTGCATTTACTTCCCTTACAACACCATCCATGTAAATATTGAACAACCAAGGCGACATCACACATCAGTGCCGCTGCTCCACTCTCACGGGATACCAATCACTCACAGCATTTCCCACTCTAACACACGCTCTACTATTTACATAAAAACTTTTCACCCCTTTTAGTAACCTACCATCAAGTCCATACAATCTTAAAACAGTCCACATAGCCTCCCTATCAATTCTATCATACGCTTTCTCTAAATCCACAAATGCCCAAAACACATCCTTGCCTTTCGCTAAATACTTTTCACACACTTGTCTCACAGCAAACACCTGATCAACGCATCCCCTCCCTCTCCTAAAGCCACACTGCTCATCACTAATCACTCCCTCTGTACCCTCTCTAACTATCATAATTAACACTCTACCATACACCTTACCTACAACACTCAACAGACTTATACCCCTAAAGCTGGTACATTCATACTTATCACCCTTGCCTTTATACAAAGGGGACCACACAAGCACTTGCCCAGTCAATTGGCACCATACCTTTCTCAAAGAACACATTCAACAATCTTACTAACCAGTCAACAACAGTCACTCCACCACCCTTCAGGCATTCCACAGCACACCCATCCATACCTGCAGCTTTCCCGGTTTTCATCTCCTTTACTGCCTTCTCCACTTCCTCCTTCGTGATCAAAGAATCGTTCAACTCTCCCAACACATTTATTCCTTGCACCCTTCCATCTGCCACAATCTTAGCCACCCTTTCCTCCTCTACATTTAACAATATTTCAAAATACTCTGCCCATCTCTTCCTTACTGCATTCATCTCAATTAACATCCTTCCATCCTCGGCTTTTACTCGTTCTTCCTTCCCAGACTCTCCCTTTCCACCTCCTTCCAAAACATTTTCTTATTCTGTTGAAAATTCTCTGTCAGCCGCCTACCCCACCTCTCATCTGCTGCCACTTTAGCATCACGCACAGCCCTTCTCGCTCTATTCCTCTTTTCCTTATACCTTTCATATGACATCTCAGCCTTCCTCTGCAGCCACACTTCATATGCATGTCTCTTCTCAGCCACAGTCATTCTTACTTCATACATGTCATATTACAAGAAACAAAATCATGCAGAACACAAAAAAACACCTACATTTCATAATTTCACAATCATCAGAGTATAAGAGTATAAGTATAAGAGAGAAGTGGAGGAACGATTGGGCAAATATGAATTGGAGCAGATGGGAGACGTGCAAGGTGTGTGGAGGATATTTACAGAAGAAATATGTGCAGCATGTGATGTGGTGTGTGGAAGGAAGAGAAGACGGAGGGGGGTGCAAGGAACAGCGTGGTGGACTGAAGAGGTGAAACAGGCTGTGGCACAAAAGAAGAAAGCATACAATGAATGGATGAGAAATAGGGGCGTGGAAGAAGTTGAGAGGAGGAAGAGAGAGTTATATGTAGAAAGAAAGAGGTGAAAAGCTTAGTAACAGAGAGTAAGAAGAGAGTGGATGAGGAATTTGGAAGGAATTTGAGTGTAAAGTGGAGAGACTGTAAGAAAATGTTCTGGAGAGAGAGGTGAAAAGAGTAAGACAGGGTGGAAGTGAAGTTAGCAGGGGAGTGAAAGATAAAAATGGTAGATTACTAGTGGAGAAGGGAGAAAAAGTGAGCAGATGGAGAGAACACTTTAAGGAATCGTTGAACGTAGAGAATGGAAGTAATGCGAGTATAAGTGGCTGGGGAATGGCTGAGAGAAGGAGGGAGGTGAGAAGACAGGAAGAAATCAGTAGGAGAGAAGTTGTGGAAGCAATGAAGAAAGTTAAATCGGGGAAAGCCCCAGGAATTGATGGAGTGTGTGGTGAAATGCTGAAGCATGGGGGAGAGATAATAGAGTGGATGTGGAAGATGTGCAGATTGGCCTGGGAGGAAGGTAGAGTCCCGGAGGATTGGAAGTCAGGTATAATTATTCCCTTGTACAAAGGAAAAGGGGAAAAAGAAATGTGTGGTAATCATACGGGCATTTGTCTTCTTAGAATAATAGGAAAAGTGTATGGTAGGATACTTATTGACAGAGTTAGAGAAAGAACAGAGAAATTAGTTGGAGAAGAACAGGGAGGCTTTAGGAAGGGAAGAGGTTGTGTAGATCAGATATTCATTCTTAGATCTTTAGTGGAAAAGTTTCTAGAGAAGGGTAAGAAGTTGTATGCGCTTTCATGGATTTGAAGAAAGCATATGACAGGGTGGATAGAAAAGGATTGTGGAAAATGTTAAGAATATATGGAGTAGATGGGAAATTGTTGAATGCTGTGAAGAGTATGTATGGTGGTGCGAAGGCTGCAGTGCATGTGGATGGTGAACTAAGTGAATTTTTCTCTTTGAAAGTTAGTTTGAAACAGGGATGTGTCATGTCTCCATGGTTGTTCAATCTGTACATGGATGGGGTAATAAAAGAGGTACAAGGTAGGGTAGTGGATGTTGGAGTGGCCCTGGTAAGAGAGGATAGTGTTTGGAAACTCCCTGTACTGTTGTTTGCAGATAATACTGTGTTGTTGAGTGAAGACGAAGGGGAGCTGCAAGGCTTGGTGGATGAGTTTGAGAGAGTGTGTAAGAAACGGAATCTAAAGGTGAATGTAGGGAAGAGTAAAGTGATGCTCTTTGAGAGAGGTGAAGTCAGTGAATGTACAACGAGGTTGGATGGTGAGGAATTGGAAAATGTGAGTACGTTTAAGTACTTGGGTAGTGTGATGAGTAAGGATGGAGGTTTGGAGGGTGAAGTGCTTGAAAGGGTACAGCAGGGAAGAAAAGTTGCTGGTTCTTTGAAAGCAGTGATAAGAAACAGGGAAGTGAGCATGGAAGTGAAAAAGTTACTACATGACAGTATTGTGATACCAACTCTAACGTACGGAAATGAAGCTTGGACGTTGTTGGAAGGACACAAGTCAAGAGTGAGAGCAGTGGAAATGAGTTATTTAAGAGGAGTCTGTGGAGTCACATGGAGAGACAGGCTGACGAATGAGGATATAAAGGAGCGTTGTGGTGTTGATGTGGATGTGATAGGAAGTGTTATGAGGAACACACTGAGGTGGTTTGGCCATGTGGAGAGGATGGAGGATGAAAGACTGACGAAGAGAGTGTATGTGAGTGAGGTGGAGGGGGGAAGAGGGAGGGGTAGGCCGAGGATGAGATGGAGGGATGGGGTGGAGAGGTATATGAGAGAGGGGTGTGTGAGTTGGGAGCAGGGCAGTGAAATGGCGGGGGACAGGGCGACTTGGAGGCGATTTGTTTGTGGCCACCCCAAACGGGATTGAGGCGTCTGGCAATAGATAGATAGATAGATCAGTCAAGACAGGGCCTACAGCGGTGGCGGTGGACCCATCACCTTGGTACACCAATCCATTAACTTTTCAGATACTAGTGCACACACAAAATCACTTCTCGCCACACATGACACCACAACAGTAGTACAATAAAAAAAAATTGCATAGGCAATAAATCATACATAACAATCGCCAATACGTATACTGCCCCCTAATCGTCTCCCACAGTACCACACAATTATTCTCCTCAAATACGAGTACACCACGTCACTAGCATACCCATCATCCTGGTTGGTGATTTCAACGTCAAGGTGTCAGCCTGGCATGTCAACAATCCTGACACAGACAGAGGGCTGATACTACTATCCCTAACAAAGAATCTTTTCATCTTCAAGAATCTGCATCAACGTACCCATATCCCACACCAAGCCCTCTTTCTCCTATCATCCCTAGACATCACCCTTTGCTCCCCAAACCTCACCCCCAGAACATCCTGAAGAGTGGTCAAAACCCTTGGCTCTGACCACCTCCCGATCATCATCACTAACAAAACCAGAATCACCCAAGCTGACCACAGACACACATACACTAATTACAAGAGAGGCAAATGTGACGCCTTCACATCTGAAACAGAACAACACTTTCAAACATTACACAGTATAACCATAACAAACATCAACACCGCTGTGCACACTTTCAATACAATTATTCAAAATGCAGACAAAAGACACATCCCTAGAGGCAACAGAAAGAAACACAATCCCAAGTTCACATCAGAATTTCAAGGCCTCATTAATCAATGCGACATACTACAACACTCCCCAATATCCCATACACAAAACACTGTACAACAAATACAAGCACTCAGCACTCACATAAACAATAAAATATCAGAGAAGCAAATGCTAAATTGGAATAATGATCTCCAAACACTTGACCACAAAACAACCACCAGCAAACTCTACTGTACAAAACAGATCCTTGGGGGACGCCATTCGTGAAATTTCTAGTGTTAGAAGACTGACCGGCAAATGTTACGTGTGCACATCTGCCTGCTAAGTAGTTTGCCAGCCATCTTTTTGTGTTATTGTGCATGTTTGTGTTGAGTATTTTGTTTGTGAGGTTGTGGCGGGGGATGGCATCAAAAGCTTTGCTAATGTCTAGTGTGATTAGGAGTGTTCTGTGTGGTGGCCTAGATGAATTCATGCCATCGAACACACTCTGTGTAAGGTGTGTAAGAAGAGTGTTTGTGGAGTGTAGTGGCCTAAAGCCATGTTGTGACTGGGCTAGGGGAAAGTGAGGTGTGACTAGTCGCAGTACCAGTCGTTCAGTGACTTTAGAGGGGGTACAGAGGAGTGTGATGGGGCGATGTGAGGAGGGTAACGTGGGGTCTTTGTTGGGTTTAGGGATAGTGATGATATTGCCATGCTTCCAGATGTTGGGTATTATGTTGTGTGAGTAGCTGTAGTTTGATATGTTGGTGAGTGCTTGTATGCCTTGTGGTCCTAGGTGTTTAAGGTGAACGTTGCTTATGTTGTCTGGTCCACAGGCAAATGAATGCTTGAGGTTGTCAATGATGTGTTTCGTCTGGTTGTAAGTGAAAGGTGCGTAGTCTGGGTCTGTGGGGAACTGTCTCTTACGTAGGATGATACGTCGGTCTTTGGAATGGGGGTTTGGATGGCTGACTTGTGAAAAGTGATTGATGGGAGTGTTTGCTTGTTGTTTGTTTGAAGGTATGGTGTCTGTAGTTGTGATGGCAGCGTGTGATTGTATGGTGTTGCTGTTGGAAAGTGTGATGCTGTTTAGTGTTTTGTAAAGTTTGCTGATGTTTGTTTTGTGGTCAAGTGTTTGGAGGTAATTTTTCCAGTTTAGTGTTTGCTGTTCTGATATTTTATTGTTTATCTGAGTGTTGAGTTCTTGTATTTGTTGTATGGTGTCTTGTGTATAGGGTGTTGGGGAGTGTCGCAGTGTGTCCCATTATGTGATGAGGCCTTGAATTTCTTGTGTGAAGTTGGGGTTGTGTCTCTTTCTGTTGCCCCTAGGGATGTGTCCTTTGTCTGCGTTTTTCATGATTGTGTTGAAAGTGTGCACAGCGGTGTCGATGTGTGTGATGGGTGTACTGTTTAGTGTTTCGAAATGTTGCTCTGTTTTAGTTACAAAGGCCTCCCAGTTGGCTCTCTTATAATTAGTGTATGTGTGTTTGTGGCCAGCTGAGATGATTTTGGTTTTGGTAGTGATGATGATTGGGAGGTGATAAGAACCTAGGGTTTTGACCACTCTCCATGATGTAGTAGGAGCGAGGTTTGGGGAGCAGAAGGTAATGTCTGGAGATGATGGGAGGAAAAGGGCTTGGTGTGGGATATGGGTATGTTGGACTAGACTGTTTAGTATGAAAAGATGATCTGTCTGGGATTGTAGTACCAGCCCTCTGTCTGTGTCAGGGTTGTTGACATGCCAGGCCAACGACTTGGCGTTGAAATCACTACCAAGGATGATGTTGGGTATGTTAGTGATGTGGTGTATCTGTGGAGAATAATTGTGTGGTACTGTGGGGTACGATTGGGGGGGAATGTATGTGTTAGCGATTGTTATGTGTGATTTGTTACCAGTGCGTATTTTAATTGATTGTATTTCTGTTGTGGTGTCATGTGGGGGGAGAAGTGACTTTGTGTGTGCACTGGTATCTGCAAAGTTGATGGATTTGTGTACCAGGGTGATGAGTCCACCGCCACCGCCGTCGGCCCGGTCTTGTCGAATGGTGGTGAAGTTATGAAATGTCGGTGTTTTCTGTGCTCTGTGTAGTTTTGTTTCTTGTAAGATGGCAATGTGTATATTCTGTTGTTTGACGAATTGTGTGAGTTCATGTATTTTGGTGTTTATGCCCTCTATGTTTAACTGAAGGATGTTTATGTTGTGTCAAGGATCACCTAGACATGAGAGGCACCCAGTTTCTTGCTGCAGCCTCCACAAACTCACAACATCCACTACAATACATGGCAGTACATCCACCCACACCAAGGAACATCAAAACAACACCCAGCACGCGATACCATACACAAATACTGTCATCTCTCCCACCTTGCCCACCTCGGACCAGCTTCCAGAAGCATATCCACACTCAGATCAGTCGCCGCTCCATTTAGTCACTTAAAGACAACACACAGCTGCATGCACGGCCACCTGACATCCACCCTTCTGAATCCTATCTTCCTCGTGAGGACAGGGTCCACCTGGCCAGGCTGAGATGTGGACACCATCCAGCCCTCTTAAGCTACCAGAAGAGGCTGGTTGACTCCGTCGCTGATGCCTGTCCAGGATGCAACACAGCACCCTATACTATTAAGCACATTATGGAAGACTGCATTGCACACAATCACCTACGCCAATAACACAACATACACTCTTTGAGAGATCTGTGGGAAAGTCCGGTCTCGGCCATGGCCTTCCTAAGGGACTCGGAGCTGTTCAGTCAGACTGCCTAGGGAACAACTACTACTACTACTGTACAAAACACTAAACAGCATCATACTCTCCAACAGCAACACTACACTATCACACGTTGCCATCACAACAAGAGACACCATACCCTCAAACAAACAACATGCAAACACTCACCAATCACTTTTCACATGTCAGTCATCTAAACCCCCTTTGCAACGACCTATGTGTCATCCGATGTAAGAGACTTCACCAATGGCCCAGTATTTCGCACCATTCTTTTACACTTAGATAAAGCACATCATTAGCAACCTTAAGCACTCATCTGGCGGTGGCCCAGACAACATAAGCAACATATGGCCTAGACAACATAAGCAACAAACATCTTAAACATCTCGGACCACAAGGCATACATGCAGTCACCAACATCAAACTACAGCTATTCACACAGCATTGTACCCAGCATCTGGAAGCATGGTACTATCATCACTATCCCCAAACCCAACAAAGTCTCCACATTACCTTCCTCACACAGCCCCATTACATTCCTCTGCACCCCCTCAGAAGTCACTGAACGACTGGTATTACAATTAGTAACACCTCAGATCCCCCTTGCTCTATCACAACATGGTTTTAGGCCGCTACACTCCACAAACACTTCTTACAGACCTTACACAATGAGTTTTTGGTGGCATCAATTCAGCTAGGCCACCACACAGAACACTTCTAGTTATAGAAGACATTAGCAAAGCTTTTGATGCCATCGCCCTCCACAACCTCACTAACAAAATATTCAACCCAAATATGCACAATAAAACACAAAGATGGCTGGCAAACTATTTAGCAGGCAGATTTGGACATGTAACATTTGCGGGTCAGTCATCGAACATCAGAAACTTCAGAAATGGGCTCTCTCAAGGATCTGTTTTGTCCTCTACACTCTTTAACCTATACATGCACGGCATACCCGCACACCACAAATACACTTAGCTTCCTATGAAGATGACATAACACCAACATGTACACACCAAAACGCAAACACAGCCACACACATCCTCCAGCCTTACCTCAGCACACTACACGAATGGTTCACCATAAACTGATTCAAAATAGCCCCAGCCAAATCTACAGTGACCCTTCTCACAAACTGGACAGAAGAATATAGTTACATTCCACACCTCACCATAAACGACATCCTCCTACCACACACACACACACACACACACACACACACACACACACACACACACACACACACACACACAATCCTTGGGTGTAACATACAATACATCAATGTCATTTAAATAACACAACACATTCATTAAAAATTAATTAGCACCAAGACGCAATGCCATACAGTCACTTGTCCATACAACATTCGGACACACACCAAGGAACATCAAATCAACACCCAACACACGATATCATACACAAATACTGTCATCTCTCTCCCCTTGTCCGCCTCAAACCAGCTTCCACAAGAATATCCATACTCAAATCACTTGCCGCACCATTCAGTCATTCAAAGACAACACGCATCTGCATTCACGGCCTCCAGATACCACCCTTCTGAATCCTACCAGGCATGGCATGTGAGCATCATTCAGCCCTCTTGAGTTATCAGAAGAGACTGGATGATTCCATTCCTGATGCCTGTCCAGAATGCAACACAGCTCCCCATACTATTAATCACAATATGAAAGACTGCATTACACACAATCGCCAGTGGTAAAAACGCAACATAACTGAGAGCTCCGTGGGAAAGCCCGGTCTTTGTCATCAAGGTCTTGGACCTTGTTTGTCATGGCCTTCCTTAGGGACTCGGAGCTCTTCGGCCAGCCTGCCTAGGGAACAACACCTACTACTACCTTTGCCTAACTGAACTTTATGTAAGAATAGTCACGTAAGTACAATGCAGGAGAGTTTTGTTATATATATATATATCTTAATTTTGGAATAAAGCATTATATAGATTCGATGTTGTGATCATTTGACAGACATCCTGGTATATAAACTTAACAGGGATAGGACATGGGTGAAGATAATGTTCTGCCTGACACTAAGAACTAGAGGCCCTATAGAAAATGAGACTGGACAGCCGGCATGTTGGTTCAGCGAATAGATATTTGCTGGGCATCACTCAAGCACGTATATGGACCAGTGATCACTGCTTGATAACACCAGGCCACTTAACTGTTCTTCATAATTTATGGCGTATTTTGAACATTCATTATGATGTTTCCAGAAGTGGTGGTTTGCTAATATGTAAGGCTGTATAAAAATGAAATTATCTTCTGTGTATCAGCTGGGTGAATTTCGAAGCACACAAAGATCTGGGATGAGTTGCCAGACGATGCTAGATCGATTAACACTATAGTCGCGGCAAGCTACGCTGAGGTTATTATCGTGCTCTGGCAACCTATCATTCAAAAGTGAGTCTGATTTCGTGTATAAAATGAGACGCATGTGATTCGTATATATGTTCATGTACAATAATATTCGTGTATAATATATTCGTGCATAATAATGATTCGTGTATTTTATGATACGAAATCGGACGCATTATTAAATGGTAGGTTGCGTTGGTATGATAATAACAACCTCAAAGTCGTGCGCCGCGATTATACCAGCGTTTACTTATTTTGCAGCGGTTTTTAAGTATGATAGAGTTTTGGTTGAAGTTAAAGATTGTTGTTCTTCCTTATATCTGTAATTGTAGTTTCCATCGAGATATTATCTAGTCTTACCTACCCTATGTGGATGTGGCCCAAATACATGTAAAACAAATAAAACTTGCCCAGCAATGCAGACGATGCTCACTAGTAAAACAGCTTGTTTTCTTCACCTTAATATCCCATATTTTCCCTCTTGGTGGATCACAAGGGAGTCGGAAAAGTCGCATAGAGGGTCCATCAGTTTTATTTCACCCAAATACAGCACAATCAGACCATTTAGAGGGGAAAAACAGTAAAAGAACACATCACCATGAATTTTGCGTCTCTGACAGTTTGGTTTGTCAAAATTATAATTCGGTGATTATCTCGGTGTTTACCTGTACTATACCTTGACGTAAAATCCATATGTAGAGACGAATAGTAAAACTGAAATCATCAGTAGCTGAAATTAACGAAATATACCACAGTTATTGAGACATTTTAGTGATCAGCCAATCATGTATCACAGCAGACGAGATATATGTTTAGACAAATCTGCAGTCAGTAGCACCCGGGCTGTGAGCCGTTTCAGCTAAAATGCCGCCATGTCGGCCAACTAATCAGCGAGCAGCTGAAAATATTGGTTGTCCAGTCTCTTTTTCTATGGGGTTTCCATTAAGAAATAAGATAAACAATACTGAGCAGAGACAGAAGAGAGGCTGCTAGGGACTGAGCAGGGTGACCACAGGACCTATGCATGCTTACATGTTTCCACCGCCATTAGGCGACCAGGAACTACGCATGCAAGCATGTTGGAGCCTTTATAAGCGAAACGAAACGATCACATTGATTCATAACAAGAAACCTTCTTGGTTAAGGAAACAAGTACACTCTATTACCACTAGAGTGAAAAAATAGAAACAGACATTAACCCTTTCAGTCTTTAAAAAAGTATTTCTCCACTTTATTTTTGCTACTGGCGAAAGACTTTGCTCGGCTTAAGCAGAGATTTTTCGAAATGATGGCGATAGATACAGCCTTGACCAACTCATTCAGTGCAAAAGCTAGATAAAACTGCTGACTGAAAACGTCTGAAATTATCAAGAATAAATTGAAATATACGTCATCCGAATGAAAGGGCTAATAGGCAACCATTTTGCAGAACAGATAACAGACAATCAGTTACGATAACAGACTGGCAATCCAAAGACGAAATATGCGAGCAAGGTAGGTAGAGGACTAACTGGAAGGTTGGTATGCTCAAAAGAGAAGTAACTGGGCAGCAACTAATAAATGAAAATGAAACAATCTGGGAAGTACGAGTATGAGTGAAAAACATCGGCTGGCGAGGTGGGTTCAATCCCCACACAGATGAGAGTGCTTTACGGTACGATGCTCATCGATATGTCATCTTGTCAACCATCTTGACAGGAAAAGCTTAAATTCATTACCATCCACAATGCAGTAGGTCAGTGTGTGTGGTTCGGACAGGAAAAACGGCATACTCATGTGGCGGCCACACATCTTTAAGACCTGCAGTGGGGAGGTGGGTTTAAGACCTGCAGTGGGGAGGTGGGTGTGAGCCCTACACCGGTGAGGTTGCTTAGCGATGTAATGTTATTACAACCTGTTGGTAATATACTCAGTATTGGCTGACGTTCAGGCAAATAAGACAAACGTTCATCATGTATGTACAGAATAGAATTTGAAACAATTTGGATTTGTAAATATTTCTAACGATTTCTTATTCAACACAGAAAAGATGTGCAACAAGGAAGGGGTCAGTGAAGGTTATATTTAATCCCCACAGTTCGAAAAGTCTCTCCATTTCTGAATAAAATCTTTTGAAGTTACCAAAAACATGTCATCGGATTCAAGAGGTTAAGAAGGTGGTACCTGTCCCTGCCCACGAGACCTCCAGAGTAAGCCAACGATGTGGGTATTTTTATACAAGGATTTGGAGATGTCGTAACATCCATTCCTTAGCGTTTTATTCCATACATTATACCTCAGTATTTACTTGTATTATTCTATAGAAACTAAGTTGATAATAAACGATATAAGAGAATGGTAGTGTAAACTTTTTTCTTCTTCTACTCCCATCTTTTGTATGGAGTCAATGTGTCTGACCAGACTTCGTCATACCAACCAGTCCGAGGATATCCTGGTTTGTCTTGCTAACTTGCTAATTTCGTTTTGGCAGGTTAATGCGTAATATGCCAGATAAATCGCTAAAAAGGTGGTACTTCTAAGCCTCCTAAGCCTCATACTATATAATTATAATACTTTCCATGAGGTTTCCTGAGAAGCCTTTATATACAATTGTAAGGAGAATAAAGGATTCAACTTAAATGCAAAATTCTTGAAATAACCTCATATCGAATAAGTCAATAACAATAAACATCAAACATATTTTCTTCTATGTAATGTTTTAATGCTGCAGGATTTATG
Organism: Coenobita brevimanus; assembly: GCF_032717465.1. NCBI lineage: Eukaryota > Metazoa > Arthropoda > Malacostraca > Decapoda > Coenobitidae > Coenobita > Coenobita brevimanus. The sequence goes on from NC_136997.1 coordinate 27,622,035, forward strand.
TTTGGAAGGATTTCACCTGACCTAAAAATAAAACTCCATCAAACAATATAGCATGAGATGGATGGATTGCGTAAAGATAATAACATTATTAAGAGCACAAATAAAAAAGGAGCGAGGTGTACATTCTGTGTTTTTTCTAAGTTATGGATCGAAAGCGTGCAATAAAAATCCTTGGAACGTAAATTTGGAGTCCTTCAAAAAGAATGAAAAAAAAAAAAATGTCAGATGTCAGAGAGAGAGAGAGAGAGAGAGAGGCAGACAGACATAGATCCTAGATAAAAGAACGAACCAAATTAAAGAATATATTAAGTATATATATATATATATATATATATATATAAAAGCATAAATGGATGAGGGCCGGCCATGTCCTTCGTAAACCATATAACACTTACACATCACAGTAAATGACTGCCAGCCCAGAGACAGACTGAGAGGAATGAGCAGACGGGACAGAAAGCTGTATTTTGGAGTTTCACTAGGATTGGATGGAACCAGCTAACAGCAAAAAGGTAAGACATAGGTGGGAGAGGCCTTCGACTTGGCATGGACTGTCTCAGGGTGTTGTGTTTGTTGATGATGATGATGATGATGATGCGAACTGGCCAGAATAGCAACGTTCATATATGACCTGTACATTTATGTATATCCATGCCTCAAAAATTTGGAACTTGTCGGTACATCACATAGACAGAACTAATAAATGAACACAGTATATAAAAGTGTCCACACTGACTTGAAAGCCACAAGGTATCCTAGGTTGTAGTACTATTTCATATCAGTAACGGAACACTGAAGTCTTGATCCTGCTGAGGGATTTCCATTTTGTTTTCTGGGAAGAATTGTATAATCCTGAGGGTTGTCGACGAAACACGCTACTGTAGATGGCGGTTCTTTAATAACTTCGCTGTATTTCCACACATACTGGTTGACACCAGGGATAGTGGACTTGTTCCAGATCAGGGCAAGGCTTGAAAAACACTCAAAACCACACAATGGCCATGTTGGACCCAGTTATAAAAGTAGAATCCTATACCAGAACTTGGCTGAAGTCCACACCTAGACTTGCATTCCTAAGAGTGTTGAATTTCCAAGTAAATTACCAAGGTGAAACTGGTATACTTAAATTTAAAATAATAAATAATTAAATAAATAAAAATCCTCGTACTTTTTCAAAGTGATTTAATATAGCTGTCCTTTAACCATTCTAACCTCCCGTCTTTAGTGATACTGCTCAGGATAAGAACTCATCACCGTATTTCACAACTGCAAAATATATTTCAGTACCAGAATAACGTGCAAGACTGCATATGTTTAGGCTGGCAAGATAATGGCACAGCTATTCTGTACCTTTTACCATATTTCACAACTGTAAAACATTACTAATATAGGTATAGTAATATCAAAATTCTTTTGTTGAGTAGAAGTAAATGTATTAATCCATAGTGAGGAGAGGGTTAAAAAAAAAAAAAATCCCCGCTGAAGGACGGAATGCCACCATTAAGAGACAAAAAAAAAAGCCTTTGTCTCCTCGGGGAAGCGCGCTGGCTCTCTCTCGAGGAACCCTGATGATAAACTTCCAAACCTGAATATTATTTGTTTTAGTTATGTGGATAAACATCACAATATATATAAGAACACATTGGTAATATTCTTAGCCTCAAGCGTCACTTTTTTCATCATCATCTAATCAACTGACAAAAATACTGAAACACTGTATAGAACACATAAGACCATGGCAAAGATGTAGGCCTACAACAATATGAGATGTTTTGTATAAAGAGCAAAACTATTATATGTGTTTATTTACAACCAGTAGCCTACATACTGTGATGATTTACAACAGAAGAAAATAATGACATTTAATGAAGGACCAATTTTAGTTTACCATAGAAACAACCAAACACTAGTTTTCTTTCAATACTGCGACGGGATATTCGCTCTCTGTGGCTAACTTATGACCAACAATTATAAAGAAAAGAGGGAGACATGGTCTAACTTCTGCATGAAATGGGCATCTTTGATTCTTTGATAACGACAGGCTATGTTTGCAGTATATTCCTGCTGTCAGATTGGTAGCAGCAGCAGCAGCAGCAACAACAACAGTAGAAGTAGTAGTAGTGGTAGTAGTAGTAGTAGTAGTAGTAGTAGCAGTAGTATAGTAGTGGTTACGACCACAGGCTCATCTGAAGTTCTGAACTTGAACCCAGTGGATTGCAGGCTGAAGTTGCCCTCTTCTTGCAATCCACCATCTTCTTTTAGGTGGACTGGAATTGGGTTAAAGGTAGTTTGACTAAATGGGCAGTGGAGCCACCCAATTTCATGGATGTCACCACTTAAATGCCTTCCTCACCAGCATCGTTAGGTAGATAATTATCCAAAACAAAGCTGTCCCTATGAGTCAGTTTAAGTTAGGCTAGGATGGGTTAGGTCAGGTTTGCTAGTAGGTTATTTTGTTTTACTTTCTGGATTCTTGTTTACACATCGGCTCTGAGACGATATCGATGTTCTTTTTTTTCTTCTTTTTTTCTTTTTGCTTTTAGTAAGTGGTAGTCATCAATATAACTGACTTCTACGCTATTTCCTTCGCAAATTGTTCTTAGATGGTTAATAATTTTGGGGAGGGGTCTACGTGTCGTTTAGAATAGAAAACAATGTCAAAATCGAACGAACCACACACACACACAAACACCCCCCTCACCAACATACACAAAGTAACGGGGATAGGTATGAAAGTTAAAATGAGTGTGTGGAATTGTAAGGGTTCGCCATTTTTACACTGCTTCTAGACAAAACTGCTGGAGTGTAAAAGTTGGGTTAGTTTCTGTACTTATTGTAGACAAACCTGGCTGATACTTAAACTAACCCATCCTCTCCTAACAACCTAACTCATGAGGGAGGGGTGTTATTATGGATATATAATTACCTCATTCTGGGAATTGGAGAGGGTCGCCTTCATGTGGTGGTATCAGTATAGCCGTGCTGCCCCACGGCTTGGTTATACAGAAGTCCCATCACTCTCTTCCTATCCTCCGAAACGAGGATGGTGTGCTTCACGAGTGTATATATAGCACGCCAATAATATTTATTATTTTAGTTAAGCAATAATGCCGATGTGAAAAAAAAAAGCAGATTAAATACCCTGCATTATTATTATTATTATTATTATTATTATTATTATTATCATTATTATTATATTATTGTTATTATTATTATTATTATTATTATTATTATTATTATTATTATTATTTTATTATTATTATTATTATTATTATTATTATTATTATTGTTGTTGTTGTTGTTATTGTTATGCTAAGTGTTTAAGGGGGCGGCTTCCCGTCCCTAGAACGCCTAGAGTGCAGCTGGGTTCCCTTTCTAGACCGGAACTTAGACGAACAAGAGAGGGCCAGGACATAAAAACACAGGGTAACAATCTTACACTTATATTGACAAATTCAGTGCTGTGGAACAGGTAAACAGTCTTACACAATATATTAGGCAAAAATCAATACATAGGCTGGTGTTAGTGGGCAAAGTATAGCACAGGATTCTAGATGTACAGGAGTCTAAGTCTGGTTCAGGAGGGCAAGGCACTATTTCACTGTCAGTAGTGAGGAGGCAATTCCGTGAGACTCATACTGTTCTGGTACTAAGTTTTAGACTGGGCACGGGGGGGGGGGGAGTCACTGGCTCTGCACAAAGAGGGGGAGTAGATTTTGACACTATGTTACAGGCACTGCTACAAGGGGTGCTGTGCCATCCGGTGTTCGTGTACATTGAAGTGTCTGTATATTTACTGTTTGGTATCACTGAGACGCCGGTTCTTTACACTCACTAGCATGCGTTCTTTCTTTGTATCACTGTACATTTACATTACTGTACGTTACACTCACTCTCGTGCCTCGTGTGTCGGCCTCACTGTTCACTTATGTTTCACTGTCTTTATCTCATCTCATCTCATCTCATCAGCCGTTTGAGTGTCCACTGCAGGATCGGCCTATCCCGACCGAAGTGGGGACGATACAGCCAATATATCTCTACCAAGTGGCTTAGGCTGTCTGGTAGAGACTGTATGTAGGGTGAGAATTGCTTGTAAATGTAATTGTTGTGTTGGAGTGGCTTCGGATGTGTTTGTAGTCTGTGAACCACGTGTAATCGGGCCGCATAAGCCGACTGGGTGCAAACATACTATACAATATGCGAAACTGGTTCAGTCACAGCACCCCTTGTGTCCGCCAATGCAGTACATGGCATGAAGAACACTCCCGAAGTTTACTACCCTGGCGGGGCGCGAACCCTCGTTCTTCAGTGTACGAAAACGCACACTTTACCACTGTACCATAGAGGCTCCTATTCACTGTTATATCACGAGTGAGACAGGGGGAAGGGGAGGTCCAGGGCTCACAACTTTCGGCCTGGGGTAGGCGGAGGCCCTTTGGGAGTCCCTTCGTCCCGCGGCCACGGGACCACTCTCAGGTGCATCGTCTCTCGGCTGGGGCTCAGGCTATGTGTGGTGAAGGGCCCCCTGGGGTTGGGGACTGGAGTCTGGCCCTCAGGACTAGGACCAAACAGGTGTTGGAGGCGCTAACTCAGGTGCCAGGTGGAGGGCGGGCATCACCTTCATCAGGGAAGGGAGAGGGCCCACCTGGGGGTCCTGGGGACGTCCTTAGAGACACGTCGGCTGCGGTCTCCTGCTGGTGGTGTCGCCGTCAGGGCTGGGCTGCGGTGTCTTTCCCTACTGGAGTCCGTCAGGAGAGTGCCCTCTTCCTCCGGACGGAAGGAGAACAACCCCTGGGACAACACAGGGCCTCTCCACCAGTCCTCAGGGCTGGCGGTGGTTCAATCGGTAGAGAGGTGGCCTGCAGTCCTACCGGACCCAGGTTCAAATCCCCGCTGGGGCAGGGAAAAGTCTAAGGATTTGAATTTCCTGTAAAGCAGACTTTACCGATCTACCAGAAGACCCGCCGACATGTAAAAGTACCCCTGCTAATACCAATACACCGATCCTGTATGAGACAGCCCTAGCATGTATTCAATATGGATGGTGGGTCCATTCATTTCGCAGAAGTGGTGACATGTAGAGGTGTATGATATGTAGGAGGACTACTGGGCCTTGGAAGCAGGCTGTGAAGCCTATGCCCAGAGTCGAGCACATAAAAAAAAAAAAAGTGATCCTCCTCCTGGAGGTTGCCTCAGTCTTGATGGACAGAAGGGCAATCTGTGCTCCTGCCAGAGGGCAGGACTGAGTGCAGCTTACCTTCTTGCTGTGGAGTCACAGGGGGCGAGGGACTTTGGCATCTCTCCCCTGTGCGGCTACAGGCCATCGCTGGGTTCCCTTGGGCAACAGATGGAGGGCGGCTACAGGCCATCCCTTCGCTGTCAGTGTGGCTACAGGCCGTCGCCGGGGCCCAACTCCCTGGCAGGAACATAGTCAAAGCATGGCTACAAGCCGTCACCAAAATCCAGCAAGAAGGACGATGTGCAGGCAAGGAGCAGCTTTTTTTTTTTTTATGTGACGAAGAACGAACCAAAGGCAACGAGCCCGCATTTATTGTTCCCTCAGGAGAAAAACAAAATACAAGAGAGAGCCAAATTCAATATCCATTCATTTCGAGATGCCTGGACACACTGCATTTGAAAGACTGGAGATCATAGGAAGCAGGAAATACAAACAGAGGGAGACAGTTCCAGAGTTGACCTGTTGCATAAATGAAGGACTGGGAGTAACGGTTAACTCTTGCATTAGAGAGTTGGACAGAAAAGGGGTGAGACTTTGCTGTTAGATGGGTGCTACGTGCCCGTCGTAGGGGTGGAGGAATGCATGCAGACAGTTCAGAGGAAAAGTGACCATTGAAGTAGCGATAGAAAAGAGATAAAAATGCAACAGTGCAACAAAGAGACAGAGGTTAAAGGGAGTTAGTAAGAGGGGGAGAGTTAATGACATGAAAAGCCTATGACTCCACCCTATTGAGAAGAGCTGTATGTGAGGAGGCTCCCCACACATGAGAGTTGTACTCCACGCAGGGACGGATAAAACCCCTGTATAGAGTCAACAATTGTGCAGGGGTAAAGAAGGAATGGAGTCGGCTTAGCACACCCAATCTCTTGGAAGCAGATTTTACAAGAGATATAATATGATCTCTCAAAGATAAGTCCCGAGTAAATGATACCCCAAGTATGTTCAACGATGATGCAGGATTAAGCTGAATACTATTAAACATTAGTGGGTATACCTGCGGATGATTTTGTCGGGTTGATAGGTGCAAAAACTGAGTCTTTGATGCATTAAAAACAATCAGATTATTTTTACCCCAGTTAGAGATACGAGCCAAGTCAGACATTAGGTGTGCCATAGCCTTATCCCTTGTTTGTTGAAGTAACTGCTGGGATAGACATTGTGGGAAACGAATGGAAAGGTGAAGGGTGGAGTCATCAGCGTATGAGCGGATAGGGTTAGATGTACAGCTTAGAAGGTCATTGATGAATAACAGGAAGAGAATTTTTGATAGGACAGAGCCCTGAGGAACACCGCTGTTAATAGATCTAGGAGAAGAACGATGGCCATCTACAACAGCGGCTATAGAACGACCAGAAAGGAAGCTAGAGATTAAGGCACAGATAGAAGGATAGAAACCGTAAGAGGGCAGTTTGGATATTAAAGATTTAAGCCAGACTCGATCGAAAGCCTTTGAGATGTCAAGTGCAATGGCAAAGCTTTCGCCAAAGTCCCAAAAGGAGGATGACCAGGAGTCTGAAAGGTAGGTGAGAAGATCACCTGTGAGGCGTCCCTGATGGAACCCATACTGATGATCAGAAAGAAGGTTGTGATAGGAAAGATGCTTTAGCTACAGGCTGTCTCCTGCCTACTGGCGCAGCTACTGGCTGTCATTGGCGTTGTGCCCTCCAAGGCAACTACAGAAGGAGAGGGGACATACTGGTCTCTTCCCAGCGCGGCTACAAGCCGTCGCTGATTTCAGCAGGGGGTGTTAGCAGCACTCGACGGAGTGGCTACAGCCGTCTCCTAATTGGCAGCCCAGCTACAGGCCGTGGCTCTTAAATCAGAGTGGCTACAGGCCGTCTCCTTTGTCTCTGAGTGGCTACAGGCCGTCTCAGGTATTGCACGGCTACAGGCCATCTCTGATATTGCATTGCTACAGGCCGTCACTGGGGTGCTGTGTACCCCCTCCACAATATGTCTACCCCTGATGTATAGAAGTCCCCCCCCAATGCATACATGCCCCCACTAAAGTTGCTGACCTAGCACGCTTTCCCACGCCTGAACAAAGGCGTTATTGCATCAGTTCTTAGCAGGCAGCCAAGATGGGCAGACTATTTTACTGTGAGCTTGTAATAAACTCCTTATCTAGCTGTTTGTACACGGAGTTTCTATCACCAAAGTATTGCAAGTTACATTTGGTAGCAGCAGTGTTTCGAACCATCAGATTCTGACCGCCTCCACCGATTTTTAGTGACATCACAAGATACACGACGTCTCGCATCTCCCAGCCTCGCATCTCCTCCATGCCTCTAGTGGTGTAATACCTGGCTGTGCTTTCCGAGTGTACAATTTTTCTCACCAGTGCTCACCTCTCAAACAACCCTACCCACACGCCTTGTTCCTGACCGCAAGTGTCACCGTCGCCGACCTACACACCTGTTGCACCTGTTCCCAGCACCTGTTCCGAACTCATCATAACTCCTGCCCCCACGGTGCCACTTATCACTGTCTGCCCACTGCCTGCCCACCACCATTCTCTGCATTTGCAACTCAACAGCTCTACACCTGCCTTAAACCAACATCTGCCCTCACAACCCACCACCGGCCCTATCGCCGCCACGCCCTGCCGTCACCTGCATCTGCTCTGCATTACGGAGCCTCCTAAGACCGCCACTCCCTGCCGGTGATTCATCGTGGCGTCTCTTCTCCTCTCCGCCCAGCTGTCTCTCCACCGCCTCCCCGCCTCGCCCCGCCTCGCCCCGCCCAGACCCGCCCCGCCCCGCCCCGCCCCAGCCCAGCTACGCCCAGCCACCCCTGCACGTCATACATCTCGCACTCCCGTCTCTACTGTGTAACTATAGTATATCTTTCCTTTCTATAGAGATTATCCTCGATTTTCTCTACAGATTGGATATTATAAATATTCCATCTCATTTCCATTACCCCGTTTTCATCTTCACCTACATTATTTATACTCCATCTCATCCTTCGCATTTTATTTAAACCATCCATGCCCGCACCTTCATTCATTTTCATGCCTACTCGTGTATTCCATTCTCTCATTGTTATTTATACATTTCCACCTACGTATCTATCTTCATCCTTTCATTTTCCATTACCGCATTAAATGTCATACTTTCCACGTCAACCGCTTAACACCAGCCCTCTCGACCCGGAAATATCGCCTGATCATACCCCGTCTGCCGACTCTAACACAATCACTCATTTACGAAGTGGCAAAGAGTACCACCGCCCTGTACCTGAGCCTCCCGTTTCACTTCCCGCAGAATCACTTACTACCCATCCTACACTCATAAATCCAGATACCTCCTCCTCTACTCCTGCCTCTACACTCCCTTCTTCTTCCTCTACTCCTTCCCCTGTCGTTCCCTCTCCTGCCTCCCTTCATACCCCATATTGCTCGCCCTTAACTGCCACTACCTTCTCTCTCTCCCACACCTCTCCTGCTGCCACTCCTGCACTTCCAGCCATGGCCAACCCTCCACAGTCTATCTATCTCGACGATGCCAATCTTCCCAAATTTACCGGCCAGGACCCAACTTGGTCTGACTATGATTTCCTCAGAGAAGTCGAAACAGAAATACACAATAGACAAATCACCGATGAATCGCTCAAAGTAGCCTACCTCCTAGGTCGCTTGTACCACGGTAAATCGGACATCGGATCCGCGATCCGTGCAGGACATTTTGATAGCATTCGTACCTTTGCTGATTTTCGTACGGAACTCATCAGCCTTTGTTGCCAGAATTCAAATACCGCGTCTCTCATGGGATTCATTAATCTCCTAAACGAACTAGATGATGACTTGCGCATCCCAGCGCAACATCCCAAGCTCCGCGAAGCTGCCGTCGCCATGAAAGCAACTAGTAGCGAGATGCTCCAATTACTGTTAGGCACAAAATGGTTAGAAGACAAGAATGGCGTTCCAATGCTTTCACTCACCAACTTTGCTGACTTAATTGGTTACCTGAGATTCCTTCACTGGCTTACTCCTAAACAGCGAGAGCTAGCCTTGGAAATCGGTTTCAGTCCAGGAGATAAAATTATTCTGGTCACTAAAGCCATTCATGAAAGAACAGGTTCGAACTACACACGTCAGGGCACCACCCAACCCTTGGCCTCCTCAGTCTGTCACACCTCCACCACCCCAGACCAATCTCGCTCCCGTCCCACCACACACGGCAGACCTGCCACACATCGTTCTCCTACCGCAGGTCGTGATCAATCTAGCGCCCGACGGAACAGACAATCTTCGATTCTTTGCTGGTACTGTGGTCATCCTGGACATCGAGCATCCAGTTGCGAATGTACATACAGACGTCCTCACTCCCAAACCAGACAGCGTACGCCTTCCCGCTCACGTCGTCCACACTGCAAATACCACAAATCAAGCACGACTCACACCACTGAGGAATGTCGTTACCTCAACCGCCAACAGTCGGGGGAAGCGCTGCACCCGTATTGGACCAATATCACGTAGAACCAGAAACCCAACTCCCCATCCGCCATTTAGGTCCCATAACATCCTCGGGTTTAGTCATTCTCGGAAGCAGTCATGACATACCAACGTCATTCTTCTTGGACACAGGATCTATAGTAAATCTCATCTCCGAAAATTCCTTACAAATTATTCATCGACATCACAACCACATCAGTTTCCTAGAACCACCAGACATTCGCCTATGTGGTGTCGAAGGCTCAGAGTTTAAGGTTAAGGGAAGAGTCATCCTTGAAGTCAAATTCCACAGAGATTTGCCCCCTATCCCCATTGAATTTCATGTCACTAATGACTTGCAGTATCCCGCAGATGCCCTTATTGGTTTCTCCACCATGGCACAACACTCCATCACATTATTACCTGCTTGTGGTAGTATAGACATTTCTGGATTCCCGGTTTACACTATGGACTGTCCCCGTCCTGTTCTTACGATCAAATCAGTCCTTGACTTCCCTCTGTCCCTATCACTACCAAAAAGTCCAACCCAGCCCAAACCACCACTATCATCACCTGAGAATACAGCGATCATTCCTTTACTGACTGCGAGCAAGGACATAAATTTCTCAATGTCTACTGACATCTCAGCCCTCGAACATGGCTCTTACCTCCTCTCCCGACAACACTATCGCTGACTCAGACATGTCTCAGTTACCTACCTCACACAGTCTGAATGATCTTCTCCAACACGCAGAGACGAAATGTGCAGTAACGAATACGTGCACAATTTTGATACCGCATGAGTTCACCAAAGTCTGTTTGTGTTGCCGGTGCGAAAGAAGGAGTGGATGTACTAACACCACCTGAGACGTGTTGTGTGAATGGCTTGACTTATGAGTCAGCGTGGTGTACAGTCTTAGAGGACGGTTTATGCTACCTGTACTTGCTCAATGTCACAAATGCTCCACTAAAACTTAAAAGTGCTGTAAAGATTGGAGACTTCCTAGTATACCCAGCGGCCGTAAAGGTGTGCCAGGATTCCTCAGTTCCTACTATTCAGACTGATGATAGTATGCCAATCGGTTTATGTACTATTAACTCCACGGGATCTGCGCCGACATATTCACCCGATATGCTCTCACATCTCACTTGCACAGATTTCCCAGAACATACGCCTCAACTCCTCGACCTTCTGACCTCGTACAGAAACGTGGTTGCCTTACCCGGTGAACCGATGGGTAGAACAGACCTTGTCAAACATACGATTGAATTACTACCAGGAACTCAGCCGATTTACATACCAGCGTATTGATTGCCTCACAGCCAGAGAAAGCAGACAGATCAAATGGTACACAACATGTTAGACCTAGACATTATTGAACCCTCCGTCAGTCCGTGGAATAGCCCACTTTTCTAAGTACCAAAGAAGGACGGCAACTTTAGACCAGTAGTCGACTATCGTAAGGTCAATTCTGTCACCGTTCCAGACCGTTTCCCATTACCCATCCTCACTGATTTGCTAGAATCCCTTGGTGAAAATAACGTAGTCTTTTCATCTTTAGACCTCCTCAGCGGGTACTGGCATGTCGAAATGGAAGAATCCTCTCGCCCAGTTACAGCCTTTAGCACCCCTTCCGGACATTTTCAGTTTAAGAGACTCCCTTTTGGTCTGAGAAATGCTCCTTCCATGTTCATGCGACTTATCCATTCAGTCTTCAGCGGTATGATGGGACACTCTCTTTTTGCTTACCTAGATGATATCATTGTTGTGAGTAAATCCATCCCTGATCATTTTACCAAACTCCAGCAAGTCTTTGAACGCCTCCAGCTCGCAGGCCTGAAAATCAATCTCAGTAAATGTGACTTCCTGCGAAAGAAAATCAAATTCGTAGGCCATGTCATAGATGCACAAGGCATTCATACTAATGAGGATAAAACTAAGGCGATCATTAACTTCCCAGAACCTACCACTACCGAAGCTGTACGAAGTTTCCTGGGCCTCAGTGGCTATTATCGTCGATTCATACGGGATTATGCAAAGATCGCCGCTCCTCTGACCCACTTACTCAAGCAGAATGTGCCTTTTGTTTGGACTAACGACCAGTCACAGGCTTTCCAAAAGCTAAAGACAGCTCTTGTAAATGCCCCTGTTCTAGCGTTCCCTGATTTTACCAAACCCTTCCTTCTCTGCACAGACGCCTCAGGCACTGGACTTGGTGCCGTTTTGATGCAACTCGATGAAGCATCAAGGAAGCGTGTAATAGCGTATGCTAGTCGCACCATTACAACCGCTGAACGTAACTACAGTGTCGCAGATCTCGAAGCGCTAGCGTTAGTCTGGTCCTTGAAACATTTCAGAGATATAGTCTATGGTTATCCAGTGCATATCCAAACAAACCACCTTCCACTACTGTATGTGATTTGTTCAAGAATCGCAACCTAACAGGTAGGTTAGCTAGATGGTCTGTCATCATCCAGGACTTTAATCCCACTTTTCAGTATGTACCAGGCAAGTTTAATGTAGTTGCAGACGCACTCTCACGTCACGTAGCAGCAGCTATAACATCACTGCAGCCCGAAATAAATGAAAACACTACACTAACGTCAGAAGTTGTTCGAAACTTTCAGCGCCAAGACCCCATGTGGTCCAAAGTCATTTCCTAGAATCTGGCGATGCCTCTACATTACCTACTCTGCCAGTATCACTAGATGAGTTCATGCTAGATGATGATCTCTTGTACAGGAAAACACTGCTAACAGGCAAAGATATGCCCAATCGCAAAGTACGCCAACTTGTTGTCCCCACTGCCCTGATACCAAAGGTTCTTCATATTGTTCATAATACTCCTCAAGCTTCCCATCCAGATAAAGACCGATGCTAGCGCCAGGCACGTCTCAAATACTATTGGCCAACCATGCGCCGCGATATCAATGCCCACTGTGACTCTTGCCTCTCCTGCCACCGCCACAAAGGATCAACTGGCTTACCAGCACCTCTCTTACAATACCCAATCCCATCACGACCATGGGAAACTATCTCAATCGATCTCTTAAAACTGCCTCTCACAGAATCTGGAACTGAGTACTTCTTCGTAGCGGTCGACCATTTCTCCCGCTACTGTGTCCTCGTACCCCTCTCCGACAAGACCGCGAAGAGCATTGCATGTGCCCTTGTAGATCACGTAATTTGCCCGTTCAGTTCCCCTCATACCATTCTTACTGACATTGGTACAGAGTTCAACAATAGCCTTCTCAATGAGATCTGTCGCCACTTTCATATCAGTAAGTGCAACGTCGTGCCTAACCATCCGGCTTCCAATGGCCTTGTAGAACGCCACAACCGAAAAATCTTAGAGTGCCTCAGACATCTAGGCTCCCATAGTTCGTCCTGGGATGACTGGATTCCCCAAGTGGCATCCTCAATCAATAGCTCCATCAATGCATCCATTGCTGAATCTCCCTTCTTTGTCCTCTTTGGTTTTGACAAGGACCTCCCATACTCTCTCTTATCCTCAAAGCCAGAACCCATCTACAACATGGATGATTATGTTAAACTAAAATTGGCCAACTTCCAGACAATCCACCAGTATGTCCAATCCACTTTGGCTTCCTCTCAGGAGGACATGCTGCAGCGCCAACATAAATCCGCCTCTCCTATCGCTATCAATGTAGGCGATCTTGTCTTTGCTCATTCCCATACGCATTCCTCCAAGTTGGATGACAAATTTACAGGGCCCCACCACGTCCTCACTCAACAAGGCAACAAATTTCACCTCCAGGACCTGTCCACTAAGGTCACCAGATGGGTCCATGTCGATGACTTAAAGCAAGCACCCCGTGGCCTCGTGTTGGAAGAGTCACTTACACACCCTCCTGCTCCCTCTTCCCCTCCTCACATCCCTCAGTCTACCTTGTCTCCACCTATCCCTCAGTCTCCTTCCTCTCCACCTCCACCTGCTCATTTATCAACCACTCAATATCGGTCCAAACTGCGCTCTGCCCATCCACCTCTTAACGACCTCCCCCATTAACTCTACCCTGATTTTCTAGGTACGATGTTACCAATCTCCCTGCTGGCAGTGCTGATCCTCCTGGGGTCTGGGTCAGGTCAGGACGATGGTGGAGTACGTTCCAGGGCCTTGGTCAGCTCGGGAAGCGAGGTAATGCTTTTCTAAGACATTGCCTCTTTGCGCTACGATCTTGCGCCCCTAGCCGACGTCGCCATTGCCCTACCTGCCTACGCGCACCAGCTCCGTGGAACCAGGACCCATCTCACGTCCCTCATGGGGACACACAACCCGAATGAGTATCTCTATAACCTTTTTCTCCCAGTCTCCTATCTCTATAACCTTTTCCTCCCACTCTCCTGGCAATTGCAATACATAAGTAACAGATTCACTGAGCTCAATGACACATTTTCCATTCCGACACCCGTTGGTCGTTCTCGTGTGAAACAAGGTCTCTTCGACTTCGGCGGTGAGATTCTGAGTGGCTTGTTTGGCGTTGCTACAGCCCGTGACATTTCTGGCTTCAAATCTGATCTCACTCATTTAGCTTCAGCCCTAGAATCACAACGCCGAGTCATTAAAATCCAACACACTCTGTTACAGAAGCTCACGACCCAACTCAATGAAGTCACGTCCACTCTAAACAATTTCACTGATATCTTACAACGCCACCTTTCAGATCTCAACGTTATCTCTCAGTTCTTCTACCTCAAACTCAACATGGATAATCTCCAACTGGCCATTGACTCTCTCCTGTCTCAAGTCTCTGCCTTGGTTCGTATCCTGGTCGATGCTATCAATGGACGTGTCACTGCCGACTTAGTACCTGTCTCAGCTCTCCGTTCTGTCCTGGAATGGGCTCACTCCACCTTCGGTCTCTCCCCAGTCCTCCCCTACTCCTCCCTTGAATATTATCCTGTTCTCGAAGCCACTCTTCTCACCACATCCGTCGTCATCCATATTCCTCTCCGTTCTTCCATAACCTTTAACCTTTTCCACATCATTCCCTTCCCTTTCCGCCTCAACAACTTGTTACAGGTATCTGTTCCTTCAGAATATTTCCTCCTCTCCCATGATCATCTTTCCGTTGCCTTCCTTTCTTCCACAGACCTCCAGGAATGTTCCTCGCTTACTCCGACCTCTCGTCTCTGTGCTGCCCACCTTTTCGCTATCTTCCCTAGCAGTGCTACACCCTGTGAGTCTGCTTTAGTTCGCGACCATTCCATCTAATCGGCCTGTTCTTTTGTCCCAGCTCCTGACCTCCCGGTCCACCATGCTCACCTCAACCATGTCCAGTACTTCTTTGCTGTTCCCATCTCTGTCACAATCATGTGTCCTGGTTTTTCAGTTTGATCCATCCCCACTAGTGGTCTCTACAAAGCACCTGACTATTGTACCGTCAAATCAGAGTCCGTCATCACTTACGCCACTAGCTATCACCAAGCTGTCCGTAAACACTCCTATGACATCTTTCAACCAATCGACATGCCTTAAACCCTACCTTCTGCCAACATTACCATCACCTCCCCTAACTTGTGCATGCTAACCTTCCTCAATGACAGTGATTTCATTATGGATCAATTTTCTCTGGCCTTCAGCCGTTCATGGGTTCATCCAACAGTTGTGTTTCCTCCTGTGGTTATCGCTTTCATGGGCTTTCTACTCATCATATGTGCAGTGCATTGTTGTGTCAAAAAAATGGAACGTCGACTCAAGGAAATCAGAGTCGCTACAGGCATAGTACGCCCTACACACGACGTAGAATCTCCTCGTACTTAGTGCCCTCACATTCAGTGACTACCAATGCCATCTGACAATTAACCAAACTGTGAACTGAACTCTGCCCACTAGAAAATGATGGTATTTCTTTAATGCATTACTGAGTGACAGTGTATCCTACAGAAAATAGAAAAAAACACACACACAAAAATGAACGAAGAACAATAGAACTCTCATATCTCCTCCTTGTTTATCATGTATCAAACTGTTATTGTGTAATTCCCATTATGTCTATGTATCCCTTCTACCCTTACTGGAGTCGTACCTATTAATCCTTGTATATCTTATATGTATATATCCTACTAATTCCCTCCCCTCAACATGGCCATGTCTCCCCTACTGCCCCTGTATCATACTTATCCCTTGTACAAACCTCCCGGTCCTGCCTTACTACTATAATCCAACACCATTTAACTCCTGGTGTCAGGAGACACCATCTCCGCTACCCGGGGGAGTAGTGTACCCCCTCCACAATATGTCTACCCCCGATGTATATATGTACTCCCCCAATGCATACATGCCCCCACTAAAATTGCTGACCTAGCACGTTTTCCCACGCCTGAACGAAGGCGTTATTGCATCAGTTCTTAGCAGGCAGCCAAGACGGGCAGACTATTTTATTGTGAGCTTGTAATAAACTCCTTATCTAGCTATTTGTACACGGAGTTTCTATCACCAAAGTATTGCAAGTTACACTGCTTGGAACTGCTACACCAGTTCCACCCAGATCCTGTCGGTGATCAGCTCGTCCGAGAGGTAGTGTTCTTTGACTAAGGTGGTGGCAGCGGGTGAGTTCCAGGAAATATGGCTGTGTGGCCCGGGAGAACTTATGTCCGTATTGCCTGGGAGCGTTCTGCCCACCGTCAAACCCTCTGTGTTCTCCTGGGGGTGTGGTGGCGACCTGAGCTGCCACAGCCGGCATTTTAATTATTATTATTATTATTATTATTATCACTTTTTAGCAGAAAGGTGGCAGCAGCAATTCTTGATGATGTTTTTGTTGTTGTCACAGGTTTAACTGAAACGTGAACCCGGTGAAGCGCAAGCTGAAAGTGTCGTTCTTCAGTCTACTCTCTTCTTTTCAGGGACAGAGAAGTTATGGGACGTTTGTATAACGGGGCAGTGGAGTCACCCCGTTATATTGCTGACCCCACTTGAAGGCGTCCCTCTCCACCACCTAATGAGGACGAAATATGGAAAATCAATCCCTGTGAAAAGACTAGAAAAAATCTTAATTTGACAAGAATGCTGTCCTTGGAGGCATCAGTGACATGAAACGAAGACTGGCATGAACGAGGACTGCTGTGCCATAGGAAACGGGTTATCAAGTACAAGTTATGCTAAAAAAAAAAAAAATGCAGGATACGGGGGAGTGAGTGGGACGCAGGACCCAGAAATCCTTATCTCCATTTTCAGGTGAGCGATATTATTTTTGAGTTACTGAGAGAGAGAGAGAGAGAGAGAGAGAGAGAGAGAGGTCATTTATTAGCACAAGAAAGTAACGCAACCGTAGGGAATATTATGAGTTAAAATAATGCAATACATGATTCCCTATTGTTTCTCATTTGAATCTGATAATATCGATGAAATTCTTTGGTTTATGGTAAAATAATATAAAAACTAAGCATACGTATAGTGAAAGAAACAGATCTTCCCAGTGCCATCTGAAGACAATTTACAACTGCCGAAATACAATGAAAATCCCATTTCCTAATAGCGCGTGTTTCAGATCTTACGTATTTCCCGCTATGTATTCGTTAAGCTCGGGAAGATAGTTATTTCTCCGTCTGTACGTACGTCTGATAAATTTCTACTATATCATTAATACAGTATACAAATATAACACTGAATCCCCCTCTTCTTGATACTGAAGCCACCTCTGCATTAACTTTTAAAATTGAAGATCGTTACTTCGGAAGTGTAAACACTCTTTCACACACACCTCGTAACCCCCTCTCACTTTACACACACACACACACACACACACACACACACAGGTCACCGAGAACTAAAATAACTTGTCATTAGGTTCTAGGAAGAAGATCCAGTGAGTATAGGTCAGGTTGTTTGCTGACTTGAAGGTGTGTACAATAATGTATTACCACATTATAGCATCATTTCCTCCTCCGTCGGATCTTAGCATCGACCAAAACCTCTCCAAATGTCAGAGAATCGTGGGATTTTATTTCCTGACTATTATTATTATTATTATTATTATTATTATCATCATTATTACTATTATTGTAATTGAAATATGGCATACGAGCGCGGGGAAAATCCTACACATTCATACTGCAAAATCCACTATAATCCTTTTATGCCTTTGATGCTAAACGTATCCGTATTAAGGTTAAAATAAGCAAAATAATTCGCCAAGGAAGAGATGCTGCGAATGCTCCAACAGGGCCTTGTAACATTTACTCGTATTTTATAGGTTAAGTAAAATTTTGGCAGAGGAGAAAAGTTACATTTTCCCGTACTGTGTCATGAGGAGGTTCGTAGTACCTCTTCCTTAGCGATCTATTGTGCACTGGACATCTTGGCAGTAGTATCGTCGGTTGAGGAAGCTCCCTAACACCTATTCCAAAGTGAATTGTTTTGTTTATTACACCTTAATGTTCTCTGTTATATAAATATTTTAAAATCCTCGTACTCTATCTATATAAATATCATACTAAAATATATTAATTGACCACACCCAAAAATAAATCGCTATGGGCGCGTCTAGACGTGTGATGGAAGAAGTGCTGGCAGCATGTAAACAACAGAATAACGAACAAGCTGCAAACATGTTGGGAACAGCAGCGTCCAGAACATGTTGACAAAATCGTGATGGAGTCTCAGCTGCTTGGTTTGGACACATTTACGGAATCGCCCTCCTGCCAGTGTTTTTTTTTTTTTTTTTTTTATGCGAGGAAGAAGGAACCAAAGACCACGAGCCCGCAGTAACAGTTCCCTCAAAGAGAAAAACAAAATACAATAGAGAGCCAAATTCAAGATCCGATCATTTTGAGATGCCTGGACACACTGCGTTTGAAAGACTGGACATCATAGGCAGCAGGAAATACAGACAGAGGGAGACAGTTCAAGAGCTGACCTGTTGCATAAATGAAAGACTGGGAGTAACGGTTAACTCTTGCATTAGAGAGTTGGACAGAAAAGGGATGAGAGTTTGCTGCCAGACGGGTGCTACGCGCCCGTCGTAGAGGTGGAGGAATGCAAGCAGACAGTTCAGAGGAGCAGTGACCATTAAAGTAGCGATAGAAAAGAGATAAAGATGCAACAGTGCGGTGAAGAGACAGAGGTTGAAGGGAGTCAGTAAGAGGAGGAGAGTTAATGAGATGAAAAGCCTTTGACTCCACCCTATTGAAAAGGGCTGTATGTGGGGAGCCTCCCCACACATGAGAGTTGTACTCCACACAGGGGTGGATAAAACCCCTGTATAGAGTCAACAATTGTGCAGGGGTAAAGAAAGAGCGGAGTCGGCTTAGCACACCCAATCTCTTGGAAGCAGATTTTACAAGAGATGTAATATGATCTTTCCAAGATAAGTCCCGAGTAAATGAAACCCCGAGCATGTTCAAGGATGATGCAGAATTAAGCTGAATATTATAAACATTAATGGGTATACCTGTGGAAGATTTTGTCGGGTTGATAGGTGTAAGAACTGAGTCTTAGATGCATTAAAAACAACCATATTATTTTTACCCCAGTCAGAGATACGAGCTAAGTCAGACATTAGGTGTGCCATAGCCTCATCCCTTGTTTTTTGAAGCAACTGTTGAGATGGGTGTTGCGGGAATCGAATGGAAAGGTGAAGGGTGGAGTCATCAGCGTATGAGGTGATAGGGTTAGATGTACAGCTTAGAAGATCATTGATGAATAAAAGGAAGAGAGTTGGTGATAGGACAGAGCCCTGAGGAACACTTGATAGATCTAGGAGAAGAACGATGGCCGTCTACAACAGCGGCTATAGAACGACCAGAAAGGAAGCTAGTGATGAAGGCACAGATAGAAGGATAGAAACCGTAGGAGGGCAGTTTGGAAATTAAAGATTTATGCCAGACTCGATCGAAAGCCTTTGAGATGTCAAGTGCAATGGCAAAGCTTTCGCCAAAGTCCCGAAAGGAGGATGACCAGGAGTCTGAAAGGTAGATGAGAAGATCGCCAGTGGAGCGTTCCTGACGGAATCCGTACTGATGATCGGAAAGAAGGTTGTGATAGGAAAGATGCCTTAAAATTTTTCTATTGAGAATTGACTCGAAAACTTTTGAAATACAGGACGTTAAAGCAATTGGACGATAGTTGGAGGATTGGGAGTGGTCACCCTTCTTTGGGACTGGCTGAATGAGAGCAAACTTCCAGCAAGAAGGAAAGGTACAAGTTGACAGACAAAGGCAAAAGAGTTTGCCTAGGCAGGGTGTAAGCACAGAAGCACAGTTCTTGAGAACAACAGGAGGGACCCCATCAGGCCCATATGCCTTGTTAGTACTGAGGCCAGTGATGGCAGAAAATACATCAACTGAAGAAATTTTAATGTCAGCCATGAGGAAGTCAGAGGGCGGAAGTGATGGAGGAACAGCACCGGAATCGTCTAAGGTGGAATTGAAGGAGAAAGTCTGTGCAAAGAGATCTGCTTTATTAGTAGAAGAAATAGCTACAGAACCATCAGAGTAGAAAATAGGAGGGAAGGATGATGAGGTAAAGTTGTTAGAAAGATTTTTGGCAAGGTGCCAGAAGGAGCGGGAAGAATTCGAGTTGGAGAGTTGAGAGCATTTAGTATGGATGAAATTATTTATAGTAGAGCGAAGAACAGACTTGGCACGATTCCGGGCAGAAACGTAAAGATGATGTGATTCAGGGGTGGGTTGGCTCCGGTACCTTTTGTAGGCCCTCTCCTTGTTGCGGACAGCATTAGAACAAGCGTGATTAAACCAAGGCTTTCTTGCGTTAGTCAAAGGATATGAGAAAGGAATGTATGCTTCCATGCTGGAGAGAATAACCTCTGTAATGCGCAAGGCACACTCAGATGGCTCCAGGCCATGGAAGCAATAATCATTCCAGGGAAAATCAAAGAAGTACTGCCTGAGGGCCTCCCAGTCCGCGGCTCCAAAATGCCACAGACGACGTTTTCCTGGAGGGTCCACAGGCCGTACTGGAGTGATAGGACAGGTTAAGGTAATAAGGTTGTGATCGGAGGAGCCCAACGGAGCGAAAAGATTAACAGAGTAAGCAGAAGGATTGGTTGTGAGGAAGAGGTCAAGTATGTTGGAGCTCTCTCCAAGGCAGTCAGGGGTATGGGTAGGGTGCTGTACAAGCTGCTCTAGGTCATTAAGGATAGAAAAGATGTAGGCTTGTTCACCAGGTGGATCCGTGAAAGGAGAGGAGAGCCAAAGGTGGTGGTGAACATTGAAATCTCCTAGAATGGAGATTTCAGAGAAAGGAGAAATGGATAGAATGTGTTCCATCGTAGAAGTAAGATAGTCGAAGAATTTTTGATAGTCAGTAGAATTAGGGGATAAGTAAACAGCACAGATATATTTAGTCAGAGAATGACAGGAAAGCCGAAGCCAGAGCGTAGAGAATTCAGAAGAATCGAGTTCAGGAACACGAGAGCAAGATAAGTCGTTGCGTATATATACACAACAGCCACCTTTGGCTTTGAAATGAGTATAGAGAAAGTAGGAGGATACAGAAAAGGGTTTGCTGTCAGTTGCCTCAGACAGCTGAGTCTCCGTTAGAAAAAGAAGGTGAGGTTTAGAGGAGGAGAGGTGGTGCTCAACAGAGCGAAAGTTAGAGGAAAGGCCGCGAATGTTGCAGAAATGAAGAAGAAGAGAGTCAGACAGTGGTTCCAGGCACCTCGAGTCGTCATCGGGAGAGGGGCGGATGGTGGGGGCATTTATGGTTCCCCCCCTGCGGGGGACCAGCTACACTGGGGAGGGGGGGACCAGCTACACTGAAATATGTGTGCATACCTCTGTCCAAATACTGTTGTATACATGCACCCCAAACATTTTTCCAGCTGTGTTTTCAACATAAGTTGTAGGGCACGTGTGGATATGCCCAAACGAGTAGGTGTCAGGGAGCACCCTTAAATGGCGACAGTACGAGCCTTTATTTAACCACTTGACACACTCTTCTTGCATATTTGTATCGGTTTAAAATCAGCATAATTTCGATCAATAAAGTTCAAGAGGATATTGTGGTGTACTGTGCAGAATAAATCGGCAAGGAAGGGACATTACGAAATCTCCAAAGCCACTGAGAAGACGACCCTTAAATTCATTGTTATCAAAAGTATGCAAAGGAGAGTATTTTTGTGTATTTACTTTTTCTAAAAAAATTTTCCAACCTATATATTTCTTCATGGCACACAAGAGTATTCTTGTTTACATAATAGTGAATAAAGCTGTGGAAGTGCATGATACATAAGAGGATTCACTAGGTCGTGAAACTAGAGTTGGACACATAAATTGTTACGTCCCCGTCACCACACTCCCACAGGCTACAACAGCAGTAGTTCAGCACAGGAAGGACGTTGCCCAGTGAGTTGTTCTTCCTATGGTCAGACTTTAGGTGTACAATACACATGATCAGCTCAGGTTTCATGAATAGACACTGGCTTCTTAGGTTCACTGTCTTTATTTTCCAAATATTTACTCTTAATACTTTCCAAGTTCACTTCACTCTTCTCACAAACACTGGAGCTATACAAACTTAACTGCAATTACAGTTAATGCTTGACAACATTATTTTTCACAAGTACTGATGATATACAGACTTCAGAAACACTTCACTGTTTGCCAACAACACTTCACTATTTTCACAAGTACCTGTGATATACAAATTTCACTGACACTGCACTACACTCAAAGTGAAATGAAAACCGACTGACTATCTAGTCTCTTCCCCATCCTTATATAAGCTTCCAATACTCTAGAGTATTCTACATTTTTCAACGGTTCTGGTGTATTCCAGAGAGACAGCATGATTACAACAGTTACCAACTTGGAGACATCCAAAATATGCCAGAGTTTTCTTACATAACACTGTAAATTATTTTGCATACAAACCTAACCCTCTCGCACACAACACGTTTCAGTAAGTTTTCCGGTGCACGACTTTATCTGCGAAGCCGCCCGGCCCGGCTGCCCGCGCGCGGCAAATATCACATATTCTCTCCTTATTTTCTCCACTCAAACATCAATATACTGCCATGAAACCTATGTCATCTTATTCGTCGTTGTTTGTTCTACCTGATAAGCACAAAAAAAAAAAAAAAAAACAGGAAAACCCGAATAAAACAACATTAGGCGGCCGTGAATAAACATTTCGCTACGTCACATTCACTTCCCAACATCACCATTCGAATGTTTTCCATCATACAGGAAAATGTTATTAGAAGTTTTTATAGAGAATTTCATCAGCTTTCTAAAGAGAAAATCCGGTTGTGATACAATTAGTAGTTTTCGAGAAAGTAGCCAAAATTGAAAGCCATTTTTTGAAAAAATCAAGGAGCTTAAACTCTGAAATTTTTTTGCACATGTTATGTTTTTATTCCATAATATTATGCAGAATTTCTCCAGCTTTCTAATGACCTAAAACTTATTTCGATACGCCTCATAGTTTTCGAGTAAATCCCCCAAAACGACTGGGAACTCAACGTCCGTACGTCACTTTCGTGATGTGCTCATAGCATACGCAATATTCCCGCCTACGTAACAACGAATTCTTATCATAGATATTACATTGTTATGTCTTGTACATACGTAGAATTTACTGCTCTTTATCATGGTTTGTACAGGAAATCGATACGTCCAATAGTTTTCGAGTAATTGGCCGACAAAGTGAGATTACTCCGAGTGCTTCCGAGTTTACCGCTAGCGAGGAAAAAAACCAAGGCTGTTCCCTCAACTTTTCCAACAGAAAATGCTCCCAAAGCCTTATATTCTGCAAATGAACATACGTAGAATTTACTGCTCGTTATCAAGGTTCTTACAGGAAGGCGATACGCCAAATAGTTTTCGAGTAATTGACCGACAAAGTGAGATTACTCCTCCAAGTGCTTCTGAGTTTACTGCTAGCGAGGAAAAAAAAAAAAATGTTTTCTCCCCCTTTGCCTAAAGACTATGCTCCCATTTTTTTTTTTTTTTTTTTTTTTAAGTACAGACTATAAAATCTTCCAAGGTTGTTTTTTTTATGGTTGTAACCTACTACACATGAACACTACTTTTTCCATGTTACTGCTAATGAAGCTTTACTTTGTCATATGTGTAATATGTAGGAGAAGACGGTTATTTGCCTGAAAATTATAGGGGTAATGATAACAGGTCAATATACATACCGGTATCAACAAAATTTGGAGAACTCACTTCCTCCAGGGGTGTTGATGGAGTTGTAGAACCTTCTGGGATTGGAAGATGAGGAGGTATGTAGTGTGTGTGTGTGTGTGTGTGTGTGTGTGTGTGTGTGTGTGTGTTCTTACATAATTGTTCTTACCTAATTGTATCTTTACAGGAATGAGTCAAACTCGTACTGTCCCGTGTCTTTAACCATATTTATCGTACATATCCTTAATTTTGTGAATTGTTTTGGCACACAGTATTTCATTCGGTAGTGCATTCCATTGATCAATTGCTCTGTTTGGGAAACTGAATTTCCTTACGTCTTTATCACCTCTCTTCTTATGCAGTTTTTTTGCGGTGCCCTCTTGCTGATGCTTCCCCATATGTTAAGTAATCATTTATGTCTATTTTCTCCTTCCTTGATATGCACTTATATAGCATTATCATGTCACCTCTTTTCCTTCTGTCCTGTAGTGTTGGTAGATTCAGTTTATTTAGTATTTCTTCGTAGCTTAGATCCCTTAAGCTTTGTATCCATCTTGTAGCAGCCCTTTGAACTTTTTCAATCTTGTCTATGTGTTTTTTGAGATGAGGACTCCAGACTACTGATGCGTATTCCAGGGTTGGTCTAATGAATGATGTTATTATCCTTCTTAGCATGTCTTCATTTATGTATGTGAATGCTATTCTCATATTTGCAAGCAGTGTATACATGTTCCATACTTCTCGCTGATGTGGTCAGCCGGAGATAGTCTGTTATTGATAATCCCACTTTTTTTTTTTTTTTTTTTTTTTTTTGTGTCCGACTCCGGGCATAGGCTTCACAGCCTGCTATCAAGGCCCAGCAGTCCTCCTACATACCATACACCTCTACATGTCACCACTTCGGCGCTAGGTCCTTCTCTCTTTCTGATGTGTGTAGGGCTTTATTTTCTAACGTATAATCCCAATCAGGTCTTTTTCCACTTTACCAAACTTGATTACATGACACTTGTCCACATTGAATTCCATTTGCCATGTATTACTCCATTCATGAAGTTTATTTAATTCTTCTTGTAGCTCTTTACAAGAGTCTGTGTTAGTAATTCTCCTTTGTATTTTTGCATGATCTGCAAACATATTCGGATAGCTTTCATTTCCAGTGTTACTGTCTATATCATTTATATACACTAAAAACATGATTGGTGCCAGCACTGAACCCTGTGGTACTCCACTAGTCACTTCTTTCCATGATGAGTAGTTTCCCCTTAGTACTGTTCTCATTTCCCTTTTTATGAGAAAATCTTGCATCCAACAAAACAGTTTGCCTCGAATTCCTCCTTGATGGTACAGTTTCCATAAAAGTCTTTGTTGTGGTACTGTGTCAAATGCTTAAATACCGTCCACCCATCCTTCTCTTTCTTGTATTGTGTTTGTTACTCTGTCATAGTAGCTCAACAGATTAGTAACACATGATTTTCCTTTTCTGAAACCAAACTGTCTTTCTGTTATCATACTGTGTTCTTCTAGATGATTTACCCAAGCTTTTCTTATAAGCTTTTCTAATACCTTGGTTACAACACTGGTCAGTGATACTGGTCGGTAGTTGAGTGGATTTTGTCTAATTCCTTTCTTGAATAAGGGGACAATATTTGCTTTCTTCCAAATATCAGGTAGTTTACCTTGACTCAAGGATCTCTTGAAAATTAAAAATAATGCTTTACTTAACTCCTTTGCACATTCTCGTAGTACCTAACATGAAATTTCATCAGGACCACTTGCTTTTCCTCTGTCTAATTTACTTAACTCCTCCTGTATTACTTTTTCTGATATTTGTATATCTGGTAGTATGTGTGGACATGCATGTTCCACATAGTTCCTCTCAAAATTTTTTTCTTCTGTAAAAACTAATTGGAAATTCTTATTTAGCGCTTCACAAATATCCTTCTCTTGTGTACAGGTGATTCCCTCGTCCGTAATGGATTGTATTATATCTTTTACATTGGTTTTGCTTCTGATGTAGCTGTAAAACAACTTTGGTTGATCAATACTTTTATTTATGATATCTTCCTCAAACTGTTTTTGGGCTTCCCTCCTTATTCTTGTATAATCGTTTCTTGCCTGTTTGTAATTATTACATGCCCTTTCACTATTGTGTCTCCTGTATCTATTCCACAACAAATTTCTTCTTTCTTTTGATTTTTTACATTCTGTATTGAACCATTTCTGTATTTTCTTATCTACTTCTTTGTGCTGTGGGATGTACTTCTGGACTCCTATTTCATAAAATTCACAGAATTTTTTATATACAGCATTTAAATCTTGTCCTCTAAGCTCATTTTCCCAATCAACTTCTAAGAAATACTTCTTTAGGTCTTGATAATTTCCCTTTTTATAGTTTAGGCTCTTTTTGTAACTTTTCATTGCTGTTAACTATGTCATATGCTATCCTGAAGTTGTAATTTAGTATGATCGCTTTTACCGAGTGGAGGGTGATATATTAAACTGTCAATATCATTTTCTTGCCTAGTAAATATGAGATCTAGCATTGAAGGTACATCGAGTCCTCTTTTTCTGGTGGTTTCCCTCACATGTTGCGTTAGGAAAAACTCTTGCACGAGATCCAGGAGCTTTTGGTCCCAACAGCTTTCTTGGCTAATTATATCTAGAGTATTTCAATTTATATTTGTATTAAAATCTCCAGTTAGTATAATTCTTTCCGATTTCTCTTCCATTTTTGTAGTAATGATCTTAAACTCTGAATTGTACTCTCTGCCAGGTCCTCATATTCGTCTCTTTCCCATGTGTTTGATCTGGGTGGCATGTACAAATTGGCTACAATTACTTTCCCTTCAGATGTGTTGATCTCTACTGCAGTCAGTTCTACTTGTGATGGTATATCTAGTTTTATTTCATTGACTTTTAGATTGTTCTTAGTTAATATTATAATTCCTCCTCCTTTTTTTAAGTTTATGTCTCTTCTCCATATATTGTATTCCTCTAAGTTTAGTATGTCATTGGATATCCTTGGTGTTAATTTTGTTTCAGTTAGGCATATTATTTGCAGTTCATTTTCTCTGACATAATCATTCATCTCTAGTAATTTAGATACCATTCCATCCACATTTGAGTACATCAACTTTATCATCTTGCTTATATACTTGTCATGACATGGTTCTGCTACCTTCCTCCTTTTTATTCCCTCCTGTTTGTGTACCACTTTCGTACCTGCAATCCTATGACTTTGTATAAAAATGTATTCTCCTTTTCTGATCTTCCCTCATTTTTGTTTTTGCTTCCTCCCTCTTCTCTTTCAGTAATTCCAGTTCCTCTTGCGTTAGGCATCTTTTTATCCATACATTTTTGAACTCCTCTTTTTCCATAAGATTCTTTGCATCTTTTAGTATCTCCTCCACAGTGTTTATACTCTGGAATGTCACTTTTAGAGGTCTTGTCTTGCTTTTCTCGTATTTCCCTAACCTTTTGTGTTCCTTTATGTCTTTAATACAGATTTCCTCTGATACTTCTTTCAGTAAGCTCATTACATTTGCCATCTCCTTTTTGTCTCTTGTGATCTTGTTTTTTACTTCTTCCTCTTCTATACCAGTGATTACCATAGATTTGTTGATATCTACTGAATCTCTGACTAACTTTGGGTTGTTTTGGATTATTCTTTTCACTTCCCTTTTAATGCTTTTTTCCTCCACCCTTGTCTCTAAGTATTTCTTTGCTTTCACCATTTCAACATACGTGGTTTCCACATCATTTTTGTAGCTTTGCACAGCTTCATTCGCCTGTGTTATCTTCTCCTCAGTATCACTGCTCTGGTCTATCAAACTGCTTACTTGCCTAATTGTTTCTGTATCATTTGTGAACTCTTCCATAATACACTCGTGATTGACTACTGTACTTGCCAGTTCACTCATTTTCTTCCTAAGTGTACTCAATTCCACTGTTAGTTCACTGATGGTTGTGTCTTTCTTGTTGGCCTCACTTCCTAGTTTTTCTATTTCTTCCTTTTGCAAGTGCATCTGCTTCTTTATTTCATCAATTTCATTTTTGAAAGCCATTTCCAGTTTGTGTACACGTTCAACCAGTCTATTGTGAGTCTCCACTTCTTGGTAGAAATCATCATCTTACTTTCTACCTTTATCCCTTATCTTTTCAAAATTTGCTTTACTAAAGTATGTGTCCATTTTGCAATACTAAAAGAACAGAGTACATGTACTTACATTCCCCCGGGCAGTTGTAGTCTAAACAAACCTCAGCTGACTGATCGCATTCTTTCGCCACTTGGTTCTCTTTTCTGTTTGAACAAGTCTTGTTGAAACTTCTTAGTATTTTTTTTCTTTTAATAATAAAAAATCATTTAGTCTAACCTGGTACAGAGCTTGACTCATATAAAGATACTAATTTAGGTAATGCCACAGGCCATGCTGGCTCGATATGGAGCGCTGTCAGCGCACATCTGTTCTCTTTAACTCCTTGACGTGTGTGTGTGTGTGTGTGTGTGTGTGTGTGTGTGTGTACACTGAACTAGGGAATACTTTGGTCGGCATGGAACCGTGCGAAGCAATCACCCATGCACAGTGCCACATCACAAACAGGACACATGTGACTTGTGTCCCTCCTCATCTACGCCAGGGAACACAGGGTGCACCGCTCTCTCCTCCTGTTGGGGATCCTCTCCCATCGGTGGCCCAGTGTCGTATCCAGCTGCACTCTGTCATCGAGGAAACGACACTTGGCTGGATGTCCTCCTGGTGTTCCCCGGTCCTGTTGTTCTAGAGGTGCAGCTGCAGGACCGGGCATGGCAGCGGCAGCAGGTTCTCCCAACGGACCAGGAACCGGTGAAGGTTCTCTCAGCACCTGTGCTGGTCCTGCAGGCGATGGTGGTGCTGACTCCTGTCCTGGCCCTCCTCCTGGAGATGGTGGTGTTGGTGCAGGAGCCGGTGGTGATGGCACCTGTGCTGGTACTGCAGCAGGTGCCACAGGTGCTGGATGTCCTGCTGGCCGTCGGGTTGGAAGGTAAGGGGCATGGTGGATGACGTGCCCTGATGCGGGCCACTCTGCTTCATCAAAGTAGAGGAGCTTGCCCACTATCTCCTCCATGAATTCAAGCAGACTGACTGACCCGCTTGAGCACTTCTTGTACAGGGTGAACACATTGAAAATGGCCATTTGAATGAAGTAGAAGGTGATCTTCTTGGTCCACTTCACGGTCCGCTGGTGGATGAGGTAGTATTGGACCATCTGGTCGAAGTGGTCCACCCCACCCATGTGTTGATTATAGTCATCCACCACAACGGGCTTGTCCACGGTCGTCTGGACATAGGTTGTCCTCCCGTCAGGAGCCCTGGTCTTCCTTCGAACCTGGTTCTGGATGGTGCCTGTGCTGTGGAAGGTGGAGACCATGTTAACAATGCACTTGTCCTTCCACAGCAACACCATCACGTTGTCCTTGTGCATCGCTGTCATGCCCCCCACTGGCAGGTTCGTGGTCCTGGCGATGTCCTGCAGCTGCTTTGGTGCTCCTCTTGCCAGGTGTAGGGTCCCACACACCTAGGTTCCTGCACTGATGAGGCGTCCACACAGGGATACAGGGTTACTGTATAATAGTTGTCCGTGTAAATTCTGTATCCATGATCCTTTGGTGGTTCTACGAGGCTCCACACGGTGGTCCCCAGTGTCCTCTTCTGCCCCGTATACACCTCGAAATTCCAGATGTAACCCGAGGAAGCCTCAGCCAGGATATACAGCTTGATGGAATACTTTGAGGGCTTCATCAGGATGTACACGCGGAAGCTTAGGCGCCCCTTCCACGGCAGTGAGCCCTCGTCCAGACTGAGGTGCTCCTCGGGTAAGTAGGTGTTCTGTAACTGCTGAAGGAGGTACTCCATCACCGTGCGAACCCTGATGTACCGGTCTTCATTGTTCTGGGGTATCGCAAGCGAATTGAACGCATGGAAGTGTTTCAGGTTCGCCCTGAAAAGCCTTCCATTCATCACTTGCTTAAAGAGGGGGTAGTTGAGGAGGCGGGATCTCATCCAGTAGTGCCGGATGCTCGTGAGATTCATGACCCCCATGAAAAAGTAAAGCCCCAGGAACTTGGCCATCTCCTCTTCATTGCAGATGAACCATGTGTCCAACGTAGTCCCCAGGAATGATGCGTAGCTGTTGGTCTCATGGGTGAAATACGTCAACAACTCCCTCGTGAAGAACAGCTGGAAGAACTGGAGAGGAGTTGTTGGTGGATCCACCTTCACTCCTGGGGATCCTGTGAAGCGCCCATTAGCTGGTGTGAAAGGGCCACTGCTCCATCCTTGATCCATTGCAGCAACACCTCCCGCAGTGGTTGCAGTGGGTCAGCGTACCGACACCCTTGTTCCTCTTTGGACCCCCCTTGGCTGCCCCTCATAGGTAGGCCGTAGACCACGCCGGCCTCGTCGAGGTGGTGAGGGTTCCGACGATGAGGAGGACGAGACTGTCTCCTGCTGCTGGAAAATGTCAGGGGGGATAATCGCTGTTGGAGACAGCGTCCTTGTCGACCAGGCAGGGGACGACGACACAGTCGCCTCCTGCACCAGTTGAGCCACAGACAGTGCTCACCGTGCAGGTGCCAGTGTCTTGTAACTTGGCCCAGTTTCCAGTGACATAGGCTCGGCCAAGGAGGAACTAGAGGCTTGAGGGGGAGAGACCATGATGGCTGTAGGAGCGAGAGGTCCAAATAAGGCGATGTCTGTCGTCCATGTGAAGACAATGATTGGGCCGATAGTCCTGACACTGGTGGTGGTGGTGTCTGCTCCCGTCATTCTTGCAGCACGGGCAATGCCGCCCGAGGGGAATCCTCTTGGACCTCGTCCCATTCCTCCTCACTTGGGACATCACTCAGCTCGTCCTCTACTTCGCTCTCGGTCTCCTCCTCAAACAGAACCTTTTGCCACTGGTCAGAAGACAGACCTTTCTTCTCCATCCTGGCAATCACTGATACAGAAAGTCAAGTCTGACCTTTTTAGGTTCTCTGCTGAAAAGGAAGAGATATTATTCACTGTCACGCAACACCTTCCATTGAGAGTAGCACTACACACGTCATGTTATATCTTTCTGTACAGGAAATCGCTGCACCTTTTACGAACAGTTTACATAAAGAATAACTTTTCAGTGTTTTTTCACGGTCTCATAACTGTTCACTTGCGTCCGTGGGTGTGTGCCATATATATATATATATATATATATATATATATATATATATATATATATATATATATATATATATATATATGTGTGTGTGTGTGTGTGTGTGTGTGTGTTCTTACCTAATTGTTCTTACCTAATTGTATCTTTACAGGAATGAGTCAAGCTCGTACTGTCCCGTGTCTTAAACCATATTTATCGTACATATCCTTAAATTTGTGAATTGTTTTGACACACACTATTTCATTCGATAATGCATTCCAATGATCAATTGCTCTGTTTGGGAAGCTGAATTTCCTTACGTCTTTATCACCTCTCTTCATATGCAGTTTTTTGCAATGTCCTCTTGCTGATGCTTCCCCATATGTTAAGTAGTCATTTATGTCTATTTTCTCCTTCCCTGATATGCACTTATAAACCATTATCATGTCACCTCTTTTCCTTCTCTCCTGTAATGTTGGTAGATTCAGTTTATTTACTATTTCTTCGTAGCTTAGATCCCTTAAGCTTGGTATCCATCTTGTAGCGGCCCTTTGAACTTTTTCAATCTTGTCTATGTGCTTTTTGAGATAAGGACTCCAGACTACTGATACATACTCCGGGGTTTGCCTGATGAATGATGTTATTATCCTTCTTAGCATGTCTTCATTTATGTATGTGAATGCTGTTCTCATATTTGCAAGCAGTGTATACATGTTCCGTACCTTCTCACTGATGTGGTCAGCCGGAGATAGTCTGTTATTGATAATCACACCTAGGTCCTTCTCTCTTTCTGATGTGTGTAGGGCTTTATTTTCTAACGTATAATCCCAATCAGGTCTTTTTCCACTTTACCAAACTTGATTACATGACACTTGTCCACATTGAATTCCATTTGACATGTATTACTCCATTCATGAAGTTTATTTAATTCTTCTTGTAGCTCTTTACAAGAGTCTGTGTTAGTAATTCTCCTTTGTATTTTTGCATGATCTGCAAACATATTTAGATAGCTTTCATTTCCAGTGGTACTGTCTATATCATTTATATACACTAAAAACATGATTGGTGCCAGCACTGAACCCTGTGGTACTCCACTAGTCACTTCTTTCCATGATGAGTAGTTTCCCCTTAGTACTGTTCTCATTTCCCTTTTTATGAGAAAATCTTGCATCCAACAAAACAGTTTGCCTCGAATTCCTCCTTGATGGTACAGTTTCCATAAAAGTCTTTGTTGTGGTACTGTGTCAAATGCTTAAATACCGTCCACCCATCCTTCTCTTTCTTGTATTGTGTTTGTTACTCTGTCATAGTAGCTCAACAGATTAGTAACACATGATTTTCCTTTTCTGAAACCAAACTGTCTTTCTGTTATCATACTGTGTTCTTCTAGATGATTTACCCAAGCTTTTCTTATAAGCTTTTCTAATACCTTGGTTACAACACTGGTCAGTGATACTGGTCGGTAGTTGAGTGGATTTTGTCTAATTCCTTTCTTGAATAAGGGGACAATATTTGCTTTCTTCCAAATATCAGGTAGTTTACCTTGACTCAAGGATCTCTTGAAAATTAAAAATAATGCTTTACTTAACTCCTTTGCACATTCTCGTAGTACCTAACATGAAATTTCATCAGGACCACTTGCTTTTCCTCTGTCTAATTTACTTAACTCCTCCTGTATTACTTTTTCTGATATTTGTATATCTGGTAGTATGTGTGGACATGCATGTTCCACATAGTTCCTCTCAAAATTTTTTTCTTCTGTAAAAACTAATTGGAAATTCTTATTTAGCGCTTCACAAATATCCTTCTCTTGTGTACAGGTGATTCCCTCGTCCGTAATGGATTGTATTATATCTTTTACATTGGTTTTGCTTCTGATGTAGCTGTAAAACAGCTTTGGTTGATCAATACTTTTATTTATGATATCTTCCTCAAACTGTTTTTGGGCTTCCCTCCTTATTCTTGTATAATCGTTTCTTGCCTGTTTGTAATTATTACATGCCCTTTCACTATTGTGTCTCCTGTATCTATTCCACAACAAATTTCTTCTTTCTTTTGATTTTTTACATTCTGTATTGAACCATTTCTGTATTTTCTTATCTACTTCTTTGTGCTGTGGGATGTACTTCTGGACTCCTATTTCATAAAATTCACAGAATTTTTTATATACAGCATTTAAATCTTGTCCTCTAAGCTCATTTTCCCAATCAACTTCTAAGAAATACTTCTTTAGGTCTTGATAATTTCCCTTTTTATAGTTTAGGCTCTTTTTGTAACTTTTCATTGCTGTTAACTATGTCATATGCTATCCTGAAGTTGTAATTTAGTATGATCGCTTTTACCGAGTGGAGGGTGATATATTAAACTGTCAATATCATTTTCTTGCCTAGTAAATATGAGATCTAGCATTGAAGGTACATCGAGTCCTCTTTTTCTGGTGGTTTCCCTCACATTTTGCTTTAGGAAAAACTCTTGCACGAGATCCAGGAGCTTTTGGTCCCAACAGCTTTCTTGGCTAATTATATCTAGAGTATTTCAATTTATATTTGTATTAAAATCTCCAGTTAGTATAATTCTTTCCGATTTCTCTTCCATTTTTGTAGTAATGATCTTAAACTCTGAATTGTACTCTCTGCCAGGTCCTCATATTCGTCTCTTTCCCATGTGTTTGATCTGGGTGGCATGTACAAATTGGCTACAATTACTTTTCCTTCAGATGTGTTGATCTCTACTGCAGTCAGTTCTACTTGTGATGGTACATCTAGTTTTATTTCACTGACTTTTAGATTGTTCTTAGTTAATATTATAATTCCTCCTCCTTTTTTTAAATTTATGTCTCTTCTCCATATATTGTATTCCTCTAAGTTTAGTATGTCATTGGATATCCTTGGTGTTAATTTTGTTTCAGTTAGGCATATTATTTGCAGTTCATTTTCTCTGACATAATCATTCATCTCTAGTAATTTAGATACCATTCCATCCACATTTGAGTACATCAACTTTATCATCTTGCTTATATACTTGTCATGACATGGTTCTACTACCTTCCTCCTTTTTATTCCCTCCTGTTTGTGTACCACTTTCGTACCTGCAATCCTATGACTTTGTATAAAAATGTATTCTCCTTTTCTGATCTTCCCTCATTTTTGTTTTTGCTTCCTCCCTCTTCTCTTTCAGTAATTCCAGTTCCTCTTGCGTTAGGCATCTTTTTATCCATACATTTTTGAACTCCTCTTTTTCCATAAGATTCTTTGCATCTTTTAGTATCTCCTCCACAGTGTTTATACTCTGGAATGTCACCTTTAGAGGTCTTGTCTTGCTTTTCTCGTATTTCTCTAACCTTTTGTGTTCTATGTCTTTAATACAGATTTCCTCTGATACTTCTTTCAGTAAGCTCATTACATTTGCCATCTCCTTTTTGTCTCTTGTGATCTTGTTTTTTACTTCTTCCTCTTCTATACCAGTGATTACCATAGATTTGTTGATATCTACTGAATCTCTGACTAACTTTGGGTTGTTTTGGATTATTCTTTTCACTTCCCTTTTAATGCTTTTTTCCTCCACCCTTGTTTCTAAGTATTTCTTTGCTTTCACCATTTCAACATACTTGGTTTCCACATCATTTTTGTAGCTTTGCACAGCTTCATTCGCCTGTGTTATCTTCTCCTCAATATCACTGCTCTGGTCTATCAGACTGCTTACTTGCCTAATTGTTTCTGTATCATTTGTGAACTCTTCCATAATACACTCGTGATTGACTACTGTACTTGCCAGTTCACTCATTTTCTTCCTAAGTGTACTCAATTCCACTGTTAGTTCACAGATGGTTGTGTCTTTCTTGTTGGCCTCACTTCCTAGTTTTTCTATTTCTTCCTTTTGCAAGTGCATCTGCTTCTTTATTTCATCAATTTCATTTTTGAAAGCCATTTCCAGTTTGTGTACACGTTCAACCAGTCTATTGTGAGTCTCCACTTCTTGGTAGAAATCATCATCTTACTTTCTACCTTTATCCCTTATCTTTTCAAAATTTGCTTTACTAAAGTATGTGTCCATTTTGCAATACTAAAAGAACAGAGTACATGTACTTACATTCCCCCGGGCAGTTGTAGTCTAAACAAACCTCAGCTGACTGATCGCATTCTTTCGCCACTCGGTTCTCTTTTCTGTTTGAACAAGTCTTGTTAAAACTTCTTAGTATTTTTTTTTTTTTAATAATAAAAAATCATTTAGTCTAACTTGGTACAGAGCTTGACTCATATAAAGATACTAATTTAGGTAATGCCACTGGCCATGCTGGCTCGATATGGAGCGCTGTCAACGCACATCTGTTCTCTTTGACTCCTTGACGTGTGTGTGTGTGTGTGTGTGTGTGTGTGTGTGTGTGTGTGTACACTGAACTAGGGAATACTTTGGTCGGCATGGAACCGTGCGAAGCAATCACCCATGCACAGTGCCACATCACAAACAGGACACATGTGACTTGTGTCCCTCCTCATCTTCGCCAGGGAACACAGGGTGCACCGCTCTGTCCTCCTGTTGGGGATCCTCTCCCGTCGGTGGCCCAGTGTCGTATCCAGCTGCACTCTGTCATCGAGGAAACGACACTTGGCTGGATGTCCTCCTGGTGTTCCCCGGTCCTGTTGTTCTAGAGGTGCAGCTGCAGGACCGGGCATGGCAGCGGCAGCAGGTTCTCCCAACGGACCAGGAACCGGTGAAGGTTCTCTCAACACCTGTGCTGGTCCTGCAGGCGATGGTGGTGCTGACTCCTGTCCTGGCCCTCCTCCTGGAGATGGTGGTGTTGGTGCAGGAGCCGGTGGTGATGGCACCTGTGCTGGTACTGCAGCAGGTGCCACAGGTGCTGGATGTCCTGCTGGCCGTCGGGTTGGAAGGTCAGGGACATGGTGGATGACGTGCCCTGATGCGGGCCACTCTGCTTCATCAAAGTAGAGGAGCTTGTCCACTATCTCCTCCATGAATTCAAGCAGACTGACTAACCCGCTTGAGCACTTCTTGTACAGGGTGAACACATTGAAAATGGCCATTTGAATGAAGTAGAAGGTGATCTTCTTGGTCCACTTCACGGTCCGCCGGTGGATGAGGTAGTATTGGACCATCTGGTCGAAGTGGTCCACCCCACCCATGTGTTGATTATAGTCATCCACCACAACGGGCTTGTCCACGGTCGTCTGGACATAGGTTGTCCTCCCGTCAGGAGCCCTGGTCTTCCTTCGAACCTGGTTCTGGATGGTGCCTGTGCTGTGGAAGATGTAGACCATGTTAACAATGCACTTGTCCTTCCACAGCAACACCATCACGTTGTCCTTGTGCATCGCTGTCATGCCCCCCACTGGCAGGTTCGTGGTCCTGGCGATGTCCTGCAGCTGCTTTGGTGCTCCTCTTGCCAGGTGTAGGGTCCCACACACGTAGGTTCCTGCACTGAAGAGGCGTTCGCACAGGGATACAGAGTTACTGTATAATAGTTGTCTGTGTAAATTCTGTATCCATGATCCTTTGGTGGTTCTACGAGGCTCCACACGGTGGTCCCCAGTGTCCTCTTCTGCCCCGTATACACCTCGAAATTCCAGATGTAACCCGAGGAAGCCTCAGCCAGGATATACAGCTTGATGGAATACTTTGAGGGCTTCATCAGGTTGTACACGCAGAAGCTTAGGCGCCCCTTCCACGGCAGTGAGCCCTCGTCCAGACTGAGGTGCTCCTCGGG
This sequence comes from Coenobita brevimanus, assembly GCF_032717465.1. Taxonomy (NCBI): domain Eukaryota; kingdom Metazoa; phylum Arthropoda; class Malacostraca; order Decapoda; family Coenobitidae; genus Coenobita; species Coenobita brevimanus. Next base: position 27,658,717 of record NC_136997.1, read on the forward strand.
TAAGTAGGTGTTCTGTAACTGCTGAAGGAGGTACTCCATCACCGTGCGAACCCTGATGAACCGGTCTTCATTGTCCTGGGGTATCGCAAGCGAATTGAACGCATGGAAGTGTTTCAGGTTCGCCCTGAAAAGCCTTCCATTCATCACTTGCTTAAAGAGGAGGTAGTTGAGGAGGCGGGATCTCATCCAGTAGTGCCGGATGCTCGTGAGATTCATGACCCCCATGAAAAAGTAAAGCCCCAGGAACTTGGCCATCTCCTCTTCATTGCAGATGAACCATGTGTCTAAAGTAGTCCCCAGGAATGATGCGTAGCTGTTGGTCTCATGGGTGAAATACTTCAACAACTCCCTCGTGAAGAACAGCTGGAAGAACTGGAGAGGAGTTGTTGGTGGATCCACCTTCATTCCTGGGGATCCTGTGAAGGGCCCATTAGCTGGTGTGAAAGGGCCACTGCTCCATCCTTGATCCATTGCAGCAACACCTCCCGCAGTGGTTGCAGTGGGTCAGCGTACCGACACCCTTGTTCCTCTTTGGACCCCCCTTGGCTGCCCCTCATAGCCAGGCCGTAGACCACGCCGGCCTCGTTGAGGTGGTGAGGGTTCCGACGATGAGGAGGACGAGACTGTCTCCTGCTGCTGGAAAATGTCAGGGGGGATAATCGCTGTTGGAGACAGCGTCCTTGTCGACCAGGCAGGGGATGACGACACAGTCGCCTCCTGCACCAGTTGAGCCACAGACAGTGCTCACCGTGCAGGTGCCAGTGTCTTGTAACTTGGCCCAGTTTCCAGTGACATAGGCTCGGCCAAGGAGGAACTAGAGGCTTGAGGGGGAGAGACCATGATGGCTGTAGGAGCGAGAGGTCCAAGGAAAGGCGATGTCTGTCGTCCATGTGAAGACAATGATTGGGCCGATAGTCCTGACACTGGTGGTGGTGGTGTCTGCTCCCGTCATTCTTGTAGCACGGGCAATGCCGCCCGAGGGGAATCCTCTTGGACCTCGTCCCATTCCTCCTCACTTGGGACATCACTCAGCTCGTCCTCTACTTCGCTCTCGGTCTCCTCCTCAAACAGAACCTTTTGCCACTGGTCAGAAGACAGACCTTTCTTCTCCATCCTGGCAATCACTGATACAGAAAGTCAAGTCTGACCTTTTTAGGTTCTCTGCTGAAAAGGAAGAGATATTATTCACTGTCACGCAACACCTTCCATTGAGAGTAGCACTACACACGTCATGTTATATCTTTCTGTACAGGAAATCGCTGCACCTTTTACGAACAGTTCACATAAAGGATAACTTTTCAGTGTTTTTTCACGGTCTCATAACTGTTCACTGGCGTCCGTGGGTGTGTGCCATATATATATATATATATATATATATATATATATATATATATATATATATGTGTGTGTGTGTGTGTGTGTGTGTGTGTGTGTGTGTGTGTGTGTGTGTGTGTGTGTGTGTGTGTGTGTGTGTTCTTACCTAATTGTATCTTTACAGGAATGAGTCAAGCTCGTACTGTCCCGTGTCTTAAACCATATTTATCGTACATATCCTTAAATTTGTGAATTGTTTTGACACACACTATTTCATTCGATAATGCATTCCAATGATCAATTGCTCTGTTTGGGAAGCTGAATTTCCTTACGTCTTTATCACCTCTCTTCTTATGCAGTTTTTTGCAATGTCCTCTTGCTGATGCTTCCCCATATGTTAAGTAGTCATTTATGTCTATTTTCTCCTTCCCTGATATGCACTTATATACCATTATCATGTCACCTCTTTTCCTTCTCTCCTGTAGTGTTGGTAGATTCAGTTTATTTACTATTTCTTCGTAGCTTAGATCCCTTAAGCTTGGTATCCATCTTGTAGCGGCCCTTTGAACTTTTTCAATCTTGTCTATGTGCTTTTTGAGATAAGGACTCCAGACTACTGATACATACTACGGGGTTGGCCTGATGAATGATGTTATTATCCTTCTTAGCATGTCTTCATTTATGTATGTGAATGCTGTTTTCATATTTGCAAGCAGTGTATACATGTTCCGTACCTTCTCACTGATGTGGTCAGCCGGAGATAGTCTGTTATTGATAATCACACCTAGGTCCTTCTCTCTTTCTGATGTGTGTAGGGCTTTATTTTCTAACGTATAATCCCAATCAGGTCTTTTTCCACTTTACCAAACTTGATTACATGACACTTGTCCACATTGAATTCCATTTGCCATGTATTACTCCATTCATGAAGTTTATTTTATTCTTCTTGTAGCTCTTTACAAGAGTCTGTGTTAGTAATTATCCTTTGTATTTTTGCATCATCTGCAAACATATTTAGATAGCTTTCATTTCCAGTGTTACTGTCTATGTCATTTATATACACTAAAAACATGATTGGTGCCAGCACTGAACCCTGTGGTACTCCACTAGTCACTTCTTTCCATGATGAGTAGTTTCCCCTTAGTACTGTTCTCATTTCCCTTTTTATGAGAAAATCTTGCATCCAACAAAACAGTTTGCCTCGAATTCCTCCTTGATGGTACAGTTTCCATAAAAGTCTTTGTTGTGGTACTGTGTCAAACGCTTAAATACCGTCCACCCATCCTTCTCTTTCTTGTATTGTGTTTGTTACTCTGTCATAGTAGCTCAACAGATTAGTAACACATGATTTTCCTTTTCTGAAACCAAACTGTCTTTCTGTTATCATACTGTGTTCTTCTAGATGATTTACCCAAGCTTTTCTTATAAGCTTTTCTAATACCTTGGTTACAACACTGGTCAGTGATACTGGTCGGTAGTTGAGTGGATTTTGTCTAATTCCTTTCTTGAATAAGGGGACAATATTTGCTTTCTTCCAAATATCAGGTAGTTTACCTTGACTCAAGGATCTCTTGAAAATTAAAAATAATGCTTTACTTAACTCCTTTGCACATTCTCGTAGTACCTAACATGAAATTTCATCAGGACCACTTGCTTTTCCTCTGTCTAATTTACTTAACTCCTCCTGTACTACTTTTTCTGATATTTATATATCTGGTAGTATGTGTGGACATGCATGTTCCACATAGTTCCTCTCAAAATTTTTTCTTCTGTAAAAACTAATTGGAAATTCTTATTTAGCGCTTCACAAATATCCTTCTCTTGTGTATAGGTGATTCCCTCGTCCATAATGGATTGTATTATATTTTACATTGGTTTTGCTTCTGATGTAGCTGTAAAACAGCTTTGGTTGATCAATACTTTTATTTATGATATCTTCCTCAAACTGTTTTTGGGCTTCCCTCCTTATTCTTGTGTAATCGTTTCTTGCCTGTTTGTAATTATTACATGCCCTTTCACTATTGTGTCTCCTGTATCTATTCCACAACAAATTTCTTCTTTCTTTTGATTTTTTACATTCTGTATTGAACCATTTCTGTATTTTCTTATCTGCTTTTTTGTGCTGTGGGATGTATTTCTGGACTCCTATTTCATAAAATTCACAGAATTTTCTTTATACAGCATTTAAATCTTGTCCTCTCAGCTCATTTTCCCAATCAACTTCTAAGAAATACTTCTTTAGGTCTTGATAATTTCCCTTTTTATAGTTTAGGCTCTTTTTGTAACTTTCATTGCTGTTAACTATGTCATAAGCTATCCTGAAGTTGCAATTTAGTACTGCATGATCGCTTTTGCCGAATGGTGGGTGATATATTAAATTGTTAATATCATTTTCTTGCCTAGTAAATATGAGATCTAGCATTGAAGGTACATCGAGTCCTCTTTTTCTGGTGGTTTCCCTCACATGTTGCGTTAGGAAAAATTCTTGCACGAGATCCAGGAGATTATGGTCCCAACAGCTTTCTTGGCTAATTATATCTAGAGTATTCCAATTTATGTTTGTATTAAAATCTCCAGTTAGTATAATTGTTTCCGATTTCTCTTCCATTTTATGTAGTAATGCTCTTAAACTCTGAATTGTACTCTCCGCCAGGTCCTCATATTCGTCTCTTTCCCATTCGTTTGATATGGGTGACATGTACATATTGGCTACAATTACTTTCTCTTCAGATGTGTTGATCTCTACTGCAATCAGTTCTACTTGTGATGGTATTTCTAGTTTTATTTCATTGACTTTTAGATTTTTCTTAGTTAATATTATAATTCCTCCTCCTTTTTTTTTTTTTTTTTTTATTTCTGTCACTTCTCCATATATTATATTCCTCTAAGTTTAGTATGTCATTTGATATCCTTGGTGTTAATTTTGTTTCAGTTAGGCATATTATATGTGGTTCATTTTCTCTGATATAATCATTCATCTCTAATAATTTAGATACCATTCCATACACAATTGAGTACATCAACTTAATCATCTTGTTTATATACTTGTCATGACATGGTTCTACTACCTTCCTCCTTTTTATTCCCTCCTGTTTGTGTACCACTTTCGTACCTGCAATCCTATGGCTTTGTATAAAAATGTATTCTCCTTTTCTGATCTTCCCTCATTTTTGTTTTTGCTTCCTCCCTCTTCTCTTTCAGTAATTCCAGTTCCTCTTGTGTTAGGCATCTTTTTATCCATACATTTTTGAACTCCTCTTTTTCTACAAGATTCTTTGCATTTTTTAGAATCTCCTCCACAGTGTTTACACTCTGGAAAGTCACCTTTAGAGGTCTTGTCTTGCTTTTCTCGTATTTCCCTAACCTTTTGTGTTCCTCTATGTCTTTACTACAGATTTCCTCTGTTACTTCTTTCAGTAAGCTCATTACATTTGCCATCTCCTTTTTGTCTCTTTGATCTTGTTTTTTACTTCTTCCTCTTCTATACCAGTGATTACTATAGATTTGTTGATATCTACTGAATCTCTGACTAACTTCTGGTTGTTTTGGATTATTCTTTTCACTTTCTGTTTAATGCTTTTTTCTTCCACCCTTGTTTCTAAGTCTTTCTTTACTTTCACCATTTCAACATACGTGGTTTCCACATCATTTTTGTAGCTTTGCACAACTTCATTCACCTGTGTTATCGTCTCCTCAATATCACTGCTCTGGTCTATCAGACTGCTTACTTGCCTAATTGTCTCCGTATCATTTTTGAACTCTTCCATAATACTCTCATGATTGACTACTGTACTTGCCATTTCACTCATTTTCTTCCTAAATGTACTCAATTCCACTGTTAGTTCACTGATGGTTGTGTCTTTCTTGTTGACCTCCCTTCCTAGTTTTTCTATTTCTTCCTTTTGCAAGTGCATCTGCTTCTTTATTTCATCAATTTCATTTTTGAAAGTCATCTCTAGTTTGTGTACACGTTCAACCAGTCTATTGTGAGTCTCTATTTCAACCAGTTCTTGGAAGAAATCATCATCTTGCTTTCTACGTTTATCCCTTTTCTTTTCCAAATTTTCTTTACTAGAGTATGTGTCCATTTTGCAATACTAAAAGTACGGAGTACTTATATTCCCTGGGGCCTTTGTAGTCTAAACAAACATCAGCTGACTGAACGCATTCTTTCACCACTCGGTTCTCTTTTCTGTTCAAACAAGTCTTGTTTAAAACTTTTTATTTTTTTTAATAATAAAAAACCATTTAGTCTAACCTGGTACAGAGCTTGACTCATATAAAGATACTAATTTAAGTAATGCCACTGGCCGTGCTGGCTCGGTGGAGCGCTGTCGGAGAACGTCTTCACTGCTTGCTGTCTCCCGTGTGTGTGTGTGTGTGTGTGTGTGTAATTTTTATATTTTTTATTTTTCAGCCCTCTTTCCCCAAACTATCAAGACACATATATCCCTCACAATATCTGAAGGTTCCCCCCACACATGATATACTCCCTCATACTCCCTCACACATATATATATATATATATATATATATATATATATATATATATATATATATATATATATATATATATATATATATATATATATATATATATATATATATATATATATATATATATATATATATATATATATATATATATATATATATATATATATATATATATATATATATATATACAGACACATTTTCCCCTCCTTCCCGAAACGTTCCCCCAACACATAATACAATATTTCCCATGAACACTCATGGCACATATCACAAACATTTTAGATAAGCATCATAAATTTCAACAATTGTTTTTGAAAGGTACACTACCTGTCCACTGACGTCCGTGGTTGCCCGGCGTTGCAAAGTACAGTACCTGTTCAATGACGTCCCTCGTTCCTTGTCATCATTACCTTTCATGGCACACCTGCCGCTAAAGTACCGCTCACCTACGCCATGCACCTAAACGAATACTCGCGGCATAGTTCACGTATATTTTACATAAAGTATAATTTATCACTAAATGTCTGACAAAGGTACAGTACCTGTTCAATTACATCCCTCGTTCCTTGCCATCGTTACCTTTCACAGCACACCTGCCACTAAGGTACCGCTCACCTACGCTACGCAGTCATAATTTATGCTGTCATGAGGATACGTGGCACATTTCACTTACACTTGACACAATATCATACACAAATGCATGACTACCACAATGATTCCACCCTAACTTCCGCAATTACTCCCTTCCTTACTACGATTCAACGTGACTGTGATGCACCATCCTTCGCCGGGAAAGTACGAAGCAACTTTATTGTATTGGCACACACCACACTCCTTCACGAACACCCGCAGCATCTTAGACGTATATTTCACACAATTCCATATGCATTTTCACTATCAGAATCACAATAATTCCATCCCTAAACACCTGTAATTCTCCCTTCCTGACTATAAAAACTATACGTGATGCCTGTCCCATTCCACACTATGGTTCATGGCGTCCACAGTGCTAACTAGTTCCATAATTTCACCAAGCCAGCCACAATATCTTCCACACAAAAAACAGTTTAGGCATTGGCTTCATTACGTACGTATTTGTATTCACGCCATAGGGCCTTGAGGAGGGCGAGAGGCGAAACCCCGCAACAGTGAACACGCATATCGGCTGTAAGTCTAACGCTTGATAATGGACACAATTCCTTTTCGTGACATATATCTATGTTCCATTGACAATATCACATACAAATATGCTCACAAATATTGCATTATCACACTGACTCCACTGGGGCTTCCGCTCAGGCAGAAGGAGAATTAGTAGGAGTTTAAAGGGACAGTACAAGCGACGCAGCCTTACCACCTGGCTGCTTGGAAGAGACTGAGGTTTCTCGGTACATGCTAGGACCCGTGAGGCAACTCAGTGTTGCCAATGCCTTACCACTGGAAAGCACTACAATCACTACGACGCACCAAAATTTTATGTAAATCTGCCAGAAACTTAATTTTTGGCGAATTTTTTGGTGCTTATAAACACGATTCGCGTGACTGAACCAATTTAGAACAATCCCCATGACGTGCAAATCACGTGACTGACACTGAGGGGGTTAAATTAAAATACATAATTTAACAAACACATAAATAAAACATTACAGAGAAAGAGCCTAAACATTAATATATAACTTACGAAATAACTATGCTCACAAACAGCAGGCTAACTGGCAACTATCACTCATACCGGAACTTTCGTAAACATCATGAATCAGTCAGAAACTTTGAGCCTACCTAACTACCAAATCCCGCTTCTTAGCACTACCCCCTCCCTAGTTCTTTGTTGTCCCGACAAAACAACACAATGTATATAAACATAAACCTTGATCCAAATGAAACATCCAAAATAATCCTTCAGGTTATCAGGTCTTCTTCTATGCTGATTCTGACAACGTCCTTGCCCCTCCACAGTCCACCCCTCCAGGAAGGTCCTCTTCCTGATTCACTTCTTCTCTTGGAAAACTGTCACCATCCTCTTGCAGTTCAGTTCCTTGGTCCTCCTCAACATCCTCGGTCGTGGGAGAGCAAAATTCCTAGGAGATGTCCCAGCTGTAGTGTCCTGGCCCATGGTACTGCCACAAACGATTCACGTGCACCGCCTTTGGGTGAGAATTCCTGCCTCCCTGAATCTGTTACGTTACATCTGATAGGCAGTCCAACACAGTGTAAGGCCCATCTCATGGGCTCAGCAGCTTCAGTGACTATCCCTTCTCTTGCTGACGATTTTATAACCAAACTTGGTCACAATCTTTGAAGCTCACCTCAGTTGCTTTGGCATCGTACTTGCACTTCATAACCTCTCCTGAAAACTTAAGGGCTCCTCACACTTGATGACGTACCTCGGCCAGCCTTTCCTGAAGATACTTCGCATAGCTAGAGGTGTCTGTAGGCAGCTCTTCAACAAGTGGTCTTCCCATTAACAAGTCAACAGGTAAGTGTAACTTATGGCCCAACATCAGTTTTGCAGGGGTGTAGCTGGTAGACTTATGGGATGCAGACTGATATGCCATCAACAATGCAGGTAATTTCTGGTCCCATTCTGTCTGTCCCTCTGTGCAGTACTTGGCCAGTTCTTGTCCTATGGTCCAACGTCATTTCTCCACCATTCCCTCTGACTGTGGCCTTAAAGGGGTGGTCCTGGTCTTCTTGATCTCCTATAACTTGCAGCACTCACGGAACACAGCAGACTCGAAGTTTTACCCTGGTCTGAATGTAGCTCTTGTGGCATCTCAAAACGATAGAAAAACTGGTAAACCAACTACTGAGCAACAGTAGCAGCCTCTTGATTCGAGAGGTTTCTGGCCACTTTGTGAAGTAGTCCATGGCGACATGTATACTCGGTTTCTTCTTTCAGTGAGTGGCAAAGGTCCAGCAATGTCAATCATGACTCTTTCCATTGGTGCACCCACTTGGTACAGCTGAAGAAAGGTGCAACCATGTTTCTTTTGTATCTTCTTGGCACAACACACTTCGCAGGACCAACACCACTCTTCAAAATCTTGACATATGCCAATCCAGTAGAACCTCTGTCACAGCCTGCTTAGTTTTCTTCACTGTCTGGAGCCCACTAGTGATCTACTTATCGGGCTCATCGAAGATCTCGGACCTCATCTTCGGAACCATCAGTTGCCAATACTTGCTGAGGCCATTGGGTGTCTCCCACTGACGCTCCAGTAGTCCGTTGTTCAAACGAAGAAGGTCCCACTGACTCCAGTAGCTCTTGGTCACAGGGCTTAACCTGGAAACTTCTTCCCAAGATGGTCGCATTGTACTCTGCTGAATTGTACTCTAGCACCAGTTGTAAATTTACATCGTCCATCTGGATCCTCTTCAGGTCTTCACAACAGCATGGTGGCATCTCTTGCTAGAATTCCTATTCTTACTGCTCTGCTTGATGTCTGTTCATCCATTCTCTCGCACACTATTCATCAAGGTTCTCTTGCATATCCTCAGTGGTGAGGCTTCTTGGGAAAAACTGGCTGGTTGTTGCCTCTTGTCACCAGCCTTCACTAATTCACTCTCATCCTTCTCATTTGGACACTCATAGCAGAAGTATCCCATTTCATAACATGTCCAACATCTGTCTGTTGTAATCAGGTATTTCCTTGCTCTGTTCCGTTCTTGTTCCTTCTTCCATTTGTAACAATCTGCCTTGTGTACCAGCTTCCTGCAGAACCAGCAACCTCCTCAGATCTTCTCTTGTTCTCTCTTCCACTTGTTCCAGTCCACTTTCTGATGTCCTGGCTTCTCACAATACCAGCAACTTCCTTATGAGTTTTCTGCTTCATGTACCTGTGCCTTTCTTGCCTTGAATCCCACAATACGACCAGCCAGAAAAGTGGACGTACTGGACCTGATATAGGACTCAAATTCTAGAGCCCTGGCTAGTGCTTCCTGCATGCTTCTGGATTGTGCCTGCTTCATTTGCACTTTCAACTCTACACCATCAAGAGCATCAATAAACTGGTCCCTCAGTAGAACAGCCAACAGATTAGGTGCTGCTCCAGGGTATGCCTTGTATGCCATACTCTCCAGGTCCTGAGCAAGCTGCTGTAGGGACTCGCCTCGAGCCCATACACGGCTCTGGAATCTTGCTCTGTAAACCTCAGTCTGGTATATGGTCCCATATCTGCACTCCAGCACTTTTACTAAGGACTGATAACTGTTCCTCGCCTTTCCTGACATTGCCATTGCAGCATGCTTCAGGCTAGTATCAAGCTGTACAGTTCTTCACCTATCATCCCAACCATTCTGACCAGCAAGTAACTCAAACTGCGCACAACAAGCTTCCCAAGATACTACACCATCAAATTTCTGAGGTTTCTTTTTAATTGGACCTCCATTATGGCCATGCACTTCACTGGAAGGGCCTGAAAACTGAGGCATCATTATTATGGCCTGGACTTAAATCTCAGCCCTGTAATGCTACCTTTAGATGCTTGGGATCCATCAAGAGTCACCATATGCTGTCCATATGCTCCCTGCACACTAACCTGAAGCTCAGCAGTGCAATATTTGTCTACAGCCTCAATTCTCTCACTGATTACCTTCACATGGTTGACTACATGCTTCAGCTAGTTTTCTACATGCTTTCTGTACTCCGTCATCATTCCCTTACTAATCTTCAGCTGGTCATCTACATGCTTCAGCTGGTCATCTAGAAGGTGTCTGAACTCCATCTCGTTATTGCTCACACTTCTGCTACTGTAGCTCAGCGTATTCTTCCTCCTTCAGTCGTTCCTACTCTTCCTTCATTTCCACCATGAAAGCAACTATCTGTCCTTGCATCCTCACATGTAATTCCCTCTGTTGATCCTGTAATGTCTCTTGAAGTTGTTCATATCGTACTTTTTGTTCGTCACATTGTGCCTATAGTTGTTCACTCTGTGCTTGGAACTGTTCTTTGATCTCTTCATTTTGTGCCTGTAATTGTCACTTGAGTTATTTCTGTCCTTCATTCTGTGCCTGTAGTCCCTCATTCTGTGCTTGTATGTGTACACTTTGTGCTTATAATTGTTCTTTGAGCTCTATATTTTGTGCCTGTAATTGTCCTTTAAGCAGTTTCTGTCCTTCATTCAGTCCTTCCAATAGCTTCATGATTGATGCCACACATGCCTTTTCTTGTCTAGCTTGGCCTCTAGTCCGTACACCTTCTGCTTCCATGTCAAAGGTTAGACTCACTGCAGCACTTAAATTGTCCACACTCTTGACACCAGTGTTACATCCCCCTCCCACACTGCCACAGGCTCCAACGACAGTACAGAAAGGAGTTGCCCAGTGAGTTGTTCTTCCTCTGGTCAGCCTATAGGTGTACAGTACACAGGATCAGCTCAGATGTTGTAAATAAACACTGGCTTCTTAAGTTGACTCCTTATTTTCCAAATAATTACACTTAATGCTTTCCAACTTTGCTTCACTATTCTCAAAAGGACTGGACCTATACAAACTTTACTTCCTGCAGTTACATTTAACCCTCTCGCCCATGTGTAAGTTTTACAGTATAAGCTTTGCCGACACACGATTTTACTCCACTCCCCTCCCTGCCAGCCCGTGCTGCTGAAAACACGCATTCTCGCCTTATTTTCGTCACCCAAACCTCTATATATTGCCATGAAACCAAGGTATCTTATTTGTCAATGTTTGTTCTAGCTAATACGTGAAAAAAATGCAGAAAAATACGAATAAAAGTACACAAGGCCACGGTGAATAGACATTTCTGAACATCAATTTCACTTCCCAACTTCTTAGTTCAAATGCTTTCCATCATACAGAAAAATGTTAATACAAGTTTTGATAGAGAATTTCATCAGCTTTGTAATGGGGAAGATCGGTTATGATACGATATGTAGTTTTCGAAAAAAAATAGCCAAAAACTGAAAGCCATAAAATATATATATATATATATATATATATATATATATATATATATATATATATATATATATATATATATATATATATATATATATGATTTTTGTGCAAGGAGCTTTTCCACAAAAGTTTTCTTGCACACGTTATGTTTTTAGTTTATACCTTTGTGTAGAATTTCATGAGCTTTCTCATGGTCCCTGCTGATTTTTGATAGGCCTCATAGTTTCCGAGTAAATTGCAAAAAACTACTGTGTACTCATGGCCGTGCTGCACTTTCATCATGTGCGCACCATAACCTTTATATTCCCACCTACATAACAATTACTTTTCATCCGAGATAGTGAAATGATAACAGCAGAAAACGACAGGACACCCCCAGGAGGCAACACCAGAGGGGTAGATGCAGCATACGGTGTCTGTACCATTTGGGCACAAGTCCTGGGTAGCCGAACGCCCCTACTCCCCAGAACCTACCTGACCCGTACACCTTAGCCTGGGCGCACCATCTTCTCGCCAGCCCAGCCAGCATCAGGATTGGGATGGAACTGAATTCCACACTCCTTGCAGCCCCATGGAGACGGTCTCAAGCCGTTTCGCTACCGAGATGGCCTCAAGCCGCTCCACACTGAAGACGGCCTCAAGCCGCCCCACATATGAGATGGCCTCCAGCCGCTCCACATACGAGATGGCCTCAAGCCACTCCACTGACAAGACAGCCTCAAGCCGCTCCTTCACTAACAAGACGGCCTTAAGCCACTTGACTATTGAGACGGCCTCAAGCTGCTCTACAAGAACTACCCGCAGATTTGGTAGTGGTCCTGAGGACAAGTCACCGGCGACGGCTTCCAGAAGCGCCCGCTGATGAGAGATGGCCTCTAGTCACTGTACACCTGCACTCGTCCTCCCACCTGCCATAGTACCAACCTCCAGCCAGGGAGTCCACCACTGACAGCATGGTGGCAGAGCCCTATAGCATCATCGGGGCTAGTCCCCCTGCTGCCGGCCCCTGAGGAGGACATGCCCCTGATGGACCCCTCCCTGGAACGATGCCGCAGCCCTCTCCTGACGGCGAAGCACCCTAGAGCGGACTGCAGCCCCAGGGTCCCCGACAGCGCCCCCGGCTCTCCGGACCAAGAACCACCCCACTTCCGGCTGAGGCGATGTGGATCCTCAACCCAGTGGCTCAGAAGGTGTCTGGAGGAGTTGTTTGGCCCCTACCCAGACCTCGGTCCCAAGACCCAGCATCTGGGGCCTTTCATCACGCCCACGAGGGATGACCTCAACCTGCCCGGACTGTAAAGTGATTCAGGTGTGTAACAGTACGAGGATACATAGTGAAAGTCCCAACAGTGAAATCATTAAGTGACTGTGATCAGACAGTGACTTAAAGTGTAGTGTGATAGACGTAAGGCTCCTGTACCAGAAGTAGTGATATTCAACAAACTCCGCTCCCCCTTGCACTCGTGCCAACCAAGATTCCCCTCCCCACTCCTCTGTGTGCTCCCTGCAACAAAGTCAACTCATTGCTCTCCCCCCCCCCAGTGATCATCACGAGGTTGGACATATGGACCCTCATGTAAACCAATGCCAGTGTTCCTAAACTGTAACACCTTATACTGTGAACCGTACTGTGAACTATAACATCTTATTCTGTGAACTGCACTGAGAACTGTAACACCCTATGCTGTGGACTGCACTGTGAACTGTAACACCCTATGCTGTGGACTGCACTGTGAACTGTAACGCCCTCTACTGTGAATCATACTGTGAACTGTAACACCCTATACTGTGAATTGCACTGTGAATTGTACTACACTGAATCGTGAACTGTGTCTATCAAGTATCCTGCGAGATACACTCACCCTTTTCAGCAGCCCCAGAATTGATGAGTCAATAATATTGTGAGAAATCCTATTGCCCTTGTAGACCCTTAGTGAATATACGTGAAACATGTTGCCTTGAGTTTTTATGCCTTGTTCCTCCTTTATTTGTAGTATTGCCCCGGTGCTGAAAAGAACCCAGTACTATGCCAGGCGTTATTAGGACGGGAAGCCATCTTAAAAACACCTAGCATAGCACTGGTGGACAGTGGTGGTTCTTGACCCGGGTTGAGTTGGACTAAAGGAGGAACAATAACAGCAAAAATACCAAAATGGTGACCAAACCACACGTTCAGCTACCCAAATTTGAGTACGAGCAATACGATATACAGACATATTGGTCGATCATCAAGCTGCTGCTCGGTATCTGGTTTGAGGATGATAGACAAAAAATTGCTATAACATTACCACTGCTGTGAAAGGCAGATTGCCCCTAACCCGTCACGGCCCGAGGTTTTCCGCACCTCCGACATGCCCCAGTCCCGAGCCTTTTTGGAAAAATTTTTTTTTGGCTAAAACTTCTGCTTTGGTTGAGAAACGAAGGAAAATCACCAAGAAAGGGCTTACTGTGGTCTATAAATGGTCAGAACAGGTGAGGTCCCCCGTGCCAGGTATCGTATTCTATCATTGACATGTCAGGCGCTCACGTTTTCTATGGTAGGGAATACTGGGAGAAACAACACACAACGCCTTTATATTTATTGAATTTGAACTAATAAACAATAACAGTAGCAAAATAATGGATTTCAGACACATATATATGAAAAATAAGCATTGTACCATCGCGTGAGCATAGTGAGTTAGGTCCGAGTCGTAACATGCTATATGCTAAGTTTCTTGTATCAGTCAACATATCATATTTTCTACTTGTATACTTCTGTTTCAATGACATTTTACTAATTTCTACTATTTGTAAATGTTTTCAGATGTTTTCATTCATTATGATGACATGCAGCATAAGTTTAGCGCACATCGGCTTACTAAGCGCACTCGTTATGACTCGTATTTCAATATACCCAATTGTTTTATCAATTTCCTATTATTTTTCCCTTTACATAGAACCTTTCCTCCACCACTGTAAATGTTTTCAATTATTTACATTCATTACGAGGGCATTTAACGATATGCTAGCGCATATTCACGTAGCAAGCACAATCTCAAACACTCGTGTTTCATCTTCTGCTTTATTTATTCACTCCAATTATACTTTCCCACTTACATTACACACGTTTACACCCCTATACTGCACTGTACATACTTACTGGCATTATTTATTCAAGTGAGCGTCAGAATATCGCATGAAAATACCCTCGCAATGAATGTTTCGACCAACATAATACTCAAACACTTATATACTAATTCTTCACATATATTACACACTTTCCCACTTGTTGACTTCTATTTTCATTATTACGGGCCTTATTCATTCAACTGAGCGTCAGGATATCGCATCTCTATACACACGCTATGAATATTTTGACTTAGAATATATTTCAGCACTTACAATAATTTGAGCTTATATTATACCCGTTAGCATTTCCAATAATAATAATTACATATTTACGGGCCGTATTTATCGCACTGAGCGACAGAATATCGCATCATAAAACCCTCGCTATGTATGTTTCCACTTACAGCATATTTATACACTTACATACAATTTTTGCACTTATGTTATACCCTTATGCACTTTATACTAATATTTGGAGATCAACATGACTGATAATTTCACTGAGCATCTGTTTGTCGCATTTACTTCATAGTTTCAGTGTCCTATCGCATTCACACCATATCAGAATTGCATCAACATGTGACATTCGCTGAAACATGGGTGAATGCAGAGACCCACGTCACACTCCACGCACTCATAGCGGGTGTCCTTCCTCTGTGTGGTGAGTCTCACCCGGGAATTGCTACACACGTGACACCTGCTTTGGGGCCTAGGTCTGTTTGGCTGGGGAGGAATAGGAGTGGGGAAATGGCGGCCGGATATTCTCAGGGGAGTTTGGGCAATAGGGGCAGTGCGGGTGCGATGTTGGTGCCTTTCAACAGCATAACGTGCAAACATCTTTCTTGTGAGCTCCCTCACAAACCCTTCAAAGGTTTCCTGAACTCCTGTTGTCATGGCGTGAAGGTGGTGGCAATTCAGAGCAGTGATGCCTAGCAAGTGAAAGAACAGTTTCTTATACCACTTCATTGTGGTCCTGGCACACTCTACCGTCGATATCATGGAGTCTGACTGGTCCACCAGGCGCATGTTTATGTTATAGTCCATGACACACTCAGATTTCCAAATGTGATGCCTGTTCTCGCTCCGGTAATCAACGGAATCAGTACTGTGCATCAAGGGGCGGTGAACTGTTGACAAGAGGCTTACTTCTCTATTATGGTTCCACACAGTTGCAAGGATGTTGTTGGCTTTGAAGAAGACAACCTCATTCCTAGCAAGTTTTCGCCCTACCTTGGCCATGTGACGCCAGTTCACCTTCACGGTTCCACAGACTCCCGTTTCATGCGTATGAAGATAATGAGCGAGAAGAGGGCTAGTGTACCGGTTGTCCAGGTAGAGGACGTGACCACGATGAAGGTAGTCTTCTATCATTGTCTTTACCACTGCTCCCAACATTCCAATACTCCGATCTTCTATTATGTCTGTCTGTGCACCGGTGTACAAGACTATGTCTTGCACGTATCCAGTCCTACAGTCCCACATAACAAAGATCTTGAACCCAAAACGGTGCCTTTTGCTGGGTATATACTGCCTAAATGAAATATTACCTCACCACAACACAAGACTCTCGTCTATGACGAGGTCTCTATAGGGATAAAATGACGAACGAAAGGTTTGCCTCAGGTGATCAAAGACCATCCTAATTCGCCTCATCTTATCTGTGTCGTTCGCATTTGCAGGATCATGAGCATCATAGAAATGGAGGCGACTTAGAATTTGTTGAAACCGATTATGGCTCATCACTTGCCCAATTATTGGGGTAAACATAACAGGGTCCCTTGTCCAGTAAGCCGGAATTCTGTTCTTTCGTATAATACCCATCAAAAGGACCAGGGCAAAAAATAGGAACATTTCTGAAAGGGAGACAGGGTAATCATATATGATAGAATGCCTACTCCTTGTTCCCAACCTTTCACTCTCAAGGCGCTGGGTGCTTCCAAAAAGGTTGGTTTGGTAAACAGTCTGCTCCACGAATGCCTCACGAAAAAGCAGGTGGAAAAAATCCAACCTGGTGGAATTACGGTGAATTCCGGGAGCAATGCAGCCAGAGCACCCCTGCTCAGTGAAGGGGTGAATGAGGGGAGAAAAATCACTCCCATCCTCCCAATTCCATCCCACAAATCCCTCGTCCCCATCATCCCCATCACCACCTTCGTCTGGGTGGGGAGGAGATCCTGGTGGGGGAGGTTGGGGAGAAGGAGTGCGGAGGGCTTCCCCACTGTCACTCCTCTTCCCTCTGCCTTTACCCTTTCCCTTTCCCTTACCCTTACGGCCTTGAGGAACATTAGGGGGCTGTGGGGATGAAGAAGGGGAATATTGGGGAGCATAAGACGTGCTGGGGAGTGGTTCCTCCCCACCTTCCCCCTCCATGACAACACCACGTGATTTTTCACGCACCCTAGCTCGACCACGTGTTAGGGAATATTGGGGAGCATAAGACGTGCTTGCAAGTGGTTCCTCCCCACCTTCCCCCTCCATCACAACCCCACGTGATACTGAACGCACCCTCACTCGCCCACGTAATACACTCTGCCGCCTTACACTACTTAGGGAGAACAATGACTCACTCACGTCACTCTCACTTTCCATACTCCTCCCTGCACTTTCCCTTTCACTCCCCACTCCCTCCGCGGCACTTCCTAACTCCCCAAACAAAATTCTAGGCCCATACCTGCTCGTCCGACGTGGTGTGCGCTCTGGTCCACGATGAGTTATTACCTCACGTCCATACCACGTGGCAGCACGTCCCACGACTCTGTCCTCGTCCTCATCCTCGTCATCGTCATCGAAATCTGGTTCCACATCACGTTGGGGCGGGGCATAGGATGTTGCACATGGTTTCTTGGCCGGCTGCCCCTCTCTAGCAGCACGGTAAGTCACGTACTGCTGCTTCCTGGGAGACGGGACTTCTTCATCACTGCTGGTGGTTTCTTCCTCCTCTGGCTGCACATAATCTTTATCCACAACCTCGTCGTCCAGTGGGGATTCACTGTCGCCTGTAAAGGCGTCCAGGGCGGCTTGAATTTCGCCCTCTGAGAGACCTCTCTTAGCCCTGTCTGAGCAGGACTGTTGCTACCAGGTGACTGGACGAGCGGCAGGTTAGCGCAGGTCGTGCGGGGTCGCCATGTGTCCCCACCTGGTGGCAGGTGGGGAAAGGTCATGCGAGGATACGTACCGCAAATCAAGTGCAAAATTTGAAAATTGTCGAAATTATGCATTTTGCAATTGCACGACATACCGGTATGTTGGCGGGACTGGCAAATGCAAATCGTTGCAATGTACCCATACGTCGACGGGACGGGGCGGGCTAAAGTCATCCCCGACCTCTCCTGGGCAAATTTCACGACAATTGTGACAGAGTCAGTCACGCCTTCTCTTGGGAAAGTCATAGCATTATCACCATTGGATAACCTAACATACAACGGGAACCTGGACGATACACTAATCCAGGCAGGGTGGCTAGTCACTGCTGCGTACCCGGAAACAAGCACAGAGACCTGGGAGCAACACACTTTCAATATCCTGATAAGAGTCCTCCCCAACATGGTCAAAGAACACTTTACAATTCACGACCCAACGGTGGAACTAGACAGGGATGTCTGGTTGATACGACAGCGGTTAACCTCCCGCTCCACCTCCAAACAAATAAACACAGTGAGGAAGTTGCCAACCCACAACCCAGCACCACACGGCAAACCCCGATCCTCACCAACCCGCATTAGCCCCATGCCGGTACCTCCCACAACCGGGACCTATCCTCCGAGCAAATGCCCTGGTCAAAGGGAAAGCCAGAGCCTGATATCGATCAGCCCCTGGGAATTCTCTGCATGGAGCCACCGATGCCCTCTCCACGACATAAGGGAGCAGCTCATGGCTGCCCAGTGAAAAAGGAAATCCCGAGGGGATGCAAGGTATCCCCCCTGGGAGATGAGGGCCCTGGAGATGACACCCCACCCATGGAAAACACCGACGTAGAGCAACCAGAGCCAGAAGAAGAAAACACACCCCAACAGCTGGATTTTCGGACTGCCCCTGCACCTCCCCACGGTGGCGGGGGCCACCTCTCAAAAGTATCGCCCCCCAGTCTATGAGAAGTTGAGACAACGAGGTAAAAGCAAGGCTACTGGTCGACAAGGGAGCGGCCAGATCCTGCCTCTTCAGCCACTACAACTCCTGTCGTAAGTCTGCCTTTGGCCCCCTTTTTCCCACTTCTGCTTAACTCATAGACGCGGGGGACAGCCCACTGCCTATCCGTGGGGAGACACGGGCCATACGAGTTGACAAGCACCAGCACACATCCATCCAACACAAGTTTATTATCTTTGACTACCTGCCACAACTATGGCAGATACCTGGGGCTGGATCTCCTGCAGAAATTACACACCACGATAGACTGTAACAAGCGGCATCTCCAATTTAGCAAGAATTGAGCCCCTGCCCCCCAACCCCTGAAAGCAGTATGCACCTGCCCCCTGCCCCCGACCCCCCCACATCATTACCCCCAACCCCTCTCTTGCTTTCTCTCCCTGCCCGCCCCCATGCATACTCCGCCCCCTTGTGTTCCGCCTGTCCCTGCCCACGCCACACCCCCTCCTCCTTGACCTCCGCCCTCCCTCCCCACCTTTCCCACCACTATCGCCTCCACCACAATTCCCCCACACCATGAAGCTTGGCTTTCCCTGAACAGGTCCACCGGAACATTCGTCCTCTTCTACCCCAGACTGCTACCAGGAACACTCTCGGCCTGTCTCCTACCTTCCACCTTCCTACCCCTACACATCACGGCAGTGAGAATCGCTAACATCTCCACAACTCCTCTGATGCTACCAAAGGGGCTCATTGTCGGAGAGATAGAGAAGCAGAGCCATGCTCCACTGCCCACCCTGTCCGCCCTGACCCTCTTACCCCCCATTCCCGATCACCTTTCTACCCACCAAGCTGACACTCTTTGCCACCTCCTCCTGGACTTTCAGGACCAGTTTGCATCAGGCCCTTCCGACATCGGCCACACCACCTATCTGACACACCAAATACACATCACAGGACCACCAATCTGCCAAGCATCCAGATGGAAGAACCATAAGCAGCAGGCAAAGGAAGATTGGCAGGTCCAGGAAATGCTTGATGCCCGTGTAATTTCAACCTCCACCAACCATTGGTCCTACCCCGTCGTCCTCGTCCAAAAGAAAGATGGTACCATGCAGTCCTGCGTCAACTACCGCTGCCTTAACAATGTGACCATAGAAGATTTCACCCCTTCCCCAAGATAGACGACTCTCTCGACTCCCTATACAGAGCCTCTTGGTTTTCCGCACTGGACCTCCAGTCGGGTTATTGGCAAGTCCCCCTCAACCCGAGGACAGGCAGAAGATGGTGTTTTCCACTAGCAATGGGAAGCACTATGAATTCAATGTCCTACCTTTTGGCCTCTGCAACACCAATGCAACCTTCTCCCTATTGATGGAGTCCGTCCTCAGTGGCCTGACCTGGGAAATTTGTCTGGCATATCAGGACAACGTTTTTATCTTCAGCAAGACATGGGCTGACCAGCTCCATCGCCTCAGAAAAGTATTCCAGCAGATCCGGCAGGCCGGCCTGAAGTTCCAGCCCTCCAAATTCTTCCTGGCAGCCTGGACCATCTCTTTCCTGGGGCACATGACCTCACAAGATGTAGTTGCACCTGATCCGGACAAGTTGTGCACTATCGCCAACATTCCTCCACCCCGAGACGTCCATGAAGTCTAGGCCTTCCTGGGCCTTGCTCCCTATTATCGGCGATTCGTGAAACGCTTCACTGATATCGCCTAGCCTCTCTATGACTTGACCCAGAAGGGGGAACCCTTCAACTGGACTACTGAGCATTTCAGGCACTGAAGCGCAAACTCACCACCGCCCCGATCGTCGCCTTCCCTGACTATACCCTATTCTTCCAGCTGTATACTGACATGTCCCTGACAGCCATTGGTGCCATTCTTGCCCAAATGCAAGAAGGGCGGGAACACATCATCGCCTGCGGCAGTCGCACCTTAAATCAGGCGGAGCGGAACTATGCCACCACTAAGAGGGAGTGCCTTGGCATCATGTGGTCCTTGGAGTACTTCTGGGCCTACTGGGCCTACCTCTAGGGCACCTGCGTCACCATCATCACTGACCACCAGTCATTCCAATGGCTCCAGCAAATCGGACACCCATAACGCCCAGCTCACTAGATGGAGGGAGACCCTAGAAGAGTTTTACTATGAAATCTCCTACCGCCCTCTCAGATTCCACACTAATCCCGATGCCCTCTCCCGCCTCCCCACCTCTCCCGCCTCCCCATCCACGCACTCCAGTCCAGATCAGACCTCCTGGCACAATGACATAATAAGGACTGACTTTCATGGATCCCACCTCACCTATTCACCAAGTTAAAGCAACAAGGCGAACATCTCCTCACTCCGTCTGGGCATATCGTCTTTGCCGCTGACGCTGCCCAGGGCGCCATAAGACATCCTCATTCTAGCAGTGGGATCCACTTCGGGATGAAGAGGCTCCTGCAGATATTCAACGACATCTATTGGACCCCCAACCCTCCCAGCTACCCGAACAGACCGCCCAATCCTGCCAAGCATGTGCCCTGGGCAAAGACATCACCCGCACACCTGGCCCTTCTGGAAGCATCACTGCCCATAAGCCCTGACAGTTGCTATCTGTGGATGTGGTGGGGCCCCAGCCACCCAAGGCGGGCTATCAGTACATTACCACCCTTGTGGACACCTGTTCCAGGTTCCTCATAGTGTGCCCGGCCAAAGAACACCATGCCATCGCTGTAGCCGAGGCCCTGGTCCGCCATGTTTTCCCTTACTTTGGGATTCCACAGGTCCTGTATTTGGACAACACCCCCAACTTCACCAGCGCCATCTGGGAGGAACTAGCCAATCTATACGGCTACTGTATGTCTCACTCCTCCCCATATTGGCTGCAGGGCAACGGAATATGTGAAAGAGGCTACTGAACCCTAATGAATCAAATCCGAGCCCGAATAGAAGAGACAATGAATGAAGACTGACCTGCCCACGTTAAGATCATCCAATAGGGGATGAACTCCTGCCTCAGGGAAGATGGCATCTCCCCTCAAGAACATGTCTTTGGGGAAGCGCCACTCCTTCTTTCCCTATGCCAACACCTGCAACCACCCTTTACTCCCCCGTCTGATCCCCTCCACCATCTTATGAGACGCCTCCACCTCCTACAGAACAACCTGGACTTGCAACTGGATGCTACGCCCTCCAACCCCTACAAGCCAGGTGACACAATGATGATGGCAAAGCTGCCTGTCCCCCAGAAACTCACCCCACGTTTCATGGGCCCCTACACAGTTACCCACGTCCCAAACCCCTACCAAATGATCATAGATTATCACAACACTCCCCACACATACAGAAACCACCATGTCCGTCCTTTCCATGCCCCCACCCTCTCCCATGCCGACCCCATCTGCCCTAACCCCACTTTATCTTCCTCTGCCACCCCAGACCCCCCTCCCGGTTCATACAATTGCTACGTCACCCTCTCATCCTCCCTCCTCACCCTCCTCGATGTTACCCTCTGCCAAGCTGCATCACACCACCGCTACCTTCGCCAATGCCGCATCACACCTTACCTCTACCCTCACTCACGCTGCAACCACCATCCACCCCACCACCCCCATCCCTCACCACCACCCTGCCTGCCTCCCACCCACTACCTGCCCCGCACACACCCACACCACCCTGGACCCAGATCCCCTCAGCTGCCCACTCCCTGTCCCCGATCACGACCATGCATCCACCACCACACTATCAACCCACTGACACCACCACCATGCACACCACCCCAAACCCAATTGTTACGATATGAGGACACACACCCACATCACCACCCACCCCCACCCTCAAAACCATCATCACTCGCTCCAGCCGTCTTTCATGCCCTCCCGCAAGATACTTCATCCCCCACCCCTCCACCCTCCCCTCCCACCTCTCTCACCCCAACACAACACCTATCACCTTCATGATACACCAGGCTCAGCCTTCTCTCACCTCTATCCCCAGGGTAAACCAATGCGCACTGCCCTGGCATAAAAGCACTTCTGCCTCCTCCTGC
The DNA here is from genome assembly GCF_032717465.1 of Coenobita brevimanus. NCBI lineage: Eukaryota > Metazoa > Arthropoda > Malacostraca > Decapoda > Coenobitidae > Coenobita > Coenobita brevimanus. Next base: position 27,681,679 of record NC_136997.1, read on the forward strand.
GCAAGCATTCAGCCGAACCTCTCACCACAACCACACCATGAAGGTCAGGCACGTCACCTGGGCCCCAGCCTTCGGGGCGAAACACCACGTCCACGGGCCCCACCACCTACTCCGCCTCCTTCAGGCGGCCACTCAACCTTCTACCCTCTTCCTCACTTATGCCCCCCACCATAATCCGGACAAGATGACTGACCGTTGGACCGTTCTCATGCAACACCTGATGCCGGCACACAGCACAAACACCACCTACACGTACTACCTCCGGACACGGGGATGTGACTTTTTCCACAATGACGGTCGTGAAATGATAACAACAGAAGACATGATAACAGTGGAAGATGACATGACACCCCCAGGAGGCGACAACAGAGAGGTAGATGCAGCGTATGGGGTGTCCGTACCATATGGGCGCAAGTCCCAGGTAGCCGCGCACCTCTACTCCCCAGAACCAACCCGACCCGTACACCTCAGCCTGGGCACACTACCTTTTCGCCATCCCAGCCTATGTCAGGATCGGGGAGGAGCTGAATCCTATGCTCCTTGCAGCCCCACGGAGACAGCCTCAAGCCGCTCCACTTCAGAGACAGCCTCACGCTGCTCCACAACCGAGATGGCCTCAAGCCGCTCCATGCTCGAGATGGCCTCAAGCCATTCCACATACAACGGCCTCTAGCCACTCCGCATATGAGATGGCCTAAAGCAGCTCCTTCACTAACATGACGGCCTCAACCCGCTCGATTACTGAAACAGCCTCAAGCTGCTCTACAAGGACTACCCACAGGGTCAGTAGTGGTCCTGAGGACCAGACACTGGCGATGTCCTCCAGCCGCGCCCGCAGACAAGAGACGGCCTCTAGCTGCTCTTCACCAGCACGTCATCCTCCTGCTCTCACCTGCTGTAGTACCAGCCTCCACCCAGAGAGTCCACCACTGACAGCCTGGTGGCAAGGCCCTGTAGTGTTACTGGGGCTATTCTCCCTGCAGCCGGCCTCTGAGAAGGACCTGTCCCTGATGGACCCCTCCCTGGAACGACACTGCAGCCCCCTCCTGATGGCGAAGCACCCAAGAGTGGACCGCAGCCCCAGGGTCCCTGACGGCACCCCTGGCTCCCCGGGGCAAGAACCACCCCACTCCCGGCCGAGGCGACGTGGTTGCTCCACCCAGCTACTCAGGTGTCTGGAGGAGTTGTTTGGCCCCTATACCACAAGCCAGACCTGTCTCCAGCCCCCACCACCCGGGGACTTTCACCACGCCCATGGGGGACGACCTCAGTCTGCCCGAACTGTAAAGTGTTTCAGGTGTGTAAGAGTACAAGGATACATAGTGAAAGTGCCAACAGTGAAATCATTAAGTGACCGTGATCAGACAGTGACTTAAAGTGCAGTATGAGAGAAGTAAGGCTCCCATACCCGAAGTAATGATATTAAGATTCAACAAACTCCCCCACCCCTTGCACTCGTGCCAACCTAGATTCCTTTATCCCCCCCCCCGTCCTCTGTGTGCTCCCTGCAACAAAGCCAAGTCAGTAATCATCACGAGGTTGGACTTACGGACTCTCATGTAACCCTAAGCTAGTGTTCCTGAACTATAACACCCTGTACTGTGAACCGCACTATGAACTGTAACACCCTATATTGTGAAATGCATTATGAACTGTAACACCCTATGCTGTGGACTGCACTGTGAGCTGTAACACCCTTTACAGTGAACTGTAACACCCTATACTGTGAATTGCACTGTGAACTGATTCACCCTGCACTGTGAATTGTACTACCCTCAATCGTGAACTGTGTCTGTCAAGTATCCTGCGAGATACGCTCACCCCTATTCAGCAGCCCTGGAATTGATGAGTCAATAATATTGTGAGAAATCCTATTGCCCTTGTAGACCCTTAGTGAATATTCGTGTAAGGTGTTGCCTTGTGTTTTTATGCCCTGTTCCTCCTATATTTGTAGTATTGCCCCGATCTTAAAAAGAACCCAATAATAGGCCAGGCGTTCTTAGGACGGGAAGCCGTCTTAAAAACACCTAGCATAACAGATATATACATTGTTATGTCCTGTACATACGAAGAATTCACTGATCTTAATCATGATTCTTACAGGAAATCGATACATCAAATAGTTTTCGAGTAAATGGACGACAAACGTAGAATACTCCTCCTCGCCCAGAAGTGAGATAAAAACACTCCTTTTCCCAGCCACACTCACACCTACTTATTTTAGCTCGTTAGGTTATATTATTTTTTTTTATTATTTTCTTTTTTTACTCAAAGTATACACGTAAAATATCATAAGCTTTTTGATAGTCCTCTCAGAAACTCGACATGACTACTAGACTTTTTGCTAGGTAGTGATACTGAAGCTGAACTTTCTTCCATCTCATATGTGTATATGTAAAAAACAATACTTATTTGTGTAAAAAATATAGAAATATAGTAATAGGTCAATATACAAATCAACAAAATGTGTGTGTGTGTGTGTGTGTGTGTGTGTGTGTGTGTGTGTGTGGCATATTTTGTTCTCTCCTTGCACTACCTTTGCCTAACACATGCAATGCATACAATAGATTTCTTCACGAGCATTCGCTGCACGACATATGTATATATGTGGGACATATTTCTTGTCTCTGGTCCTTGTGCTAGGTTTTCGCTAAGTCAGTCAGTGCACGCAATATTTCTCAGTGAACACTCGCTGGACTATTTTATTCGTATGTTTCACACTAGACCATAATTATGCAGTATAGCACTGTCTGAGATTGGTACAATACCTTTTCACTGACGTCTGTGATTATGTGGCATATTTGTTGTCTCTGATACTTGCGTTAGGTTTGAGCTAACTCAGTCAATGCATGCAATATTTCTTGACGAACACTCACTGCACTATTTTATACATATATTTCGCACTGAACCATATGCAGTATAAAACACTATCACATGATTCCATCCCATCCTCCTCTATTACTCCCTTCCTGACTCTATGGCATGCGTGACCGTGTGATTCCTTAGCGACTATGGCATATCTCTATGGCATACATAATGCCTGCTATGGTAGGTCAGTTATTTCATTAATCCAGGCACTAGATGTTTCACAAATTAAAAATTTGGGCTTCACTATAAAGGTAAAATACTCATATCATTTATGGACAGGGTGAAGCAGAGTGGAAACTCCGTTACAAGAAACCACACTCTGGCCTCTAGGCCTAATGGCTGGTAATGGGCCCCAACACTTTACAAATAATGTATCTATGTTCCATAAACACAATCACTTCACATTATAGTCAAAAATACTTTACAATCACAATATTTCTATAATAGCTTCTGCCTCGGGTGGAAGGGGAAAAATGGCAGATTTAAAGGGACAACTGACAGCAGCGCTACCCTTCAGCCTAGCTGGTCGTGAGACACTGAGGTTTTTCTCCTGCACATTGTCTCATCAGAGCAGTCATAGTGTTGTCAAGTGTTTACCCCAGAAGAGAGAGGCACCCACTAGAACACAACAAAATTTGATGCTAATTGGCCAAAAACTTACCTTTTGACATCGTTTTTTTCTGCTTAACAACGCAATTCGCGTCCACATGCGTTTATGTGCCAAACCATGCAATTTGCATCAATGTGCCTCAAAGGGTTAATGCTTGACAATATTTCACTGTCTTTCAAAAGTACCAGTGATATACAAACTTCAATAACAGTTCACTGTTTGCCAATGATACTTCACTATTTTCACAAGTTCTGATGATATACAAACTTCACTGACACTGCACTGACACTGCACTATACTCAAAGTGAACTGAAAACCGACTGACTATCTAGTCTCTTCCCTATCCTTATTTAAGCGTTATATTCTAGAGTATTCTACATCTTTCAACAGTTCTGGCGTATTCCAGAGAGAAAGCATGGTCACAACATTTACCAACTGGGAGACATCCAAAACATGCCAATTTTCTTACATTACATAACACTGTAAAATATTTAGCATACAAACTGAAATTACATTATATACTTTAACAAGCAATCACATAAAAATTATCGAGAAAAAGAGCACAAAAATATATGTATACCTTACGAAATAATCATGCTCACAGACAGCAGGCAAACTGGCAACTCTGGCTCGTACCGTAACTACCATAAACATCGGGAATCAGTGAGAAACTTCAAGACTACCTAACTACCAAATCCCACTTCTTAACAAGATCATTATCATCACCATCCTACTCCCACAAAAAAAGTAATTTCAGAAAAAAAAAAAAAATGATGGAAATATGAACAGGATTTGCAAATGTCGTGATCCAAAACAGAACACAGAGCTGAAACATAACACTGAAGATCTGAATAGGGGGTCGCAGCTGAGCTCTCCAATATCGTGGATATCTGTTAGTAAACAAAATGGGGAGAAAAGGAAAACTTGTGAAGGATGTGGGAAGAAGAGCATCCCAAAAGAGGCCAAAAAATTTGAAGAATGCATGGAGCAGGATGCAAACAGACCGGCCCACCGCAAAAAAGTAAAGTAAGTGTGGAATTGTACAAAGTACTGCAAATATATGCATGACTGATGTGGTTTTGCAGAAAGTGTAAGCCACCAGTCGAGAGATGTGTGGAGAAATCTGGGACCCTAGAGAAAGACATGCTTAAACTCAATGATAGAATTAGAGAGCAAGATGAATGTAAGGCTGAAATATATATATATATATATATATATATATATATATATATATATATATATATATATATATATATATATATATATATTTATATATATATATTGGAGGAAATGATGGAAAATGTAAAGGAGAAGAAATATAACATAATAATTTATAGTATGCAAGAGGCAGAAAACGAGAAAACACAGGAAAGAGAACAGGTGGATAACGTTATGTGCCAGGATGTATTCACCAAATGTCTAGGAGTGGAAGATTATCGCACAGAAAAAGTTATAAGGCTACATAAAAGGACTGAAGGAGGGAACAGACAAGTGCTAGTGAAGTTAAATAATGAAAGACAAAATGGAACATAATATGGAATGCCAAGAAGCTGAAACATGAGCAAGACGCAAGGAAGAAGAAAACAGACATTTCAACTGATATGACAAAAAAGGAAAGAGAAGAGAACAAACTGTTAAGGGAAGAGCTTAAGAGGAAGAGGGAAAATCGAGAATGAGGGTGGATGATAAAGCAGGGAATATTGATGAGATTCAGGCAGGAAGGTCAACAAGAATGACATAAGGAACCTGAGGAAGACATTTCAGGATTAGAGAGGAGAACAGATGTTTAAGAAACTATAACATTAAAGTTACTTAATATACAAGATCTTACTAAAGTGAAACTAGCTGAAGTGGAAAATTTACTAGAAAATAAAAATGACAATTTTACTCACCGAGACACAGCAGAAAACAGTTACACTTAACAGCAAATGGCATATATATATATATATATATATATATATATATATATATATATATATATATATATATATATATATATATATATATATATATATATATATATTTTACGTGTCTGACTCTGGGCAAAGGGAGAGCCTATTTCTTGGGCGCAGTGACCTATCCCAAGGCCAAGTAGTCCTCCTACACCTCCACATGTCACCACTTCGGCGCTAACACCCACCATCCATACTAAATACATGCTAGGGCTGTTTCATACAGGACTGGTGTATTGGTATTAGCGGGGGTATTATTATGACATGTCGGCGGGTAATCTGGTAGATCAGGAAAGTCCGCATTTTAGGAAATTCAAATCCTTAAACTATTCCCTGCTCCAGCCGGGATTCGATCCTGGATCCATTAGGACTGCAGGCCGCCTCTCTACCGATTCAGCCACCGCCTTCCCTAAGGTGGATAGCATGACACCAAGAAAATAAAAAAATAAATAAATAAATAAAAAGGTGGAGGTCTAATGCTTATGCGCTGAAATGCGGATAACACATAATTAAATCAAATAAAAACTGTAAATAGTGATATACTATGTGCTAGTCTAAAAAACAAAAGTACAAAATATGAGTAATGTTAGTGTGTTTTGCAGTAGCTGATAGACCAAAGAATATTTCTCCAAAAACTGAAATTTCAAAAAACCTTGAAACATTTGAAGAGGAACAGGTTTTCCTTCTAGGAAACATTAATGGACATGTTTGTTTTTTTGGAAGCCAAAACCTACAGTAAATGAAAATGGAGAAATCACCATTTATTTAATGGAAAATTTCTACTTAATCATGCTAAATTATAATCCAGAGTGCAATGGGGTCATTACATGGAGCAGAGAGGACCAAAACAGCACAATAGACTATGTACTGGTGAACAAAAGGGCTCATGACAAGTTCATTTGTATGGAAATAGACGAAAAACAAACCATAATTGATGTACCTGATCACAACCTTGTACAAGTTATGATAAAGGAGGCCAAACTCCAGGAAACCAAACTTCAAGAAAGGGAAATGGTAGAAATTAGAGTTTTATAAAAACAGATAAAGCCACAGTGGATGAATACAGAAACCTACTAGAGACAGGGATTCATGAGGAAGAGGTGGCAAATGTGGAACAGTTGGATAAAGACATTAAAAGATATGCAGACAGAGTTTTAAAAAGAACAGTAATAATGAAAGTAGACTAAGAGATAAAGGAAATCAAAGAACCACTGTGGATGAACGAAGAAATTAGGAAATGAATAAAGGAAAGAAAACGACTGAACAGATTGAAGAGGAATGCAAATAACACAACCTGAGAGAGAGAGATTGAATAATGAGTACCTGATCCAGAAGAAGAAAAGTCCAAAAATGAATAAGGGAGAAATATGTGTATATGAAAAGAAACTGACAAAACAGATAAAGGACAGCAGTGACAGGAGTAAGCAAATGTGAAACTACATAGACAAGCTGAGGATGAAAAATAGAAGCAAAGAAAATGAAGTCTGCGTCTATGATATGGAAGGCAATCAGCTGCAGGAAAGAAAAAGCAAAGGAAATATTGGAAGAAGCGTACAAAGCAATATATTAGCAACATGAAAACAACATGCAGGAAGTGTGGACATCAGAAGCAAAAGGAGAATACATGAACATTCACAGAGGTACAGAACCAGCACAAGGTAACATTACAACTCAAGAAACAGAGTTCCATAACACCTGAGAGAACACTTTGACATGGCTATAGAGATATGAAAACTGAAAAAAAAAAAAAAAATGGACCTGTAGAGTATCACAAGAAAAGAGGTGGAAGAGGTACTAAATAACCTAATGAATAAAAAGGCAGCTCGGCTAGGTAATTTAAAACCAGATGTTTTACAAATCTTTGCTGAAAGGTGAGAAGTGTATGGAGATTATAAGTAGTGTATACAATATAATACCAGAAGAAGAAGACGTACCTGAAAACTGGAGAATATCGAGAACACAAATGATACCAAAGAATAACAAACCCACGGGAAAACAACTCAGACCTATAGCCTTGACTAATTATTCGTACAAAATACTTACGAGCCTGTTAAAAACAGAAATGGAAAGACACCTAGAAAAATAACAATGAAATGCGGGATACTCAGGCGGGTTTCACTACAGATAGAAGAATCGAAGACAGCCTGCTGATACTTCAATACTATGCGGAAAAGACCTACAGATTGAAAAGACCAGTGATTGCAACATCTCTTGATTACAGCAAAGCATATGACTCCATCAAACGAGGAATGCAATTAAAGTCTTTAATGAGATACAAAATTCATCCAATGATAACTGAAGTAATCAGCAACATGTATAAAAACGACGAAACTGTAATAAACCTTAATAACAATGTGCAAAGTGAAAATAACATAACAAGTGGCATAAGCAAGGTTGCACAGGCTCTACAGCATTGTTCTTGATTGTTACATATATAATTCTGTAAACCATGGAAGAAGGAAATGCTGGATTCTTGAGTGAAACTTTCGAACTGAATATGTAGGTCTTTGCTGATGATGTCTTAGAATTATTTAAAAATGTGGTAGAGGCAAGGAACAACTTCCAGAAATTAATAAATGTAAGTAGAGAGTGTGGCTTAAAAATTAATAAGGATAAGAGTAACATTATAATATATAATATGAAAGCCCAGCCAGAAGAAACTGAAGGATTCAGAGTTGCAGACAGCATTAAGTAATTGGGACTACGATAACCATAACAAATAAGAGGAACATATTATAGACCGGGAGCCCGTGGGGGTCAGTGTAGCTGAAAACTGAACCAACTTTCTCATGCCTCGTGATAATGTATGTACACCCACCAATGAATGTACTGTCTCCTCAGTGAGGGCGTCGTGAAGCTTGGGGTTCCCAGTCCGTGAATCGAATCACCAGACAACACATTGTCCCGCCGACATGTGGCAGCTCCGTATGGACAAACTGTGAAGGGATGGGGCGGAGTCTGAGGTGATAGGTGTTGTGGCAATGGCTTAAGCTTTCGGTATGACGATACTCAGTCATACAACACACAATACAATATTACAATGGTGATGTGGGTGTAAAAAAAAAAAAAAAAAGGAAAGAAAGAAAACGTCTGTATGGCGAACACATTGTATAAAGATGTGGGAAGGAGGGAAGGGACTGGGGTGTGGGGATCGTCCTGGTGAGGTTATGTAGAGACGCCAACCCACCCACATGCACACTTTACACCCGTCTACTGCAGCCGGTGTCCAGCACCAGGATTCATACACCTGCCCAACACTAAGTGCGGAGGTTTCCGTTAGGTAAGCCAGGAGACTCTGCATCATTACGGTCTTGACATTTCGTTTGTGACTATCTGTACTGACGCAAGCGTTCACAAGGAGTGATAGGTGACATACAGAAGAAATCTATTCATTCAGTGCTTTACAAATATATTCATGTATGACTATCCCTGAATTATATCTATCATATCCATCGAATTTCGCACAACAATCCATATACTGTATAATATTGTATATAATGCCTCCCTTTCTCCCTATCTGTGTGTGTGTGTGTGTGTGTGTGTGTGTGTGTGTGTGTGTGTGTGTGTGTGTAAACATTATACATTTTTCAATGTAGAAAACATTTTTACAGAGAGAGAGAGAGAGAGAGAGAGAGAATATGTAAATAATAGCTGTGTGGAGTTACAGTTTATCAGGGAACATTGATCGCTTTGCTATATCGTCGTGGTGGTAATACCCAGTAAGATAAGGAAATCTTTCCAAATGAGTGAAGCACAATTCCCTGGGATAGTTTGATCAAATATGCAGTGTATGGAGCGTGACAGAATAAAGAAGAGAATTACAATGCGAATCAAATGGATTGAGGCAGATGAGGGAAAACGTGAAAAAGTGGACTGATGGAGTAGAGGAATATAGGCCTATAACGTGAATGAGAACAGATGAACTGAGAGGAGAGGGTATTGCTGAATCAAATTGGGAGTCCTTAGAAGCCACCTGGCGAGGGGTAGGGCGTCTGACAATATACTGTATAAAACATATGTTAGGAATATATCTTTGTGTTTCTCACACTCTACAATATATATATGGTTGTTTTTATAGGTATGGCAGCCGCAACAAAGGATAATTCTGTTGAGCTCATAACCCAAAGAGGCAGAATCATTGGTCAGTGGGACATTGCCGATGACGTTGGCGCGTCAGTACGAACAGTTCAGAGGTGGATCTCAAGGTGGCAAGAAGAACGGTCCCTTGCTAACAAACCAAGGAGAGGTCGCCCACGGGTCACAACACCCCAGCAGGATGCGCAAATAGTAGCAGCTAGTCGGACTAACTCAGCATAACTTGTGATCTACAGATCCAGTGCACTCCTCAGACTACGAGACGACGACTGCGTGAGAATTCCATCAACTGTCATCTCCCTGCATGTAAAGAAGTATTAAACGAACACCACCGAGAAACCCGCCTTGGCTTTGCCCTGCAATACCTTGGTGCGGATGTAAATTTCTGGAATAATTCATTTTTAGTGATGAATCGTATTTCACCTCAGTGGAGGCAAGAGCAAGACACTGCTGGCGACGAATCGGCACGAAGTATGATGCTGAGAACATCCAAGAGAGAGCCAAGAGTGGGTAAAAACTACTCGGGTTGCATGTGGGCTTATGGGCCAAGGGAATTACTTGACCTGGACGGAAGATTCTCTACCAGAGACTACATTAGTGTATTGAAGGACATCATGTTGCCAACGGTCAGAACAATGGCCATTCCTGACCCAGATCCCATCATGTTTGTCCAAGACAGAAGCCCCATTCATACTGCCCATATTGTCAATGAGTGGTTCACAGAGCATCCTGATATAATTTTAATAGACTGGCCAAGTAAGGGGTGCGACATAAACCCGATAGAAAAACTATGTGGGAATATGAAGGAAGAGATTGAATTTGGGGCAGTTAGGGACTGCAATGCCAAACACCAAACTGTAACGAACGTTTGGGAATCGATACGTCGGAGGCCCAGCATTTACCAACGTCTGGTGGAATCTATGCCAAATCGCATCAGTGAGGTGGTTGACAGACACGGTGGTTGGCCACGCTACTGATATCAGTTTGATTACTGGATTTATAGTGTGGGAGATGCACGTAAATACTGTTTAACGTAGGGCATTTTATTCTGTATAAACTATACTATTCATTGCAAGGAATAACCCTCGTCCATGGTAAAAATGTTTTCTATTAGTTTACTGTATTCAGTGCTTGATATTAATTTTGTGTTTTGTGTGTGTTACAGACAACATTATTTTTAATGCATTTGGAGAAATGTATCAGATGTGTAAATTAATATTATTATTTTGATAATGACTGACTGTGCTTTGTAAGGCTGCATTCATTATCCCAAATTTAATCTGTAACCAAAAAATAACTTTATTTGCACATGTATTGGAATACTATACCGGTAAAATGGTAATAGGATACATTGTTTGTTCTGTCATTTTTACAAATGTCTTAGCTGCAAATGGAAGCTATGTATTATTGTCATGATTGTCAGTATGAATACACACACTTTATTTGTTTTTTTATTATTTCACAAAACCTGTCAAAGACGTCAGTGCTCATTATTCACATTAGCGTGTGTTCAGAAACCAATATAAAAGAGGCGCAGCATGACTCAGACTGGTGGTGCGGTGGCAAACACTGTAATGTCGGAGCATTGAGACAATAAGGAGAGAGAGCCAACTACCAACTACAGCAACAGTGTACCGAGCATCAGGGCACAAATGGTAGAACTGCCGTTACCGTTGATGTACCGAGCATCAGGGCACAAATGGTAGAACTGCCGTTACCGTTGATGTACCGAGCATCAGGGCACAAATGGTAGAACTGCCGTTACCGTTGATGTACCGAGCATCAGGGCACAAATGGTAGAACTGCCGTTACCGTTGATGTGTGATGAATGGTATACTGTCAGTTTATCATACGAGACATACACAATGTGCGTGAATGAGAGAGAGAGAGAGAGAGAGAGAGAGAGAGAGAGAGAGAGTTACGTTGGTTAATAAATCACGACATAGTGTATGTCCGTCGGTATCTCTAGAGGTTTTCACTTTCTATACAGTGCAGATATATGATGTCTGTATCTATGTTTATAATTCAGCATAATGAAACATGTGGCAAATTATGAAACATACTAATAATCTGTGTTATTTCATGGGAATAAACAAAACTGTGATGATTTGTAATATTCCATGCTTATTGGTCGTTTGGGAATACATCTTGGGGTTTGGTGCGAGCAGGGAAACATTTCAGGGATATTTACCAATGGAGAAGCTGTGACAAGCTTATGCAATACAGCGTGCAGAATATAGTGTGTGGGTATAAGATTATCAATGTCCTTGATCTCTGTGGCTGATCGTGATAGCAGGATTATGATAACATATCTTACAACTTATGTGATTATTGATATGACTCAATAGCTACGATAACCATAGAATTATCATGATAATCTTACCGACGGCATTTTTCCAGCACACTTTAATATATGTTACAGTCACTAGCATTGTCATGTCGTCCGTATAATTTTATCAACTTAGCAACAGTAATACAAAAGGTAGTAATATGCTTGTATACAATTATGGATACGAATAACGCCACGCGACCACAGTAACGAATACTTCCCTTTAATCTGCCCTTCTGGTCAACACCCACTCCTTGTTACCCCCTGTAAAACTGTAACCTCTGCAGACATAAGAAGTTCTCGTCAATTATCGGGTTACATTACGTAGCAACGGTTACTTGGGTAATGTCGTTTTCATTGGCTAACACATATATGAACCAGAATTATGCTAATATGTTTCTAACATTGAATCATTAGTAGGCTGATAATTAATACAAAGGTTAATGCCCATATGAACAACAATATCACCATTTTATCAAAGGTTATTACCAAACATCGTCATACGGTAGGCTATCCCACCCCAATGCCACAAAACCCACCCCATACTCCGCCCCAGCCCTTCACAGTTTGCCCATACGGAGCTGCCACATGTCGGCGGGACAATGTGTCGTCTGGTGATTCGATTCACGGACTGCGAACCTCAAGCTTCACGACGCCCTCAGTGAGGCGACAGTATTTTTGTTGGTGGGTGTACATCCCAGTGCATGAATATGGAAGTCTGCCGAGCACCTGGTGGTGGGTGTGGCTGTGAGCGCCATGAGAAAGGGTTGAAAAAGATGAACTAGATCAGCTCAGAGTCGATACCTTTGAAACAAATGTCAAAATGTCCCTCTTGCCCCAAGCTATTATGTATGGGTACTGCCAGACATTTTCAGTGGTGGGGTACCCCCGACAGAGCAATGTAATTAATGCACAATAATAGTAAGCTAGATGAGGGCAGAACCGAACCCAATGAAACCAGTGAAAATGTTTAGCACCACCCCAGGTATCATGCTCTGACACTACCAGACATATTCCAGGAGTGGGGTGCCCTCGCCAGATGCCCCTCTCTAAAAAGTTATCCCCCAAAGTAAGCTAAGATCAGCTTAGAAGAGAACTCCAATGAAACCAACTGTAAATGTTTAGCAGCACCCCAGGTATCATGAATTGACACTGCCAGACATTATCAGTGGTGAGGTCTCCTCCGCCAGACGACCCAGTTTGACGCAATAGTTTAAAACATAGAATTGGTTCAGGTTGAAAATACTGCCAGAAAGAGTGGATACAGATAATTCATCTTCATAGTCTAAAGCAACTACGCGAAGTTTCGGTTGTTGAACCATCTCACATGGAGAAACCAAGAGGTAAGGAAATTAAACTTATCACTGATATTCATATTCATATGAGAACCAATTAGCTTTTTGCTCTTATGTCCTGAATACTCTTGGTGTGATTTATCGTACGGATAATTATGTTCGTTTTTCCAGTCTTTTTTCTGCTGTTCGTAAATGCTTTCCTATTTCTTTCCAAGAGCAATGAAAAACTTATTTCCCACTGCTTCATTTTGTGAAATATCAACTGGAAGAAAGATTCTAAACTGAAAACTCTGGGAGACAAATATCTCCACGGTGAAAAATGCAGCTACTATGCGTGAAAACCTGAAGACGGACAAGTATCATGACGTCACTAAACGGATATTGGGTGTTTGTGTTCATGATGTAAGGTACCACCCTTCGTGTTACAAGCAGTACACAGCAGTGAAGTGCTCAGAAAGGGGCACCATACGATGAAGAACCTTCTAACAAAAGATGCCACGAACTGAGACCAGAGAATGTAGTGCTCTCTGCCAAATCCCGGAGCAACAGGGCCCTCCTATGAGAGGAAAGTGCATTTTCTGTGGGAAAGAAAGAAAAGAAGAAAAAGGGGGAAGAAGAAATTCTTCCTCCTAATTGCAACAAAAGCTGGTTGTGAGACTCTTATACAAGCATGCCGTTTTGTCAACAAATGACTCAATTTGAAGAGTCTAGTATGGCAGTGGCATTCATCTTACTGCCATGGAAGCAGAGTATCACTGAAGTCTTGCAGAGTAGAATTCGTGCACGAGACTGGAAAACTCAGGGCTGCAAAATCTCGACACAGTCACACCACATGATCACCATAAGAATGTGTTTGAATCACTGTGTACTTCTATCCGCCTGGAAAGAAGTACAAGGCCAGAGTATTCCAGCAGTGGAGGTGATCCACAGGATGTTGCCTCGTACAAGTCCCAAAACTTGGAAAAGGAAGGTCAGTGACAAATGGGGTGATGAAGTCTCTGTAAAACTTGCTGACAGAAGAAGGGGGAACTACCTGTTTAGCACGACTTTCACTGAGGAGCAGGCAAGAGCACACCTATAACGAAGATGCTGGGCAAGGGGCATGAGGAAAATGAGATACTGGAGATGGGCAGCTTTCTACCTCAGCTCCCAGATCATGGAAATTACCAAAAATCAAAGACTCCTGATCCAGCCACAGTGCAAAATATGAAAGAAAGTGCACCAGTGATACCACAGCAGTTGGACTTCTTTTTCAGAACTCTTCCTAGGAGGCCTTGCACCAACTTCCCTGGGTGCGATAGATTGTAAGAGTTATAGCAATGGCATCTGATGCCATTTTCAATGTAACTGGAGGTACTGTGCTATGGGACTTGGGCATCACTGACTGGATCAAAATTGGGAGGCCCTGCACGGTGCAAGGGACAAAGTGCCATGCCGGCTGAAACCTGCTCTTTTCCACCAGCAGCTGTTCTCTCAAAACATGACCCTATGACTAGTACAAAGTCGCTTTTTTCTCATTTCTGATTAGTGCAATGATAAGGATGAAAGTCTGAAGTGAGCAAAGCGACTTTGTGCAGTTATAGGGTAGTGTTTGAGGGAGCAGCTGGTGGAAAAAACAGGTTTCAGATGGTATGGCGCTTTGTCCTTTGTGGCGTGTAGGCCCTCAATTGTCCATGCAAATTTTGAACAGGGCAGGAAAATTTGCCTATTCCGTTGCATCTGATCAACGTGATGCTCCTGATAGTTTTCTCCTCCTTCCAGATCGTGCAACTGCCTGTGTCTGGGACAATAATGATGCAAATGTTGAGACTCTGGACGGAAAAGCAAACACTTCCATTCCACAGTCGGGCACACATACCAGAACTTATATTCCAGCAGGACAAGGAACACTTTAGCAGCAATCACTTCCATTTTCGTGAAGAGATGAACAGAAGAACGTATGTTGGAAGCCAAAGGGATATGCTTCCGTTCAGAAAGCATCTGAAAACGGCAAAGGTTATCAGCACTACATAAACTTAGCTATCAATGGAAGCAGTGGTGGTACTTCAACTGTAATGCCATATGAAAAATCAAATCT